>NC_091432.1:68409352-68728611 GCF_964237555.1 Oryctolagus cuniculus
GTTATTTCCACTGGGATCTCACTCACTTGTGGAGATCTTTCATTTAGGTTTTTTTTTTTTTTTTTTTTTTTTTTTTTGCCAGAGTGTCTTGGCTTTCCATGCCTGAAATACTCTCATGGGCTTTTCAACCAGATCCACAGCAAGGCATTTTTGTTTTAAACTTTTATTTAGTAATATAATTTCCAAAGTACAGTTTATGGATTACAATGGCTTCCCCCCCCAAAACTACCCTCCCACCCGCAATCCTCCCATCTCCCGCTCCCTCTCCCATTCCATTCATATCAAGATTCATTTTCAATTATCTTTATATACAGAAGATCAATTTAGTATGTATTAAGTAAAGATTTCATCAGTTTGCACCCACACAGAAATACAATGTGTAAAATACTGTTTCAGTACTAGTTATAGCATTAATTCACATTGGACAACATAGTAAGGACAGGGATCCCACATGAGGAGTAAGTACACAGTGACTCCTGTTGTTGACTCAACAATTTGACACTCTTTATGGCGTCAGAAATCTCCCTGGGCTCTAGTCATGAGTTGCCAAGGCTATGGAAGGCTTTTGAGTTCGCTGACTTCAATCTTATTTAGACAAGGTCATAGTCAAAGTGGAAGTTCTCTCCTCCCTTCAGAGAAAGGCACCTCCTTCTTTGATGACCCGTTCTTTCCACTGGGATCTCACTCACAGAGATTTTTCATTTAGGGTTTTTTGTTTGTTTGTTTTTTTATTGTTTGTTTGTTTTGTGTGTGTGTTTTTTTTTTTTTTTGGCCAGAGTGTCTTGGCTTTCCATGCCTACAATACTATCATGGGCTCTTCAGCCATATCCGAATGCCTTAAGGGCTGATTCTGAGGCCAGAGTGCTATTTAGGACATCTGCCATTCTATGAGTCTGCTGTGTATCCCACTTCCCATGTTGGATCGTTCTTTCCTTTTTTATTCTATCAGTTAGTATTAGCAGACACTAGTCTTGTTTGTGTGATCCCTTTGACTCTTAGACCTATCAGTATGATCAATTGTGAACTGAAATTGATCACTTGGACTAGTGAGATGGCATTGGTACATGCCATCTTGATGGGATTGTATTGGAATCCCCTGGCACATTTCTAACTCCACCATTTGGGGCAAGTCCGATTGAGCATGTCCCAAATTGTACATCTCCTCCCTCTCTTATTCCCACTCTTATATTTAACAGGGATCACTTTTCAGTTAAATTTAAACACCTAAGAATAATTGTGTGTTAATTACAGAGTTCAACCAATAGTATTAACTAGGACAAAAAAAATACTAAAAGGGATAAAGTATTAAATTGTACATCAACAGTCAGGACAAGGGCTGATCAAGTCACTGTTTCTCATAGTGTCCATTTCACTTCAACAGGTTTCCTTTTTTTGTGGTTGGTTATTTGTCATCAATCAGGGAGAACATATGATATTTGTCCCTTTGGGACTGGCTTAATTCACTCAGCATAATGTTTTCCAGATTCCTCCATTTTGTTGCAAATGACCGGATTTCATTGTTTTTGACTGCTGTATACAGAGTACATGTCCCATAATTTCTTTATCCAGTCTACTGTTGATGGGCATTTGGGTTGGTTCCAGGTCTTAGCTATTGCGAATTGAGCTGCAATAAACATTAAGGTGCAGACAGCTTTTTTGTTTGCCAATTTAATTTCCTTTGGGTAAATTCCAAGGAGTGGGATGGCTGGGTTGTATGGTAGGGTTATATTCAGGTTTCTGAGGAATCTCCAGACTGACTTCCATAGTGGCTTTACCAGTGCAAGGCATTTTAAACACAGTATCTCACTTAACCCTCAGAATCACATGAGGGAATCATAATTTCCCCTATGAAAAAAGTGGCAAAAGGATGCTCCAAAAAGCCTGAATTAACTAGGACTTGACAACAGAGCCCAATTCTAAACTCAGGTCTGCTAACTCCAAAGCCTATATTCTGTTCCCTGAGTCACAGTGTCCACACCTGTGATCCTCCTGCAGCTGTCAAATGCCTCCAGCTTTCCACAGCAAGCCGCACTGCCAAGAGGACACAAAGATCACAACATTCCTATTGTCACCCACACTTCCGCTCATTAACTTCTCTTCACATCATTTCCTGACTGAAAAACCTGAAACACTGAATCTCCCTCCTTCCTCATCTTCATTAAATCTTACATGTACTGTAATGTATCCCTTAAGTGCTTTCTCCCTGCAACTAGAGCACGTAAAGAAATCCATATTCAGGCCGGCGCCGCAGCTCACTAGGCTAATCCTCCGCCTAGCGGTGCCGGCACACCGGGTTCTAGTCCCGGTCAGGGCGCCAGATTCTGTCCCGGTTGCCCCTCTTCCAGGCCAGCTCTCTGCTGTGGCCAGGGAGTGCAGTGGAGGATGGCCCAAGTGCTTGGGCCCTGCACCCCATGGGAGACCAGGATAAGTACCTGGCTCTTGCCATCGGATCGGCGCGGTGCGCCGGTTGCAGCGCGCCAGCCATGGCGGCCATTGGAGGGTGAACAAACGGCAAAAGGAAGACCTTTCTCTCTCTCTCCCTCACTGTCCACTCTGCCTGTCAAAAAAGTAAATTAAAAAAAATCTCTAAAAAAAAAAAAAGAAATCCATATTCAGGGTGGGCATTCAGCACAGCGATGAAGTTGGGTCTGGGACACCCATATCCCATATCTGAGTACCTGGTTCAAGTCCTGACGAGTCTGCATCTGATCCATCTTCCTGCTTTGTGCATGATGGGAAGGCAGCAGACCACAGCTCCAGTACTTGGGTCCCTGCCACCCATGTGGGAAACGAAACCTGGACTGAATTCTTGGCTCCTGACTCTGGCCTGGCCCAGTCCCAGCTGTTGCGGCATTTCTGGAGAGAAACAGCAAAATGAAGTGCTCTCTCTCCTGCTCTTTCTCTCTCTCATCTCTGCCTTTCCAGTGAAATTAAAACAAAAACCTCTTAATAAATTATATATATATATACACACACACACACACACACACACACACACACAGATTGAGAGAGAGAGAGAAGAACCCACATTCTTTGTCAGGATATGACAATGTCAAGAGTTCCTCTAGGTGTATGCATTCATTCATTCAATCAATTGACACTCACTGAGCAGTTAATATATGCCAAACACTGGACTATGCTGCAAATACAATGAACAAGACAGGAGTCTCATTTCATGCTTGTGCATGCAGAGATTCAGTTTTCCCAACACCACTTGTTGAAGAGACTGTTCTTTCTCCAGGTAGTGATCTTAGCTCATTTGTCAAAGATGACTTGGTTGTAGAGGCATAGATTTATTTCTGGGGTCTCTATTCTGTTCCATTGGTCTGCATGTCAATTTTTCTGCCAGTTCCAGGCTGTTTTGATTATAACTGCCCTGTAGTATGTCTTGAAACCTGGTATTGTGATGCTCGGCTTTTTGCTTAAGATTGCTTTAACTATTCACAGTCTTCTTTTTTTAAGATTTATTCATTTATTTGAAAGGCAGAGTTAAGGGAGAGGGAGAGGGAGAGGGAGAGGGAGAGGGAGAGGGAGAGGGAGAGGGAGAGGGAGAGGGAGAGGGAGAGGGAGAGGGAGAGAGAGATCTTTCATCCACTGGTTCACTCCCCAAATGGCTGCAATGGCCAGATCTGAAGCCAGGAGCCAGGAGCTTCTTCTGTGTGTCCCACATGGGTGCAGGGGCCCAAGGACTTGGCCATTTTCTACTGCTTTCCTAGGCACATTAGCAGGGAGCTGGATCAGAAATGGAGCTGCCAGGACTCAAACCAGTACCCATTTAAGTTACCGGCACTGTAGGTGGTGGCTTTACCCGCTATGCCACAGCACTGGCCCCTTTTCTAGATCTGAGAAGAATTCCCTTGGTATTTGATCAGGATTGTGTTGAATCTGTAAATTGCTTTGGGTAGTATGGACATTTTGATGACACTAACTCTTCCAATCCATGAACATGAAAGATTTTTTCCATTTTTTTGCGTCTTCTTCCATTTCTTTTCTTAATGTTTTGTAATTTTCATGGTATAGATCTTTCTCATTCTTGGTTGAATTTATTGCGAGTTTAGTTTTTTTGTAGCCAGTGTGAATGGAATGATCTTATAAATTCTTAGCCATGGTGATATTTGTGTATACAAATGCTATTAATTTTTTTGAAATAGATTTTATATTTACATAGATTTTATATCTATATGGGTAGCTAGACAATTAGATAAGCAATTGTAAAAAGTATAAATATTACTGACAGACTCAGGCCTATTGCAAGAGAGTAACTCCACTAGCAGGGGTAATTTCAGCCTTGGTACAGGTGGAGAAGAAAGGGAAGGGCCACCTCATTGCTCTGAACACTGGCTTCCTGTTCAGCTGTACCTCAGTCTGAGGCTAACAGGGTGCAAGTGCCATTTATTATAGAGGACTCTTGGAGCAAACAGTCTGTGATACACTTTTTGAGAATCATGAAAGACTTGTAAAAAGAACAAACACAGAGGGAAATAAGTTCAGGCCCAGAAAGGTTTTACTGGCCTCACATAATAACCAAGTATCCACTCTCATCCAAAATACCAAAAATCCCCAACCTAGAGGCCGGTGCTGTTGTGTAGTGGGGAAAAGCCACCATCTGCAGTGCCAGCATCCCATATGGGTGCCTGGTTCAAGACCCGACTGCTTCACTTCCAATCCAACTCTCTGCTATGGCCTGGGAAAGCAGTAGAAGATGGCCCAAGTCCTTGGGGCCCCTGCACACACATGGAAGACCCAGAAAAGCTCCTGGTTTCAGATCCGCACAGCTCTGGCCATTGTGGCCACCTGGGGAGTGAACCAGCAGATGAAAGACTCTCTCTCTCTCTCTCTCTCTCTCTGCCTCTGCCTCTCAGTAACTTGCCTCTCAAATAAAATAAATAAATCTCTAAAAAAATCACCATCCTGCCATCCATATGCCTGCCTGCTGTCTCCCTTTTCTAAAACATGGGTAGAGATGAAGTTTCTAGGTAACATGAACCACACCCTGGCTTCCCATCAGCATTCCCAATATAAGAATTAGATACTCTGTACCAATTAATTCACCCCCCCATAAAAATTAAATCCCAGAGGACTATATGATCTTCCTTGTTCAAATGTCACCTTCTCAGTCTATCCTAACCACCCTATTTAATACTGCAACCTGCTACTCCCTCCTAAGTCCAGTACTATGCTTTTCTTCCCCCCACCCATAGGAAAGTATATAACTTATTATATTATTCATCTTTCTGTCTTCACATCCTAAAGTGTACTCATATTTTCCATGGGGTCTTTTTCAGTTCCCTCATGCATCCCAAGCATCTGTAACTTTAGTGCAAAGTAGGCAGTGAATAAATACCAAACAAATGTTGTTATAAGCCAAAGGATTATGAAGTCCACTCCGTTAGTTTCCTACTGCTACTGTAACAAATCACAGCACAGTGACTCAAAAGCAGCCAAAATTCATTATCTTCTATTTCTGGAGATCAGAACTCCAAAACAGATTTCATGGGCAGCAATCAAGGTTACCAGCAAGATGTTGTTGCTTCTCCAGGTTCTAAGGGAGAGTCCATCACTTTACCTTTCCCAGCTGTTGAGAAACCACCTGCTTCTTACGGTCCATCTTCCTATCTTCACATTTTTCACCTTCTCTCCTGCTCTGATTCTTTTGCCTCCTTCTTTTAAGGACCCCTGTTAATATATTAGCCCCACCTGAATAATCCAGTTACTCTCTCCATCCCAAGACCCTTAACTTAAATCACATTTTTATTTTTTTTTTTATTTTTTTATTTTTTGACAGGCAGAGTGGAAAGTGAGAGAGAGAGAGAGACAGAGAGAAAGGTCTTCCTTTGCCGTTGGTTCACCCTCCAATGGCCGCCGCGGCCGGCACGCTGCGCTGATCCTATGGCAGGAGCCAGGTACTTCTCCTGGTCTCCCATGGGGTGCAGGGCCCAAGGACTTGGGCCATCCTCCACTGCACTCCCTGGCCACAGCAGAGAGCTGGCCTGGAAGAGGGGTAACCGGGACAGAATCCGGCGCCCCAACCGGGACTAGAACCCGGTGTGCCAGCGCCGCAATGCGGAGGATTAGCCTAGTGAGCCGCCGCGCCGGCCTTAAATCACATTTTTAAAGTGCTTTTCATCACATCAGGATGAGACCATCGAATTCACAGGTTCTAAGGATTAGGACCCAGACATCTTTGGGGTGTCCATAATTCCAGTCAACCATTGTCAACTTTCTTGCTACCCAGTTCTTCCTCTTAAAACCTAAATTAACAAATATACAGATTGAGTAAAGCCCTTTAAGGTGACCAAGTTCTCATAATTTCACAACTTGGTCCTTGCCTCAGCTCAGGTCCTCTTAAGTATTCCAACAGCCTCTTAAATAGTTTATCTTGCCCTTCCAAATTCATTCCCTGTTTTGGAGCAATCTTAAATAAATAGTACCTTTAAAATATGTGTAATTTATGGCATCAAGTTATGCCTCAATAAAGATTTTTTAAAGCTAAAAGGTGAAATAGAATAAAAATGAGCAAATCAAAAGAAAAAGTGAAAAGGGAACAAATAGGGGGACATACAGAAAACATTGACAGATTTAAACCTAAATTAAAAATTATGATACATATAAGTGATTTAAATAAGTTTCAGAACAAGAAAAAATTACCTAATGGTATTAAAGCAACAAAACTAATCATAGGCTCCTTACAAGAGTTTGGTCCGTGGACTGGCATTGTGGCCTAAGGGGTTAAGCTGCTGCCTGTGACACCGGCATCCCATATGGATGGCAGTTTTGAGTGCTGTCTACTCTACTTCTGATCCAGGTGCCTGCTAATGCACCTGGGAAAAGTAGCAAAGGATGGCTCAAGGCCTTTACCCCAGCACCCACGTGGGAGACCCAGATAAAGCTCCTGTCACCTGACTTTGGCATGGCCCAGTCCCAGCCACTGTGGTGCTGATCTTGTCTAGCCTCAGCTAATATGACTGGGACAACTTGGCTCTGTTCCATGTTTCACTCAACTACGTGTCATTCACTGGCCTGAGTACATTCTCACGGTTATGAATTTGTCCAGAAGACCAAGTCCCTGAGGGTAAGCTTCTACTTCAAAGTTGTCTGCTCACATGATTGAGCCCAAAGTGAAAAATCAGCACAGGTCACCTCATGGCAGCATAGCAAAGCCACAAAGCAAAGGGTGTGAACACTGTCTGCAACTATAAGAAGGGTGAAGAATTGAGACCAAGTTCACTGAAAATCAGCAGATGAAGTAAATATCCAGGCAAAAAAAGCATTACAAGACATAGAGGAACAGTTCATAATAAAAAAAAAATTTTAAAGATTTTATAATTTGTATCCAATCACATAGCCTGTAAAAAATAAAGCCAAATCCAGAATCATGATGGAAGATTCAATATCCTTTTTTTCAGTAAAGGGCAGAATAAGCAGGCCAAAAAAAAAAAGTAAAAATATAGATGGCTTAACAAATTAGTTTTAATTAACATTTACAGAATACCCAAGACAATTGTTGAATTTACATTCTTTTTAAATGGACATGGGACATTTACTGAAAGAGATTGAGCCACACAACTGGTTTCAGTAAACTTTAAGAAACTGATAACTTGGCTGGTGCCGCGGCTCAATAGGCTAATCCTCCGCTTCGCGGCGCTGGCACACCGGGTTCTAGTCCCGGTCGGGGCGCCAGATTCTGTCCCGGTTGCCCCTCTTCCTGTCCGGCTCTCTGCTGTGGCCCGGGAATGCAGTGGAGGATGGCCCAAGTCCATGGGCCCTGCACCCACATGGGAGACCCGGGGAGGCACCTGGCTCCTGGCTTCAGATCAGCGTGGTGCGCCAGCCGCAGCCACCATTGGAGGGTGAACCAACGGCAAAAGGAAGACCTTTCTCTCTGTCTCTCTCTCTCACTGTCCACTCTACCTGTCAAAAAAAAGGGAAAAAAAAAGAAAGAAAGAAAGAAACTGATAACTTAATAAAGTATTTTCTAACTATGGTGCAATTTAGCCAGAAATCCATAAAAGATGACTAGAAAGTTCCACACCTGGAAATTAAACGCACTAATAAAAACACATGGATCAAAGGGAAATACAACGAAAATGAGAAAAAAATGGAATTCGCTGATGTTGAAATTACTATATGTATAGAAGTGGATGTGACTAACTGCAAATACTGCGGTGTCCACGGGCAGACGCTCTGTGATTGAGAGGAGGGGAAACTGCTTGACACCGAGTCAACACGCGGCTTTCTAACGAGCACAACTAGCACCACCGTCTTCCCCACGGCTACAGAGCCTTTCTTCGTGTCAAACCCGCCCCCGTCAGGGTAGCCAAGCTCACTGGAAACTTCAATAATCTTTCGGGGAAAATTTCTCTTTGAAACTGCTTGCCTTCGAAATCCCTTCTCTGATTTCCACACTTACACATCCAGAGAAGCCTACTGAAATCTGTCCCGGAGTCTCGCAGGCGCCTCAAAATTCTAGATGCCAACCCCATTCCTCCCAGCCCGCCCCATCGCAGAGAGGTCCCCGGCCTTCACCGGGTGATGGCGTGAGAAAGCTGGGGGCGCCGGCCGCCCTGACAAGCGCCGGACACACCTCATCCGCGGCGGCCACGGGGCGACAAGGGGGTCAGCGCCCAGACCCTCCCGCGGGACAGGAGGCGCCGAGCCCGCAGCCCTGCAAGGCCCTCTACACCCCCGCCTCGCCCTCGCCTCTCCCTCTCCCCGAGGCCGAGGCCGGGACTGGGGATGGGCGAGGTGGAAGCCCCCAGGGCTCAGCGTCCTGCCCGGAGCCACGAGGAGAACCGCAGCTCCGGGCTCAACGGCCGTGGGAGGCAGTGGGTGAAGGACCTCAGGTTTGGCTGCCGGCCGGCTACACTGAAGCAATTCCTGCTTGTGGGGATTCTGAGGAGGCGGCAGGGGGCTGGACACACCACTTACGGCGACTTCCCAGTCCCAAAGGCCGCGCAAATCTCGATTCGGTTTGAGATCACCGTCTCTCAAGATGGAGGCCTGACTAGAGCAGGCGGCCTGAGCGCGGGTGGGCGGGGCGGGCGTGGTGGGCGTGGCCGCGCATGCTCCTCCTAGAGCAAGGTTGAGTTTATGGCTAGATGCCCAGAGTTGGGTCTGAGCACTACATTTCTAATGTGTTTTAAGGTATTTTCTCCGTTTTGTTTCGTTCTAGAGGTTGTAATAAATGCTCCACATAATTCTTTTACCCACTACACCACTACACGGTCCCAGGAATGTAAATTTAAGATCCTTCTCAGGTTTCATTCCTATAACCAGCGAGCCACAATCTCAGCTCTTGAATTTGGCTGTCCAGCTGCTGTATTCTAAGAGTGCGTTTTCCCACTCAGTCTTGGTCTTGGTTTCCATAATACCCAGTTACTACAGCAGTTAGCAAGCAAAGGCAGCTGATCAGGCAACACAAACTCCAGGCCTGTGGGGATCTTGTTTATTGATAGAAACTCACGTGGCAGGGGCAGTAGCCAATGTGTGGAAACTCCAATACCACCACCTTTCGGGTAGACTGTAAGATCTACTGGGCCCAGATGTCAAAGTCCCAGAGAAGGATTCCAGGCTTTGAGCTGTGAGGATTGTAATTTGCACACCCAGGAAGCACCAGCCTTTCTCTATTTGATGGTGCTGGGATACAATAATAGTGCCACAGGAAAGAACACTGGCCTCTAGCTCCTCTCTACCACCTTAGAGTAAGAAGTATTTTCTCTAGCATGACTACAGCTGGGGAATCCAGCCTTATGGTTGTAGCTCTACAGGGTATTTCATGTTCATGGTAAAAATGGAATTAAAACTTACTTGCTGCAAAAAAATCGCAAAATCCAGCATTTTTCCCTAAAGATTTAGTTATATATTTGAAAGGCAGAGTTACAGGGTGAAGGGGTAGATTTTTCATCTGCTGGTTTATTCCCCAAATGGTTGTTTAACGGCAAGGCTGGGCCATCTGGACACCAAGAGCCAGGAACTCCATACAGGTCTCCCATGTGGTGGCAGGGGCACAAGAACATGAGCCATCTTCTGCTGATTTCCCAGGCTCATTAGCAGGAAGCAATACCAGAAGTGGGGCATAAAGACTGGCGCTGTGGTGTAGCGGGTGAAGCTGCTGCCTGCAGTGCTGGAATCCCATATGGGTGCCAGTTTGAGTCCCGGCTGCTCCACTTCTGATCCAGCTCTCTGCTATGGCCTGAGAAAGCAGAAGGTAGCCCAAGTCCTTGGGCCCTTGCATCTGCATGGGAGACCCAAAAGAAGCTCCTGGCTCCTGGCTTCAGATCGGCGCAGCTCCAGTCTTTGCAGCCATCTGGGGAGTAAACCAGCAGATGGAAGATGTCTCTCTCTCTCTCTCTCTCTGCTTCGGACTCTCTGTAACTCTACATTTCAAATAAATAAATAAATCTAAAAAAAAAAAAAAAGTGAGGCATCTGGGACTTGAATTGGCAGTCATATATGATGCTGGTATTTCAAGTGGCAGCTTAATCCACTGTGCCACAACTGCCCCTTTTATAATTTTTAATACTGACATTTTCCATGAACTCTCTGAAGAGCCCTCATATGATGTGATAAAAATAAGTACCTGATTAGTCTACTGAGCATTCTATCAGGCTGACTGCCTTAAGCACTGACTTTAGCCAATTAAGAAAAGGCTGTGCAGAAACCAACTGCTTTGGGAGGGGGGCAGTCCTCGGGAGGTTAGTCTTGGACAAAGAACCTTTACTCTCCAGTGTTTTAAAGCAGCAATAATAAGTGAAACAGAGCTACACACAACTAACATAGAACCACATACATCTATCTTGAAAATATAATCTTGGGGTGAAACAAACATTTATTTAAAGTTTAAAAAAAAACAGAACTAAACTGTCTTAGAATACATATGAATATGGTGAAAGACAAGTAAGAGAGTGATTTCACCAAAAGTCAGGATATTGGTTACCTGTTATGGAGACTAAAATAAGAAGGAATGGCAAGACAGACCAGGTCCTGGATACTAGCAGTGTTCCATTTCTTTTTTGAGTGCTAGATACATGTGAATCTATAAATTATTCTTTAAACAGTACAAATAGTTTAGGCCCATTTCTATACTTTAATTTTTAAAAAAGTGTTAAGAACAACAAATAAACATCAAAGTATATGGTGGTGAAGGGTCCCTCCTTTTGACAACTTACTCTCAAATGGTTCAGGAAGAACCTTTTTTTTAATAATTTCATATAAAAAATAGAAAAAACCAGAAGGAAATAAAGGAGGGGAGAAAGAAAGGCAGACTCCAAGAATATTTTCATCTCCTTTTATTGAAGGAAACAGAAACTTGTGCTGCAGAGGCAATGACACCTCAGAGCATGACAAGGTAGTCAGTGGGCTGACGTGACAAGCCACAGTGCTGGCCAGGTGTCCTACTATAGAGAGAGGACCAAATCCACAAAGAAAGCAGGAGGTAGCAAACATCCTCAACACCAGTGTAAGCATTTCCATTTGCAGAGAGCTTGGCCATGCATCTTAAAATCAGGGGCCACCAAATCCATCCAAAACTACCATGTAGTCTCAGATTTGGAGACCTGTTCCTCTGACCCAAAGACTTAGGCCATCAGAAGATCTGAGTTAATCTTTCAGCTCCTTATCCCGGATGGAAAAAGAAGCTGTGTTCTTAAAACATCACGGAAGTATAGCCGGCCAGGTACTAATGCCCAGCCTTGCTCTAAAAGTACCTACTTTTTTTTTTTTCCTGCCTTCTCCCAATGCTCTCACTCACCATGTGCCCTACGAAACCTCTGAGTTATAAACAAGGACAGAATGGGGGCAGCAGCCTAGGGGATGCAGGGAAACAAAAGCTGCTACATAGCCAAGACCATTTCACAAGAAATAGCATGGGGAACATTACTGGGTCAAGGTCCTCCCAAACAGCAGCTAGAAGCACACAAATAAAAATGTGGTAGTTCTTCCACAGCAGAATCAGCTGTGCTAAAGTCATGGTCCAGAAAGCTGAGCCACTTCGTGTCCCTGGCAGATTATCAAACCCCATGGCATTCCCAACTGTTCCAGTTTTCAAGTACATTGAGGTGACTGGGCAGTCTAGTCACATAAAGGCAAGCACTAAAGAAATCTCAACTAATAATAAATTGGTAATGTTATCAAAACATAACTTTATATATTCAAAAACTGGTTGCAGGGTGGGGGAGTGGGGATAGTGGTAGAGATTTTATAATGTAGAAATAGTGGTCCAAAGGTTTATTCAGATAAACCCTTGATCATAAACCACCCTCATATCTACACATAGGAGGGAATTCCTTATTTAAAAACGGCCATCATCCGATCAGGCATCCAGTCGCAGTTCTCCTCAATGCTGGACACGTGATTTCCCAGGATTAAAGTCTTGAGAGCGCTAGATCAGGAAATGGGAGAAGCAAGGCCAGGAGAGGAGGTCATCAGGGGCTAGAATTTCTGAAATGAGCATTAACTTCACAGAAGGCTTGGCACAATGAGGCTAGGGTGAGCGTGGCTTTAGTGATTGTTCTTGGTTGCCTCCTTTGCTGCAGCGATCAGTGGAGTGAGGCTGGAGAGGGGCTTGGCAATCTTCAGGAATTGATGCTTGAGTGGAGAAAAAGAACAAGAGACACATGACTATTTAGCATTCTTCTTTAGAACCACTACAAAACATAGGGCATACATGTGTGTGTAAGACACTACCTGAAGAACTGCAGGTCATCCCCAAATTGAAGGAAATCAAAGATAGCAAACCACTTTGGAAAACTCTTTGGCGGTCTATCTACAGATAAACATACTTACTTTATATCCAATTCCAGTCCTAGGCACATTCAAGTCAATAGCTGGAATGTTGCCCAAGATCCAAGAGAACAGAAGAAGAAATAGTGTTATGATCATTTAACACATTTAACAGGGTTGGCATTTGGCCTAGAGGTTAAGACATGGCTCAGTAAATCCACATTCCTTATCAGAGGGCCTGGGTTCGAGTTCCAATTTCATTCCTGATTCCAGCATCCTGCCATCCCTGGGAAGCAGCAGGTAATGTCTCAAGTAGGAAGGTCTCTGCCACCCACACTGAAGACTTGGACTGAGTTCTCGACTCCTGGCTTTGGCCCACTGCACAGGACCATTGTGGACATCTGGGGAGGGATCCAGGGATAGGATTTCTCTGTCAATCTCTCTCCCCAATCTCCCCCCTCCTCTCTATGCCTCTCAAATAAGTAAAAAATAAAAATATTTTTAGAAGTTACACAGCAATAAAAACAAATAGATAATTTATATGCTGAGTACAGGGCAAATCCCATAGATTAGTTGATTGATATAAGAAGACAATAATTCATATTGCATGATTCCATTTCTAATTAAGAAAGACTAATTATGGTGATAATCAGAATAATAATGGGGAAGGTAATGACTCAGTATGACCAAGTGGTACACTGTAATATTCTATCTCAGGAGCACTGTTCCAGGAATTTGTTATTCTAATTAATCTAACAAGGATTTCAATAGTGGTCTTTAGGTTGGCACCGTGGCTCACTAGGCTAATCCTCCGCCTGCGGCGCCAGCACCCTGGGTTCTAGTCCTGGTTGGGGCGCCGGTTCTGTCCCGGTTGCTCCTTTTCCAGTCCAGCTCTCTGCTGTGGCCTGGGAAGGCAGTGGAGGATGGCCCAAGTGCTTGGGCTCTGCACCCGCATGGGAGACCAGGAGGAAGCACCTGGCTCCTGGCTTCAGATCCGCGCAGCATGCTGGCCGTGGCGGCCATTTGGGGGGTGAACCAACGGAAGGAAGACCTTTCTCTCTGTCTCTCTCTCTCACTGTCTAACTCTGCCTGTCGAATATATATATATGTGTGTGTGTGTATATATATATATATATATATATATATATATATATACATAGAGAGAGAGAGAGAGTGGTCTTTTCCCTGATCACTTTCCCTGGGTTGAACTTTGGGACATACTCAACTTTTACAGTAGATTTAGGAGAAAACACCATATGAACACTGCATCTACATTTTCAGTAAAACTGTTAAAGAAAATTAATTCTTTGTGTAACTTTTTTTTTTTTTAGATTTAGTGGTAAAAAAGCTTTGTCTCTTGAGGATGTGGCGTATTTCATTCATTTGATAAGAAATAGGAGGGGCTTTAAAAAGTTTATGAAACTCTGCAGTATTTTTAAATTTCATTTTTCCATGACCTTTTTTTTGTTTTAATTTTTATTTGAAAGAAATACAGAGACAGCTCCCATTTGTGGTTTCACTTCCCCAAATGCTCCCAAAGCTCCCAGGCAAGGACAAAGCTGGGAGCTAGACACTCAATTCAGGTGTCCCATAAGTGAGTGGTAGTAACCCAGTCATGTCAGCCATCACCATTGCCTCCTAAGGTCTGCATTATCAGGAAGCTAGAGTCAGGACCTGGGGCTGGGGCTTAACTCAGGCACTCTGATGTTTTAAATATGGCATCTTAACCAGTGTCTTAAATACAATACCAAGTGCTCACCCTACCACAAACTTTTTGAAGACCCCTTCCTTCCAATACAGGAACTGACATACTTTTTTTCCCCCCACTGTCCTGGCTATAGGACAGAAACTTGATGCTTAAGCAGTTAGGTCAGATGGTAGGTACATCTGATTCTCTTCCCACACTTGTAGTTTCCTTTATTAGTCATACTATATATGAGAGTATTTTAAAAAATTCATGGAAAATAGAACTAAAAGATAAGTTTATTCTGATGCAAAAAGTTTTTGAAATCCTTGCATAAAAAGGATCTCAAAAAGTCCATGAAAAATTGTATTATAAAAAGGAAAACATGGATTTCAAAGTCTTTTCTAGTAAAATAAATTTTATCTTAATTCTATTGTCCACAAACTTTTTTAAAAAAGATTTATTTAGTTATTTGAAAGTTAGAGTTACACAGAGAGAGGAGAGGCAGAGAGAGAGGTCTTCCATCTGCTGGTTTATTCCTCAGATGGCTGCAACAGCTGGAGCTGTGCTGATCTAAAGCCAGGTGCCAGGAGCTTCCCACATGGGTGCAGGGGGCCCAAGGACTTGGACCATCTTCTACTGCTTTCTCAGGGCATAGCAGAGAGCTGGATCAGAAGTGCAGCAGCTGGGACTTGAACCAGCGCGCACATGGGATGCCGGCACTACAGGCAGCAGCTATGCCACAGTGCCGGCCCCTGTTCACAAACTTTTTTTTTTTTTTTTTTTTTTTTTACAGGCAGAGTGGACAGTGAGAGAGAGAGACAGACAGAAAGGTCTTCCTTTGCCATTGGTTCACCCTCCAATGGCCGCTGTGGCCAGTGCACTGCAGCCAGCGCACGGCGCTGATCCAATGGCAGGAGCCAGGTACTCATCCTGGTCTCCCATGGGGTGCAGGACCCAAGTACTTGGGCCATCCTCCACTGCACTCCCAGGCCACAGCAGAGAGCTGGCCTGGAAGAGGGGCAACCAGGACAGAATCCAGCGCCCCGACCGGGACTAGAACCCGGTGTGCCGGCGCTGCAAGGCGGAGGATTAGCCTAGTGAGCCGCCGCGCCGGCCTGATTTGACTTCTTTTATGACAGAGTATAGAGAGGTATTAAAAACAGGAAGTTATTATTAATATAAAAGATCTCCATTAAATTATGAAAATATGAATTCCAATTTATCATCCTGTGTTTTTCTGTCCATAAATGTGTTCTCACAGGAAAAAGATATGAAACCTTCATGATGTAAGATTTTAAGTATGGACTGGTGTACCACAGAGCGTTAAACAGCCATTTGCAATTTTGGCATCCCATATCAGAGTGCTGGTTTTAGCTCCAAATGTTCTGCTTCCAATTAAACTTCCTACTAATGGTCTGGGAAGACCACAGAAGATGGTCCAAGTAATGGGGGCCCTGCCACCTCTGTATGAGAACAGGATCGGATTCCTGGTTCCTGGGTTCAGTGTGGTCCAGTTGTGGTGCTGTTGTACCAATTTGGGGAGTCAACCAATGGACGGAAGATCTGTCTCTCTCTCCCTAGCTGTTGTACTGCCTTTCAAATGAATAAATAAATCTTTAAAAAAAAGATTTTAAGAGTCATGGTTCTGAATCTTTACAATAAACACTAGAATCAGGCCGGTGCCGCGGCTCACTAGACTAATCTTCCACCTGCGGCGCCGGCACCCCAGGTTCTAGTCCCGGTCGGGGCGCCGGATTCTGTCCCGGTTGCTCCTCTTCCGGTCCAGCTCTCTGCTGTGGCCCAGGAAGGCAGTGGAGGATGGCCCAAGTGCTTGGGCCCTGCACCCGAATAGGAGACCAGGAGGAAGCACCTGGCTCCTGGCTTCAGATCGGCGCAGCATGCCAGCTGTAGCGGCTATTGGGGGGTGAACCAATGGAAAAGGAAGACCTTTCTCTCTGTCTCTCTCTCTCTAACTCAGCTTGTCCAAAAAAAAAAAAAAAGTTAAAAAAAATATACACTAGAATCAGTGTTCTCAGACCACATGTTTCTTTAACTCCCCTGAGTTGAAAGAATAGCTCCCAACTAGGAGGTCTCAGTTTCCATCTCTGAATAAAGAAAAATACAAGCCCTAACAGCCTTCCAGTTGTGACAGTCTCTGAGTTTATAATAGTGGCCAAGAGCACACACACTTGAGGGCCAGACATAGGTTGAAATCCTGTATCCACTACATTTCAGCAATATAATCAAGGGAAGTTACAAAATACTTGAAAATTCTGTTTCTACACCTAAAAAATGGGAATAATAGAACATATAACTCACAGGACTGCTGTGCAGAATAGATAAAAAATTATATATGGTGAGGCTGGCATTGTGGCATAGCCAGTAAAGCCACCACATACAATGCTGGCATCCCATACAGTGTCAGGAAGAGTCCAAGCTGCTCCACTGCTGATCCAGCTCTCTGCTACGGCCTGTGAAAGCAGTGGAGGATGGCCCAAGTGCTTGGGTCTCCTCACCCCATCGGGAGACCTAGAAGAAACTCCTGGCTCCTGGTGTCAACCTGGCTCAGCCGTGGCCATTTGAAGAGTGAAACAATGGGAGGAAGACCTCTCTTTGTCTCTCCCTCTCTCTCTCTCTGTAACTACCTTTCAGATAAATAAAATGAATCTTTAAAAATATTATATATGAAATGCTTAGTGCCTAAAATATGGTGAAGATCCAATACAATGTATCTATTAGTAGTTATATTAGCATGTCAGGAAGAAAACTGTAGCATACACTGACCTCTCAATAAAAGTAATTTGATCAAAAGTTAAGAACTCAACATTTGGGCCAGATAGACATAGGTTTGGTTCAACTCTACCATCTATCTATCTGTTTAGTGGAGTGTATTTCCACAAAAATCACTACAATGTAAAACTGGAGAACTATGAATAGATCAATGTACTCAATCCATGCCTGTATCTTTGTGACACTGTGCCACTGTGGGAGGAACTGAGTAATATATGGAAGCTTTCTGTATTGTTTCTTACAATTGTATGAAGATATAAAATTATCTCAATTAAACTAAACTTTCAATAAAAATGTCTAAAAAAGAGAATTTGATATTGAATTACACCTATCTTCACAGCTATAACAACATACTATTGGCACATTTCTAAAAACCTAGGGTTTTCAGAACACAACTACTTTTAAAGACTAATTCTTTATTATACTGTCTGTAATAAGGGTTTTTTTTTTTTAATCCCAAAGGATCCTAGAAACTAATGGGATACACTTAGCAGAATCCATTTCTGTTATCTAATAGGCCAGTGCTCTATAATCAGTAACTTCAATTACAAAGAGATACTAATTATGTTCCAGAGAATGAAAGGCTACTGTAGGTAAATTCTTTAAGCAGCTCCATTCTACCCAATAAATATTCCCTGAGTACCTATTCTGAGTCTTGTCCCAGGTACAAGAAGAAAGAGAGTTTGAATAAAAAAGAATTTATAATCCACTGGGAAAGGCGGAGAAGTAGAGATATTCATAACTGGCTTTAACACAAGGCAGTACACGAAGTACTCCCCTGCCCTGCCCAGTCACTCCTGGGCCTCATAATACAAAAGGAACTGAGAGTATATGCCTGCAGGTCAATCACTACCATAAAGTTGTATGTGACATGTGCAATAAAATCACCAGGGAGCAATGTAGTAAAACAATCTTAGTAATAAGAAATTGTACTGGGAACACAAAACTTAGATACAAATTAAATATTAAATGTGGTCCTCTAAAGACAGTTTCTGAAATCATACAAAATAATTATGCTGCAGTTCAGGATTAGGCAGGTTGGTGTTTAAAAGGCTTGGTAAATTTTTGGTTTCGCTACAACCCTCCAAACAAGTAGAACATCTTTGCCATGATCTGAGAGGTTTCCAGTGGAAAAAAGAAAAAAACAGTAAAGACTTCAGAAATCACAGTCACTAACTGGGATCTAAACCCAGTTTCCTTTGTTGAGAATTATTTCATTAGCACTTATTCTGTAAAATATAACTTGTGTAATATTTACATGTCAGAGCTGCTTCTCACCAATGCTCAAGCAAATCCTGTCAGACTAATTCATGCAAAACAAAGGAAATGTCAAAGAAAGATACAGGCAAAGTTCAACAAGGAGCTCAGAAAGTAGGTTTGAAGAAGCTACGAGGATGTGTAGAGTTTTAATGAGCTGAGCAAGAGGCTAATGGAAACATGAGCAAAGGCCCCGGAATGAAGGATAGGGAGCTAGGATTACAGCAAGTGTGGTAAATGGTAGGACAAAAGCATAGTTCTTTATACACAAAAATGAAGCACAAAAGGCTAGATTTACTGACGCCTTGAATTTGGTGCGTCCCTGCAGAGACACTTACCTGTAGCAGCTCTTTTGCTGAACCTCTCTTCTCCACATCCATCTCGAGACAGCGGTTCAGAAAGTCCCGGAAAATAGCCGACAGCTTCTCTGGGTTCTGAAGCTCTGGGGTTCCATTGGTGGCAATGAGGTACAAGGCCTGGAATACAAACGGAAAATCATCTTGGGCTCAAGTTGGGATTCACTCTTGGTACCCACATGCAGACAACATGCTTAGGGTGACACTATTGATAACCCCAGTCTTATTTCCATCATACCCCATGATCATCATCTTCACATCTCTGGAAAGCCATTCTAAGTCTGAGACAAGGATGTAGGGTCAGGGAGTAAAGCTTAAATCAAAAGGTAAGAAACCACAAAAGGTACACTGAAGCATTTTCTAACAATCAGAAATTACAAGAGTGACATGGGCAGATAAAGATCTGGTAGGTCATTATGAGAAGCTGGCTTTATTCTGCAGAGTTGGTTCATCATGAGAGGATTTTGAGCTGAGGAGTAACATGATCTGCTTTATGTTTTCATTAGATCATGTTAGCTGTTTCATGGAAAAGAGACTGTGAGAGACTGTTGTAACAGTCAGTGAAGTGGTGACTTAGACTATATTGGTAGGAGTGGAAGTGTGCAGTAGCTGAACTCAGGAAATACCTGAAAGTAATAGCTGACAAGATGAACAGGGTATCAAAGAAACAAGAATCAACAATGGTTGCAAGGTTTTGGTTCCAAATCGCTGGGGGAAAAAAAACAGTTGCCAAATACTGAGATGGTAAAGAATATGGAAGAACGTAATAACAAACTGATTTTAAAGGTGTTAATTTGAAGTTTTTATTAGACATTCAAGTGTAGATGTTGACCACAGCTGAGCACAGAAGTCTGGTGTTCAAGGGTGAGAAGTCAGGACTATTTGAAGAAATGTATTAGTAGATAGATTGTAACAGGCATTTAAAATCAGCAATGGATGAGATCACTCACTTAGAAAGTAAGTGCAGTTAAAGAAAAAAGAGATTTGAGTACTGAGATGGGAGTTATTCCATTGTTCACAGGTTGGGGGAGAGAGCAAAACTAGCAGCAGTCTTCCTAGGATGACAAAACGGAGAGAAGTGTGTCTTGGAGGCCAAAGGAGGCTTACGGAAAGGTTCAAACAAGACTGAAAAACGAACACTGATTTACAATCAAGGGAGGATTTTTTTTAAAAGATAATCTTTGTGTGCTAATGGGAATAATCTAACAGAGAGGTAGAAGATGGTTACGTACAAGGAGAAGTGACAGCTGCAAAACCGATGTCCTTAAGTATATAATTGTGTTGGATCCAGTATGAAGTAAAGGGCATTCATTTGATAAAGCACAAATGGTTTACCATCGTAATATGTGAAGGAAAGCAGAATAAAGCAATGTAGATGAAAGTAGATTGATAATTTTGCTTGTGGAAAAATGTGAATCTTATTCTGATTGCTTTTACTTACTTACTCTAACCTCCCATCCAGTGCAGGTTTTCCCGATGCATCATTAACTGGTAGGTGGTCATCTACTCTTATCTCACAGTCTATTTTCCATAAAAGCAGTCAAAATGACCCAACCAAAACACATCAGATCATGTTACTGCTCAGCTCAAAATCCTTCAATGATGTCTCAACTCTGCAGAATAGAAGTTAAGTTCTCACACTGCCCACTAGGTTTTTACCTGCTAATTCTCTGACTTTATCACTATCCATCCTTCTCACTCATTTCAAGGACACTAGTCTCCTTAAGACTTTTTCTAGTCCTTTATATATTTGACACCTACAAAAGCTTTGCATGAGATTACTCTCGTGGTTCATTCTTCAGTTACTTCCTTCAGGTTTCTATTGAAATAACTTATAGGGGTCAGCGCTATGGCACAGCAGGTAAAACCGCTGCCTGCAGTGCCGGCATCCCATATGGGCACCAGTTCGAGTCCCAGCTGTTCCACTTCTGATCCAGCTCTCTGCTGTGGCCTGGGAAAACAGCAGAAGATAGCCCAAGTTCTTGGGCCCTTGCACCCATGTGGGAGACCCAGAAGAAGCTCCTAGCTCCTGGCTCCTGGCTTCAGATCAGCGCAGCTCCAGCTGTTGTGGCCAACTGGGGAGTGAAGCAGCAGATGGAAGACCTCTCTCTCTCTCTCTTTCTCTCTGCCTCTCCTTCTCTCTGTGTAACTATGACTTTCAAATAAAATAAATAAATCTTTAAAAAAAAAACTTAGAGAGCTTCCTTCTATCTCTCCTCCCCAGCTTTTCTCTATTCTCTCTTAACTCCCTTATTCCATTTTTGTTCATGGCACTTACCATCTATAACCAGAAATTGTTTTATTATGTTATGTGTATGAAGAACACCTTCATACACATAACAGAAACTCAAATAATTACTGAATAAATGAATGAGTGAGCTCTAATATTCTTTTCCTTTGAGCATTTATAATTTAAGTTAAACAGTGCCAAGTTTATTCAGAAGAGACACATCAGGTAGAAGCATAGAGAATAGCCTGAGCACCATTTCCTGGGACTAGAGACAATAACCAAAATAACTGAACTAGGACTGGTAACTCACTCTTAGAGGGTTTTCATTGAGGTATGGAGGCTCCCCTTCAATCATTTCAATCGCCATGATGCCCAGGGACCAGATGTCAACCTTGGGCCCATAGGCCTTCCGTGTCACAACCTCCGGTGCCATCCAGTATGGGGTTCCCACCATGGTGCTCCGTTTGCTCTGCTCTGGAGTTATTTGTGCACAGAATCCAAAATCAGCTAGGAAAAAAAAAATCAGAAAGCATATATTTAGGGTACTCTTTAAGTGTTGACTGTGTGTCTATCCCTAGGTGTCTAGCTTTGCCTGGCTCCCAGTTCTGCAATCTCTTGGCTTTACAAAATGCGAGTCAGTTGATTGCTATGTCTAACTCTTAGGTGAGTCTCTGTTCAACCTTGAAGAGAAGAAGAATATAAGAAACATCCCTTCTAGCCTCCTATCTATCCTCAAACTAGAGGGACTAGGCAATAATGTCCAAGCTGCCCATTTTGGCCTTGACTGTGTGGCCCAATTCTGCTTTGATCTTGAAAATTATTCTTACATTCTGGAATCTAGGGTCGTTTGCCTATACCCCAGGCATGAGTCTCTGACTTAAAGTCATTCACCTACAACTAAGCATGGTCCAACTTTGATCAGTTCTTCACCATTTGCCCAGGTGAGAGGGTGCTAACAATCTTTCCATAAACTGCTCATCCATTTGTGACATGCCTGTGTGGCTGGACTAGTAAAACAAATGTTCTGTCTGCAGTTCCTTTCATATTACGTTGACATTAGACATTTATTTAAATTAGGAGGCCGTTGATAGTTAGGACTACGTAGTCTTACTTCTTCATATTTCCAAAGGGTCCAGCATGTAACAGATACTCAAGAAAAGTCTGCTAGATGAATAATTATATAAAGATATTTTTCTACTTATCCATTACATATCTCTTATACTATGCTGAAAACTCCCTGAAGGGAGGTAAAATGCAAGATCAATGTCCATCACAGGACCTAGAATACAGTAGGCATGCAACCTTTTTTTTTTTTTTTTTTTTTTTGGCTAACCATATAAATGAATGGAAAAATAATGAAAAGGCACTCTATGGTATAATTGAGAAATATAAAAAGACTGCATAGCCATAATAATAAAAACCCTTTGCTAAGTGTTATGGTTAGCATGATTATCATCCAACAGGAAACAGACCCAAAAGGGGGAGAAATTTTATCACTTCTAAGAGTCCTACTTACTTAGCTTGACAGAGCCATCCATTCCCAATAGAATATTGTCACTCTTGATGTCTCTGTGTATGACCTGGTTCGAATGCAGAAACTCCAGAGCCTGCAAACACTATTTAAGTGGTGTGGGTAGAGGGAGAAAGAAAGGACATGTAATACAGAAGACTTAAGAGAAAATCAACTAATTTAAGCTCCTCATTTTAAGAAGTAAGGCACCAACTAATAAAAGGACTTGGCCTACATCAGTGGCAACACCAGGTCTAGAACCAAGTCTGCCATCTGCTAGCCATGTACCCTTTTACACCACACTGCTTTTCACCTTTTACTAATTTCTTAACAAGGAGATCTTCTAATTTATTATGATACAACTTTTGCTTTGTTTTTGTGGCACATTAGATTTTTAATAAATGACTACCCAAGAAAAATTACTAAAGAAGAAAGGAGGAAAATAACAAATAAGAGTCACATCTGGGAAAGTAGACACAGGGAAGTGGCATCAGAAGCACTGAGTTGGTAGGATAATCTCCTTTTGGCAAGGAAATTATGCTATGTTGGATATGCTGAATTTGACACACCTATGAAACATATGGAGATGAATTTCCAGTAGGCATTGAACTTATACATCTTAAAATAAACATTTATAAGTCATTTTTTGCTTAAGTTACAGCAGTGGCTGAAACTGGTAAAGGAGACAGGAAAAGAACCTTGGAAAACTTCTAGGCTTTCCAAGCAGAATGAGTAACAAGGAGACAGAATGCTATAATTAAAATGCCTGGATCTGCTACCTAACCAACCATATCATTCTGGACAAACCACTTCTGGTGTGTTGTTTTCCTATCTTTAAAAGAAGATGTAATGTTAACTTTTCTACTAAATCCAATAGTTTGAGTCCACCAACCTAAAACTAAACTCTTAAGAGATTTCTGTTAATTAAAAAACATTAAAGATACAACCAAATAGGAAAATACTATTTAAATGACCCTAAATCAATACTATACTTTTTTAAAACATTCCAATGGCTAAATTAAAGAACAAACAAGGGGCCAGCACTGTGGCTTAGCAGGTAAAGCTGCCGTCTGGAGTACCTGCATCCCATAAGGGAGCCAGTTTTAGTACTGGCTGCTTTTCTTCCAATCCAGCTCTCTACTATGGCCTGGGAAAGCAGTGAAAGATGGCCCATATCCTCGGGCCCCTGCACCCACATACAGAGACCTGAAAGAAGCTCCTGGCTCCTGGCTTCAGATCAGCCCAGCTCCAGCTGTTGCAGCCATTTGGGGAGTGAACCAGCAGATGAAAGACCTCTCTCTCTCTGCAACTCTTTCAAATAAATAAATCTTTTTAAAAAAACACACTCTTTTTAAAAAAACACACAAATGAATATTGAACTGTCCTTTCCCTGAAAATTTAAGAGGATGACCCTGAAAACCTGGAACTTTCATAATTTACTGGTGAGAATGTAAAACAGTAAGCCACTTTAGAAAACAGTTTGGCAGTTTTCTTAAAATGTTAAGGACAGAGTTGCCCTATGACCAACAATTCCACTTGTAGGTATATACCCAAGAGAAATGAGAACATATATCTACACAAAAGCTGGTATATGAATGTTTGTAGTAGCATTTCCCATTAAAAGCCAAAATAAAAAAGGAAATAACCCAAATATTTACAAATGGATCAACACAATGGAATATTATTTGTTAATAAAAGGAATGAAGTACTGATACATTCCACAACACAGATGAACCTTCAAAACATTATGCCAAGTGAAAGAAGCCAGTCACAACTGAACATGTATTATGTGATTCCATTTATATGAAATGTTCAGAACAGGCAAACTAGGGCTGAGAGAGTCAGGCACCAGGACATCAGGACATACTGTTAACAGGTATAGAGTTTCCTTTATGGGTGATAAAAAGATCTAAAATTCATTATGAGGATGGTTGTACAACTCTACAAATATACCAATAACCAGTTAATTATATACTTCAAATGAATGAACTATATGGTATGTGAACTGTATCTCAAAGTTTTTTTAAAAAATGGAAGATGACATCTATTAGAACTTAGGAATGGTAATACTGCCTCTATTTATGCAACATTTAAAATTTCTCCAAGCACTTTTTGATTCATATAGCATCCCATAGGCACATACAGTATGAATCTTCCAGTTTCCAGATGAATAATTTGAGGCAAATTATCTTCTCAAGTACACATATGCATGTATTTTTTACCACTGACAGTGGAGATGAATAAAATCTTAGACATTATAATGGTTTATGGCCCTCCAAAGGACCATAGTATATAAACAGACACACAATCTATCTGTAGAATTAAAATCTCATGGGCTGGTGCTGTAGCACAATGAGTTAAAGCCCTAGCCTGCAGTGCTGGCATCCCATATGGGCACTGGTTTGAGTCAGCTGCTCCACTTCCAATCCAGCTCTCTGTTAATGTGCCTGGGAAAGCACCAGAGGATGGCTCAAGTTCTTAGGCCCCTGCCTCCAAGAACTGCATCCATGGGAAACCCAGAAGAAGCTATTGACTCCTGGCTTCAGATTGGCTCAGCTCTGGCCATATGGCCATTTGGGGAGTGAACCAGTAGATGGAAGACCATCCTCTTTCTTTCTCTCTCTACTTCTCTCTATAACTGTATCAAATAAATAAAATAAATCTGAAAAAAATTAAAATCTCATAGGGAAAATTAGGAAAAAATATTTTTGTTCAAAGATGTTATTTATTTTATTTGGGAGTTAGAGTTACAGACAAGTGAGAGAGAGAGAGATAGAGAGAGAAAGAGACAGAGAGAGAAAGGTCTTGCTTCCGTTGGTTTACTCCCCAAATGGCCGCAATGGCCAGAGCTGCACTGATCCAAAGCCAGGAGCCAGGCGCTTCTTCCTGGTCTCCCACATGCGTGCAGGGGCCCAAGTACTTGGGCCATCTTCTACTGCTTTCCCAGGCCATAGCAGAGAGCTGGACTGGAAGAGGGGCAGCCAGGACTAGAACCGGCGCCCATATGGGATGCTGGTGCTGCAGGTGCAGGATTAACTTACTGCACCATGGCACTGGTCCCAGGAAAAAATATCTTAAAAGCCTCCTCATGAGCTAATAATAATAATAATAGACTGAAAAATACTGTATTAGTGGTTGAAAAAGAAGAGAAAATGAGAACTCCTAAGAAACCTAGCTTGGTATTAATTTCATTAAGCTGCCAAGTTGCCTTCTACATCCCAAAGTTGTTAATGCAAAAGTGAACATACTTTATAGGGCTGTATTAGTTTCACATTATTTTATTTTTTCCATAACTGATTAAATATACAACTATGTAAATCTATATGTATGCCTTTAGATCTTGCACTATCAAATCCCAATTACATTATTATACTCATCCCCATGAAAGTTTAAACATGAACAAATCTTCTAATCTTTCCTTAATTTCTTAATTTTTCTATTACTAAGTCATCACAGAGGTCTGGTCTATCATCACTAAAACACGCAGTGTCACTTGCTCGCGTCCCCTTCATCTTCTTGCCCTAATGGAAATGTAAAAACCTGGCTGTCTCCTAACGACGCTGCTTCTCAGGACGCCTTCTGAAGGACTTTACTTTTTCTCATATGCCAGTGTATTACAGACTCCAGAAATTTAAAAGCAATGAGGAGACACAAGAGTATCTTTTTTGGCTTGGTTTTCTTTATGCTTTGCCTAGAAACATTTTACCCCTAGATTTTTGCTGACTTGCTTTTAAACACCATTCAGACGCTCACTCAAAGCTACAGTGAAATCTTCTGAGACCACCCTGTTCAAAATACTACGTTCACTGTCACTACTCTTACTCTGTTTTTACCTCCTCCACAGCACATAAAGCAGGAAAAGAAGGCAAAAGTGTATATTCACATAAAAGAGAAAGGAAAACGTTATAGCGTGTTTATAGCAGTTACCTTCAATGATGGAAA
Organism: Oryctolagus cuniculus; assembly: GCF_964237555.1. NCBI lineage: Eukaryota > Metazoa > Chordata > Mammalia > Lagomorpha > Leporidae > Oryctolagus > Oryctolagus cuniculus. Next base: position 68,435,845 of record NC_091432.1, read on the forward strand.
TTACGGGTGATTTTTTAAAATATATACTTTCTGGAAACTTCTCATTTTCTACAATGAGCAGAATAAAGTTACTTTTAAGGAAAAAGTAATGGTGAAAGAAACTGTAAAATAGAGACTTAATACAGGAATGGAGGGATTGTCAGTACTTATTTCTCCCACTTCACAGAGCAAGGATGAGTTCTCACTGGTGTAGAACTTCAGGAGACAGGGATATAAAGGCCACTTCCTGCGTAAGGTTGCTTGGCTCTTGGCCTTACCTCACGGCACACAGCTGCAATCTGGCCTTCATCCATACAGGTTTCTGTCACCACATCTGTCAAGGAGCCTCCAGCCAAGTATTCCATGACGACCCACAGCTCATCCCCCACAAGATAACTTCAAAAGTACAAATAAAGAGCAACAAAGAAGAGTTAGAGTGTAGAGTTTCAAAGCCGAAGTATATTCACAGCATAAAACTGCATCTCAATCAGCTCTGGAGGAGTAGAGGGTTCCTGGAGAAAACAAGTACATGTTTTGTGGAGCCCCAAAGAGCAGAACTAAGATGACTAGGTTAAAGATACAATAAATTCATATTTCACCAGAGCACAAAGGAATCCTTTCTAAAATTAAAAGGACCAGCAGGATTCCCACACTCTAGAAGCAGCCAAACAGGGAGCATTCAAACATTTGACAAGGCTGGGGTCAGAGTCCATGTTACCAACCTAAGAGAGAGCCTTCTAAACTTCCAAGAGCTCTACTGGATCTGCGATCCATGAGATCAAGTGCTGGTTTTTGTTAAAAACTATCCACAGAGTCTAGCACAGCAGATAGCGAAAAATCAATGAGTAAAAATAACAGATAACTGTGAATATTAAATAAATGATTATAAAATTGCTTTAAAAGCTGTAAAGTATTGTACACATAGTCATTATGCTGGCAATGACCTCCACTTCGAGGGCTCATGATTCTAACCTCTTCTGGTAAGCCCAGGCTGTTGCTTAGTAATGTATCTCAGGAGAGATTATGCACTGATGTGAGGAGGTTGATCACTCAGCTCTGTCATGCAATAAATGAAGAGATCACTTGGTCTGTCTGGTCAGTGTTTGCTCACCTGTAGAATAACAAACAAAAACCAGACTATCCCAGAGCCCTACAGACTCCTCTGCTAGCCTTGGATAAAGAAAGTAGATTGGTAGGGGCAACATTGTGGCATAGTGGGTAAAACTGCCACCCGTGATGTCAGCATCCCATATGGGTACCAGTTCTTCTCCTGGTTGCTCCACTTCCTACCCAGCTCCCTGTTAATAGTCTGGGAAAAGTAGTGAAAGATGGCCTACGTGTTTGGGTCCCTGCTATCCATATGAGAGCCCGGAAAAAGCGCCTGCCTTCTGGCTTCAGCCTACCCCAACCCTGGACGGTTGCAGCCATCTGGGAAGTGAATCAGTGGGCGGAAGATCTTCTCTCTGTCTTTCCCTACTGCTTTCTGTGACTCTGACCTTTAAAATTAAAAAATATATATATTTTAAAAAAGCAGCTAGGTTCAAAAAGACAGTTTTTGGATTGGCTTGAGCTGTGTGGTATGTCATCTTCACTCTGAGACTGGATCTACTGCTGTGCAGACAAGCAGACTGTTGAAAGATTTAACAAATAGCTTTAAGCAAAGGGTAAGATTAGAATTCTATTCTCTTGACTACTAGTCAAGTGCTCTTTCCATAAAACCTGGAATTCTTTGTAATTAAAAGGCTTTTAATTTTTTAATATCAATGAAGAATAACCATTGCAGACAATATCTTCTTTCAACAATCTCTTTTGAAAGAGAAGACTATGGGGATTTAGACTGCTGTGGTCTGAATGTGTCCTCCACAATTTACAGGTCGAAAACCTAATCACTGATGTGATAATCTTAGGGGAGGTGGGGCCTTTGGGAGATGGTTAGATCATCAGAGCAGAGCCTTATAAAACAGGCCACAAGAGAGTTGCCTTGCTTGCCCCTTCTATCATGTGAGGACACAGCAAAAAGACACCATCTATGAACCAGAAAGTGTGCCAGCAGCAGACACAAATCTGTCAGGACCTTGATCTTGTGGACTACCCAGCTTCTAGAACTGTGAGAAATAAATGTGTGTTGTTTGTAAGCTACCTAGCCTCTGGAATTCTATTATAGTGGCCTGAATGTACGAAGTCATGGACCAAAAGAGAGTTTGAGGGCAAACCCTGAGCCTTATTTACTTCTGATTCCATAACATAAACCTCTAGAAATATCAGTTCAGGTATGACCAACAATCAAATCTTTAAGTCTTTTAACATTTAATTCCTTCAACAACATGGCTCTGCTTTTTACTGTTTAGATGCCTCCACTGATAGGGCACTCACTGTCCTATGACACAGGCCACACGCTTCACAGCTTTCATTTTACCTGTCCTGGACCAAAATCTACTACCCCATCACCTTCGGTTGATTTGCAAGCTTTGTTCTCTATGTACTAAGTTCTTAAACAAGTTGGAAAGTTGTTCAAAAATGTTCAGAGCAACTAACTGAGCACCTAAAAGGAAATGTGTAGAGGTAAAATTGACACTACGAGAAAGAATGACTTGATCAGCCCTTATCCTGACTGTTGAGGAGCAACTTACTATTTTATTCTTTTTAGTATTTTCTTTTTCTACATAATACCATTGGTTGAACTCTTTAATTAACACGCAGTTATTCTTACGTGTTTAAATTCAACTGAAAACTGATCCCTGTTAAAAATAAGAGTGGGAATAAGAGAGGGAGGAGATGTACAGTTTGGCACATGCTCACTTGGACTTACCCCTAATGGTAAGGCTAAAACCTGCCATGGGACTCCAAACCCCATTAAATTGGCAGGTACCAAAGCCATCATACTAGTTAAAGTGATCAGTTTAAGTTCATAATTGATCATAAAGATAGGATTAAATGTCAAACAGATCACATAAATTAGACCAGTATCTGCTAATAATAATTGACAGAATTAAAAAGGAAAGAATGATCCAACATGAGAAGTGAGATACAAAGCAGACTCATAGAATGGCAGATGGCCTACACAGCATTCGGGCCTCAGAATCAGCCCATAAGGCATTCAAATCTGGCAAAAAAGCCAATGAGTTTCTCAGGCATGGAAAGCCAAGACATTCTGGCAAAAAATGACCTAAATGAAAGATCTCTGTGAGTGAGATCCTAATGGAAAGAAAGGGCCATCAAAGAAGGAGGTACCTTTCTCTGAAGGGAGGACAGAACTTCCACTTTGATCATGGCCTTGTCTAAATAAGATCAGAGTTTGTGAACTCAAGAGGCTTCCACAGCCTTGGCAGCGCATGACAAGAGCCTCGTGTGATCACTGACGCCATAAGTAAGAGTGTCAATTGTTAAATAAACAACTGGAGTCACTGTACACTTACTCCCCATGCAGGATCTCTGTCCTTAATGTATTGTACTATGAGAATTAACGGTAAAACTAGTAGTCTTCAAACAGTACTTTATGCTTTGTGTGTCTGTGTGGGTGCAAACTGTTGAAATCTTTACTTAGTATATACTAAGTTGATCTTCTGTATATAAAGATAATTAAAAATGAATCTTGATGAAGAATGGGGTGGGAGAGGGAGTAGGAGATGAGATGGTTTGCAGGTGGGAGGATTCGTTATGGGGGGAAAAAGCCACTATATTCCAAAAGCTGTATCTATGAAATTTATATTTATTAAATAAAAGTTTTCTTAAAAAAAAAAACATTCAGAGGATTCTTCAGTGCCACTCAGGACCCCCAAGGAGGGGAGAAAACCACCTCTAAAAAAAACAGCTTATTCTCTATAGCTACCAACATAATGCGTTGGGAAGGTCAAAACTCCTTTCCTTTTTTAAAGAAACCTGAAAATTACCAATGTTTTAGATATAGAACCAGAGAGTACCCTTTTGAAATCTACCAACAATAGGGACAGTTAACTGGTAATGTAATATAAGTAGTAAAGAGTCCAACATTTTTTCCACTATCACCTTTACCTATGACATCTCTGAAACCTGGGCAAGTAGCTTAATTTTTTCTTTCAGGTATTGAGAAAATAGCATGCTATGACAGAAAGAATATGGATGTTGGTGCTAGGAATATTGAAACTCAAGGCACTGGTTTGCTACTTACTGACTTACTGGTTTTGGACAAGTAATTAACATATGTGAACCTCAGCTTCCTCATCTGTAAAATATGAATAAACCCCACCTCACAATGCGAGACGATTCATGAAAGCTGGTACAGAGTAAAGCACAACAGAAAGGCTAGCTACAACCACTGTGACTATACTGAAGAATCAATTTTGGCATGAGTTGTGATAAAACAGGAGCTGATAAATACAGCTAAAACATTCTGCATTTCCAGTTAAATGCAAAATTATGTAATTAAGATCAGAGATTTTTAGCTGACCACAAACTTACTAGGAGTCACAAATGAAATAGACATCCTAAAAACCAAAACAAGAATGAAATCATTAAATTCTGTTGAGTTGGGGCCAGAGTTGTGTTACAATAGGTTGTCACAACTTGTGATATCACAGAGCAAGTTTAAGCTGCTCTACTTCCCGTCCAGCTTCCTGCTGGGAAGGCAGTAGATAACGGCCCAAGTACTTAAGCCCTTGCTACCCATGTGGGAGACCAGGATGGAGTTCTTGGCTACGGCATTCAGTCTGGTCCAGTCCTGGCTATTGTGGCCATTTAGAGAATGAACAAGCAATGGAAGATCACTCAATCTGTCTATGTCTCTCTGTCTTTTCTGCCTTTCAAATAAACTATGAAATAAGTCTTTTTAAAAAAAATGTGTTGATAGGGTCAGTGCTATGGTGCAGCAGGTTAAAGCCCTGGCCTACAGTGCCAAAATCCCATATGGGTGCCAATTCGAGTTCCGGCTGCCCCACTTCTGATCCAGCTCCCTGCTAATGCTCCTGGGAAAGCAGCAGAGGATGGCCCAAGTTCTTGGGAACTTGCACCCACATGGGAGACCCATAGGAAGTTCCTGGCTCCTGGCTTTGGATTGGCTCAACTCTGGCAGTTGAGGCCATCTGAAGAGTGAACCAGTGGATAGACAACCTTTCTCTCTGTCTGTCTCTCTCTGCCTCTCTCTGTGAACTCTGTCTTTCAAATAAATAAGATAGCTCTTTAAAAAAAAAAAAGTTTAAAAAATGTATTGAGGCCAGCGCTGCGCCTCACTTGGTTAATCCTCCGCCTGCGGCACTGGCACTCCAGGTTCTAGTCCTAGATGCTCCTCTTCCAGTCCAACTGTCTGCTGTGGCCCAGGAAGGCAGTGGAGGATGGCCCAAGTGCTTGGGCCCTGCACCCACATGGAAGACCAGGAGGGGGCACCTGGCTCCTGGCTTCGGATCGGCGCAGCAAGCTGGCTGCAGTGGCCATTTGAGGGGTTGAAGCAACGGAAGGAAGACCTTTCTCTCTCTCTCTCTCTCTCTCTCTCTCTCTCTCACTAACTCTGCCTGTCAAAAAAAAAAAAAAAAAAAAACAGTAGTGACTTTGGGAAAAGGAAGAAGAATCCCACTCTCTCCACTGTGGTCAGATTTTAAATGAAACATCTACTGAGCATCACATTTTATGAGGTTACAGACAATTGATAAGTAATTCAGGAGGTTGCATGATAAAGGAAAGGTTTGGGATACAGAATGAGTTAAGCACCTGGATATTTGATCTGGTTATTAGGTAGATCAGTTGAAGGGCTCCTGAGGTAGAAAAAAACAGTAACAGGATCAACTGTAAGAAACTACAGGGTAGGGTTCAGCTTAGCCTAGGAAGTATTTTAAAGCAATCCGAGGTACCTGGCCTTATACAGGGCTGGATTTAGGGAGCTTGGCATCACAAGACTCTTAAATGGAAGCAGTTTTGAACGCTGGTATTTTCATCTCCTCAGACAGCTCTGCCACCCATCATCCCCTAATGCTCTATCCTCCTGACAGGACCCACCATTGCATACCTGTCCAAGTAGTTCACAATATTTGGGTTCTTGTTTTCCCTCATGACCAGGATCTCATTAATAATCAGCTCTTTCTTTGGCTGCTGCTGCAGGTTCATCTGCTTAATGGCCACCTGAAATCAGAGTACAATGAATGTGCAACCGGAGTCATTTAACATTTTTAAGTACCTACTAAGCACCAGAATCTTAAGCACTAAGGAAACAAAGATGAATACTATAGAGTCTTAGTTCTTGGGTAGTTCACAATTTATCAGTGTAGGCAGGTGATTCTAAAAGTGAAGTCCTCAAACCAGCAACAACATCACCTGGGAACTCACTGGAAATAAATATTTTCAGGCCCCATCTAAAACCTATTAAATCAGAAACTCTTATGTTTATTATGTTTTAATGAGACCTCTAGGTTACATATGCCAAAATTTAAGGACCAAACTTTGATACAGAAAAACACTTGTGAAAAAGCAACTAAGATACCCATGTTTATGTGTGAAAAAGGTCTTTAAAAAACTTTGTCTATAGACATAATTACAAATTACATAATACAAATATAAGCTATAGTTTAGTTTCAAAGGCACTGCATCCGTTTCTCTTATGTAACATGTTCTCAAATTTGTTATTTTATTTCACTTAACTTATCCTATACATGTAGACAGATTAATTTTCCCCACAGTACATATGTGGCAATTTGTTTCCTTCTTCAAAAACATAAATTGCATCTGATTACCTATCGATATTCCTTAGTCCAATACTTAAAATTCCCACGATCTGCACTTTGCTAATTTCCCACTGTGTTCCCTCGTATCCTCTATGTTCCCCTACCCTTAGTCAGAGTCTTTCCATGTGGAATATCCTGCATCATTTCTACATATTCACAAGCAACTTTTTTGCATCAGATTTGTATTCTCAAAACAAATATGCTTTTCTCCTTCCTTAAGGCTCTATAAAGATCATATTTACACCTCTCTTACAGAACTTACAACATGCTGTCTTATATGAAGATTGGTTGGGTGTGTGTGTGCACATGTGTACATATGTATCTCAATGTTTGAAAGCTTCATTGAAAGCCCAAAGTCCCCGGTGCTAAACACACGGACTGAACACAGTTGTGATCAACAAATGTTAGAGGAAAGGAGGAAGGAGAAAGAAAAGTCAGTGGGTTGGTAAGCAATTTGGTTTTAAATAACAACTATCAGCCATATGCTACTGTGTCCCATAGGAATATACTTTAAATTGTTTGCTAGGTATTCATTCTCTAGAGATATTTTCCCTTTTTCTTGTGTAGTGGACAAGAACAAGAACATCTACTAGAACTAAACTGTCTTTCAAGAAGCATCAATAAGTATAAAGAGGGACTCTTATCGTGGTATAGCAAGTAAAGCTGCAGTCTGCAATGCCAGCATCCCATAAGGATGCTGGTTTATGCCCCAGCTGCTCCAATTCCAATACAGCTTTCTGTTAATGGCCTAGGAAAACAAGTGAAAAATGGCCCAAGTGCTCGGGCCCCTGTCACCCATGTGTGAGACCAGGAAGAAGCTCCTAGCTTTGGCCTGGCCCAGCCCTGGCCGCTGCAGCCATCTAGGGAGTGAACCAGCAGATGGAAGCTAGCTCTCTTTCTTTCTCTCTCTCTTTCCTCTCTCTCTCTCTCTTTGCCTCTCTCTATCTCTTTGTAACTCAAACTTTCAAACAAAGATAAATCTTAAAAATAAAAAAGAATAAAGGAACAAATGATTCAAGATTTTGTGGGAAAAACTCTTGACTAGCATTTCCTCGAGTCAGTTATTGGCAGTCTTCTGCAGAGATGCAGTTCACCATTAAGAAGAGAAATTACTCTTTTAAACATCACAATCATGTCCACTCCCTATCACAGGTGGGGAAATATTGCTCTGGAGTGAGTTTTCTATTAGTTCAGCTTCTGATCTGGTTGCAGTTTTCTTCAACAGTTAAAGATTAGCTTTTCTTTCCTAGTATATAAAATGTCTAAAGACATTATAGCAAGTTCTTATAATTCATATTAAGGACTGGCACCGGAAGGCCTTTGAAGGTCCTTGGGCCACAATGGAGGAAAGGTTAACAAAGAGGCTGGGGCAGAATACTGGAGTTTTTTTTCCATAGCTACTACCTATGGCCCAGGCTAAATGTCCTTCACCGGTAATCAAGTTAAAGCACAGGACTCCTATAACAGAAAAACAACTGGGCTTGAACTCTGAGGACCTAAGCTCTAGGTATGACTGTCAATGACTGACTTTGACCAAACAGAAACTCTCTGAGCCTTAATCTTTTTTTTTTCTTTTTTTGACAGGCAGAGTGGACAGTGAGAGAGAGACAGAGAGAAAGGTCTTCCTTTGCCGTTGGTTCACCCCACAATGGCCACCGCGGCCGGTGCGCTGCACCCAGCACACCGCACTGATCCAAAGGCAGGAGCCAGGTGCTTATCCTGGTCTTCTATGGGGTGCAGGGCCCAAGGACTTGGGCCATTCTCCAGAGAGCTGGCCTGGAAGAGGGGCAACCGGGACAGAATCTGGCGCCCCGACCTGGACTAGAACCCGGTGTGCCGGTGCCGCAGGCGGAGGATTAGCCTATTGAGCCACGGCACCAGCCCTTAATCTTTTTTTTTTTTTTTTAAGATTTTATTTATTCATTTGAGAAGTAGAGTTACAGACAGAGAGAAGGAGAGACAGAGACAACAGTCTTCCATCCTCTGGTTCACTCTCTAAATGGCCACAACAGCCAGAGCGGGGCCAATCGGAAGCCAGGAGCCAGGAGCCAGGAGCTTCCTCCAGGTCTCCCACGCAGGTACAAAGCCCCAAGGACTTGGGCCATCCTCTACTGCTTTCCCAGGCCATTGCAGAGAGCTGGACCAGAGTGGAGTAGCTGGGACTCAAACCAGGATTCAAACCAGCGCCCATATGGGATGCTGGTGCCGCAGGCAGAGGCTTAGCCCACTATGCCATAACACCAGCCCCAAGTCTTAATCTTTTCGTAAGTACATGAGGATAATCTCAACATGAATCCCCCTCACCTAAGAATCGTTTTGAGTATTAAGTGAGATTGGGGCCAATGTGTTACTCACTTATAAAGTAAAAATATGCAAACTAAAGAAAGAAAACAATAAAAATAGTAAAAATAACATTCAACAAATACCAGGTGGAGCTGGCATTGTGGTGTAGCATGTTAAGCCTCCACTTGTGATGCTGGCATCCCATATGGGTGACAGTTAGAGTCCCAGCTGCTCCACTTCCGATCCAGCTCCCTGACAGTGGCCTGGGAAAAGCAGTGGAAGATGGCCCAAGTGCTCCAGGCTCCATTACAGCCTGACTCAGCTGTGCCATTGTGGCCATTTGGAGAGTGAACCAACGGAAGAAGATCTCTCTATTTCTATCTCTCTTCCTAACTCTGCCTTTCAAATAACTAATAAATAAATAAATAAATCTTTAAAAAGAAAAAAAGTACCAGGCACAGATTAGTAAGAATGACAATGGGGGCCTGCCTTGTGGCATAGTGGATTAAGCCAGCCCCTGCAACACCAACATTCCAAAAGGGCGTTCATTCAATGCTCAGTTGCTCCACTTCAGATCCAGATCCCTGCTAATGTGCCTGGGAAAAGCAGAGGAAGATGGTCCAAGTACGTACAACATGGGAGACATAGATAAAACTCCTGGTTCCTGGATTTGACCTAGCCTTGCCCTGTCTATTGTGACCTTTTGGGTAGTGAACCAGGGGATGGAAGATCTCTGTGTCTCTCTCTTTTTCTTTATAACTCTGCCTTTCAAATACATAAACAGATCTTTAAAAAAAGATGAATGATAACAGTAGCGGCAGAAAAAAACAGCAACAACCAGCTGCCCTCCAACACTATTGTTTACTGAGTGCCTTCTGTGTGCCATGCTCTGCGCTAAGTACTCTACTTATACTATCTCAGTAAAACCTAACAACAACCCTACAAAGTGAAAATCATGATCGTATTTTCAGGTAAGGAAAAGGCTAAGTCTAGAAGTCCAATGCGCCATCCATTGCGCCACAGAGCCAAGTGCAAGGCTAAGACTAACAAGAATATCACCAACGTCATAACCAATGCCCATACATCTATATAGTCTCAAAGATTTTTCCAATCTGTTCTATTATACACATTTCTTGTCAAAACAAGCTTGAAAAATGATTGCTGGATATGTAACCGGAAGTCTTTCCAGCACTAGCACACTAATCTTCCTCTATGTGACAGACAATCCAGCTCTTCCCAGCTGGAAAACACCCCAGTGAGCACTCCCTCACAGAGACTGAGAGCATCCTGCCAGCTGCACTCATGATTTATACTCCCTGGGGCAGGAAACGAGCCCTTCCTCACCACACTGTACTAGCCTAATGCACTCTCTTCCATTCATAGTTCTATAACCACAAGGAAGGCACACAATGAAGCTGAGTTTCTTCTGTGGCCAGCATCTCACAGATGCAGCCTGCCTCCTTGCTTTCCAAGAACCTCCCATCACCTGCCTGCTTCGCATCAAGGGATGTAAGGCTTTTGAGGCCAAAATCATGACAAGGGATACCTGGGGGCCTAATCTCAACTCTGCTGTGGCCTGCTAGTCTAGAACACACAGAATTGGGAGTCAAAGATTCTAGCCCACTCCCTGCTGTTCACTGAGAGTACAACCCTACCAAAAAGCTTCTTACATTTCCCTAAGCCTCAAATTCTTCATCCATAAAAAAGGAAATCATACCATCGACCTCATAGGGTTTCTTTTTAGGATTAGCATCTCTTTCTTGTCTCTGCAACAAATTTATCATCTTTAAAATTGGCATGCTAATACTATCTTTCCTTCCTTACCATTATTTTTACTTTATTTAAGATTCCTGTGAGCACTCTAAGACTTTTATGTGCACAAAATGGATGTTATGATTTCTTATATTTTGTTATGATTTTAATGTCCTAGAGCTTGCAGGAGACTGAATCTTTCACATGTTCTTTTTTATTTATTTTTATTTATTTTTTTATTTTTTGACAGGCAGAGTGGACAGTGAGAGAGACAGAGAGAAAGGTCTTCCTTTGCCGTTGGTTCACCCTCCAGTGGCTGCCGCGGCCGGTGCACTGCGGCCAGCGCACCGCGCTGATCCGATGGCAGGAGCCAGGTACTTCCCCTAGTCTCCCATGGGGTGCAGGGCCCAAGCACTTGGGCCATCCTCCACTGCACTCCCTGGCCACAGCAGAGAGCTGGCCTGGAAGAGGGGCAACCAGGACAGAATCCAGCGCCCCGACCGGGACTAGAACCCGGTGTGCCGGCGCCGCAAGGCGGAGGATTAGCCTAGTGAGCCATGGCACCAGCCTCTTTCACATGTTCTTAACACAGGTTCAACATCAAGAAAATGCTCAGTAAATGTTTTGTGGAATAAATAAATATGTATGTGAGTTAAATGAATAAATATGCAGTTCTTAAAAGTTTATGATGCCAGATGCACTGTTTTAGTGAATTCTTCCAACACTTCTGTACAGTACATATGTACTGTATGTACTGTACATATGATATATACAGTACATATCATCATGCACATTCTATAAGTAAATAAAAGCCAGGTTCAGAGAGGTCAAATGACTTGTTAAGGTTGATAAGGAGCTAAAGGTAAGCACCTGCATCTTCAGACTCTCACCTCAAAGAACAATGAATAAACCTTCAACCATAATGGTGATATAAAAAGTTGACTTACCCTAGGTGGAGCCTCAATATTTGACTCCTAGGAACCCAGTGAAATATGTGCTATTCCTAATAACCCTGACTTCTCAGGATATCAGAGGGTTGTAACCACCACAAATTTACAAGCACGGTTCCAGAAGCCTCCCTCAGAGAAATCCAACTCTATTTTCACTGGACGAGGAAGCGCCAGTACTCTGAATTAAGAACTTCCCCTAGGCAACTGCCATCCACAGCTCTGCCAATATCACTGCTCTGCAGCTAATAGCAGAATTCAAAGCAATCCCAAGCACTTTACATTCCCTTCATGGCTTTCCTCCGCTAGACACAAGATCTTGGATCAGTGCCTCATTTTCTTCAATTTTTTTGCATAAGATTTATTTACTTATTTGGAAGGCAGAATTACACTGAGAGAGAAAGAGACAGGAAGATAGAAAGATATCTTTCATCCACTGGTTCACTCTGCAAATGGTCACAATGGCTGGGGCTGAGCCAATCAGAACCTAGGAGACTAGAACTCCATCCAGGTTTCCTACGTGGATGGCAGGGCCCCAAGCACTTCGCTCATCTTCCACTGGTTTCCCAGGTATATTAGCAGGGAGTTGGATTGGAACTGTAGCAGATGGAATTAGAACCAGAGTCCACAGGGGATACCCTGGCATCACTGGCAGAAGCTTATCCACTGTGCCACAATACCAGCCTCAGTTTTCTTTCTTTCTTTTCTTTTTATTTATTTTTTAAGATTTATTTATTTTATTTTGAAAGGCAGAGTTACAGAGATGCAAAGGCAGAGAGAGAGAGAGAGAGAGAGAGAGAGAGAGAGAGAAGAAATCTTCCATCCACTGGTTCACTCCCCAAATGGCCACAACAGTCAGAGCTGAGCCAATCCGAAGCCAAGAGCAAGGAGTTTCTCTGGGTCCCCCATTTAGGTGGAAGGGCCCAAGGACTCATTCCTCAGATGGTCACAATGGCTAGTGCTGGGCCAGGACAAAGCCAGGAGACAAGAGCTTCTTCTAAGTCTCCCACGTGGATGGCAATGGTCCAAGTACTTGGGCCATCTTCAGCTGCCTTCCCAAGCATATTAGCAGGGAACTGGATTGCAAGCAGAGTGCCAAGGGCTGAATCGGTGTGTCACAAATGGCAGCATCACATGCCAGACCAAAGTGCCAGCCTAGATCAATAAGCTTTAGAAATAAGACACAAATTCTCCTGTACTAATGAAATGAGTGACAAAGAGGGTCCTCTAAATAAACAAGGATTTCAATGTCCAATGGCACCTAGGGCAAAGAAGAGTGGCAAGATCACTAGCTTGGGAATCAAGAAACCTAAGTTTACATAAATCTGTTCTATATCAGATTTCTCTTCAAATTTACAGAACTAATTATCTACTAGGCAATTTTATAAGAAGGTCTCTAAGGCAGTATCCAACTACTTCAGCTTTAGCTCCATTTTTTCTTTTCTCCTTGAATAAAACTTGCAAATCATCTTCACATTAGGTCTATTACCAAATCACATGAAATCTACTTTAGGCATGAATATGGCACAATGGTTAAGTTGCCACTTGGGTCTGCATTCCATATTGGAGTCCCTGAATTCAAGTCTCAGCTCCACTCCTGATTCTAGTTTCCTGCTAGTTTACACTCCAGAAAGCAGCAAGTGATGGCTAGAGTACTTGGGTCCTTGCCAACCATGTGGGAGAACTGGCTGGAGTTCCTTGCTCCTGGCTTCCACCTGGCCCAATCCTGGCTATTCTGGACATTTGTGAAGTGACCCAGTGATGGGGGATCCCTCTTGGTCTCTATCTGCCTGCCTTTCAAATAAACGCAGTACATTTAAAAATTTGTATTTTAAAATCTACCTGTTAAGTATTTCTCAAGTCCATCCACTTCTGTCCATCAATACTATGCTACTAACTTAGTCCAAACTATCATCTCTCACCCAGAATTATACAGTAACCTCCTGACTCACGCAGTCCACTCTTAACCTCCTTCAATATATTCTCTATATTATCGCTGCAGTAAATTCTCCAAAATCTATTGGTCTAGTATTTGGTTATAGTCTGGTATAGTAAGAAACCACAAGTGCCCCCAAATGAGCTAAGAACTAAAACTTGACCCCAAATAAAAACAAACAATAGAATGGAAGAAAGAAACAGTTGGTAGATACTTACCTCCTGTCCTGTGGCTACATCCATTGCAGTGTATACGGTGCCTGAAGCACTGAACAACAAGTGTGGCAGAGAGAGGGGGGAAAAAAACACAAATGTTACAGAAATGATAGTTGTTAAATACAGCTCTACACACAATTTGACTACGTAAGTGTTAATAACAATAACACCAAAAGTGATCTTCCCCACGGAAGCCTTCCCACTCCCATACTTGAGGAGCAGTAGTGGTAGTAAAGAAAATACAGACTCTAGAGGTGAGCTGACCTGAATTCCAATCTAGAATTTCTATCTAGTACCTACCAGCTATATGATCTTGAACAAGTTATTTAACTTCTCTGAGCTTCAGTTTCCTCATTTGTGAACACAACAGTAAATAAAATATTTGGAATCAATTAGTTTATGTGAAGCACTTAGCCAAGTGCCTAAAATATAACAGGTGTTCAATATGTGCTAGTTTCCTGTTCCTGCTTGCTTCTCTCCTCTCCTTTCCTTCACCACCCATGGCAAGTTGTTTTAATTTCTTGTGCCTTCAAACTCTTCATCTGCAAACAGGGTTAAGATCAGATCTGTGATTTTTAAAATAATTTTAACTTAGAGTCTTACAAACACTTTGCCATTCATTCATCCATTCATTCTTTTTCCTTATGTTTTGTGTTAAAGGGAGTATTATATCTGATTTACACATGAAGAAATCTTTGTTAATGTAATTTATTTATTCATTCAGACATTTATTATGTGCCAACTTATCCTAAGGAGAGAAATGCCTGTGACTTAGGAAGTTCCCTACTAAATAAGTCTTTTGCTTCCAAATCCTTCGGTCTTCCACATTCTAACCCTGTTTAACGTATGAATTGCTAGTAAAATTGGAGAAATCATGTGCCTCAAAAATGAAAATAAGATAGTTTATATATATATCTATATATAAATATAATATAAATATATATAATATATATATTATATTATATATATTATATATAATATATAGATATAATATATAAATATATATATAAACTATCTTATATATATATAACTATATATATATGTATACATATATATACATAATTTTTCATACTTTAAATTTTAATATTCACATTATATACACTATTGTAAAGATAGCCTACGAGGTTGCTGTTAACCTTCTCTACATGGACTCTGTTCTATTACATTGCTCAATGTTAAAAACACGTAAATTTTAATTTTGGTATAATACAGAAAACACGTCATCTTTATACCAGAATGTGAAATTCTTTTCACATCTGGATAGTTGACAAATTTCTAAAATTAAGCATTTTGTAGTATATATCAAACAACTGCATACTGTATTCACTCTAAAAATGTTGAGATTAAAACCTATCCTGGGGCCAGCGCCATGGCTCACTAGGCTAATCCTCCGCCTTGCGGCGCCGGCACACTGGGTTCTAGTCCCAGTTGGGGCGCCGGATTCTGTCCTTGTTGCCCCTCTTCCAGGCCAGCTCTCTGCTGTGGCCAGGGAGTGCAGTGGAGGATGGCCCAAGTGCTTGGGCCCTGCACCCCATGGGAGACCAGGGTAAGTAACTGGCTCCTGCCATTGGATCAGTGCGGTGCACCAGCCGCGGCAGCCATTGGAGGGTGAACCAGCGGCAAAAGGAAGACCTTTCTCTCTGTCTCTCTCTCTCACTGTCCACTCTGCCTGTCAAAAAAAAAAAAAAAAAAAAAAAAAAAACAAACCTATCCTGGGTGGGAGAGAGAGGGATTAGATTTGTGACTTTTTCAGTGAGGGGTCAGGGTTGAGGAGAAAGGGGGGAGAATTTCAGAATGAGGTGGAAAAGATGCCCTATTATGTTTGTATTTATATGAACTTCTGGAGTGCCAGTAATGTTCCCTTTCTTAATGTGAGAACTGTGACATGGGTGTTTCACCTTTTGAAAATTCATTGAGTTGTAACAGTAATGCATTTTCATGCCATTAAAATCTACATTAAAAACCATGAGTACTAAAAAACTACAAATCATAAGAAAAAACACACTGAAGAATCTAAAACAATGTAAAACAATGTCAAAGTACCTTTCCCACTCTGATATTACAGGATCCCAAGACACTTTAAAACAGTGTTTTTTAATCATTTTTTTCTGTCAAGAAGACATGTGAGTTTTGTTTTGTTGTTGTTGTTGTTGTTGTTGTTTTGACAGGCAGAGTGGACAGTGAGAGAGAGAGACAGAGAGAAAGGTCTTCCTTTGACGTTGGTTCACCCTCCAATGGCTGCCGTGGCCGGCACGCTGCGGCCGGCGCAC
Organism: Oryctolagus cuniculus; assembly: GCF_964237555.1. Classification (NCBI taxonomy): domain Eukaryota; kingdom Metazoa; phylum Chordata; class Mammalia; order Lagomorpha; family Leporidae; genus Oryctolagus; species Oryctolagus cuniculus. Next base: position 68,451,913 of record NC_091432.1, read on the forward strand.
CACGCTGATCCGATGGCAGGAGCCAGGTACTTATCCTGGTCTCCCATGGGGTGCAGGGCCCAAGCACTTGGGCCATCCTCCACTGCACTCCCTGGCCACAGCAGAGAGCTGGCCTGGAAGAGGGGCAACCAGGACAGAATCCGGCACCCCAACCGGGACTAGAACCCAGTGTGTCGGCGCCGCAAGGCGGAGGATTAGCCTAGTGAGTCGCAGCACCGGCCGACATGTGGGTTTTATTTTCTATAGTTTGTATTATGAAACAGGCTTTTAGTTTTCACCTTTTCAAATACATATGCTCCCAGAAAATCTGATACTAGAAGTAACCACTACTTCTTCCCCATCCTCAAGATAAGAAAAATCTCACTACACATACATATGTGCCTGCATGTATGTAAACACTTCTTTACACTTACAGATTCAAGGAGGGATGCTAGAAAAAATGCTAGGAAAATAATCATGTCAATTCAAAATAATTAAAATCTTCATTTTATTTTATTTTTTAAAAGATTTACTTTTTTATTTAAAAGGCAGAGTTAGAGAGAGGCAGAAAGAGAGAGAGAGAGAGAGAGAGAGGTTTTCCATTCACTGGTTCTCTCCCCAGATGGCCACAGCAGCCAGAGCTGCACCAATCTGAGGCCATTAGTCGAGAGCTTCTTCTGGATCTCCCATGCGGATGCAGGGACCCAAGGACTTGGGCCATCATCAACTGCTTTTCCAGGCCACAGCAGAGAGCTGGATTGGAAGTGGAGCAGTTGGGACTTCAATTGGTGCCCACACAAAATGTCGGCACTGCAGGCGTGGCTTCATCCACTATAACACAGCACTGGCCCCAAAATCCTCACTTTATAACTATAATAATTAATCCTGAATTTTTGTAGGGGAGTAATTTACAACATATATCTATAAATGTATAAGCCATATGTCAAATATATATGGTGCAATTTGCAAAAATTGTACTGTTATCAATTCATAACATTGTGGGAACTGGTGCTGTGCATAGCAGGTAAAGCCACTGCCTTCTGATGCCTGCATCCCATATGGGCAATGGTTCTCAGCTGCCCCACTTTCAATCCAGCTCCCTACTAATGGCCTGCAAAAAGCAGCACAAGAAGGCCCAAGTCCTCGGGTTTGTGCATCCACAGAGGAGACCTAAAGAAGTTCCTGGCTTCTGATCAGCCCAGATCCAGCCGTTGTGGCTATTTGGGGAATGAACTAGCGGATGGAAGATCTCTCACTCACTCTCTCTGTAACTCAGCCTTTCAAATAAATAAATCTTAAAAAAACAAATCATGTGGAATTTATATTTTTTAAAGTATTAAATGTTGAAACAGCATAGGTACATACAAATATTTCATTGTTCCTCTACCACTAAGAGATCTGTCAAGTAAACAAGGAAAGAACATTTTGCAGATGTTGTCAACTTAGAGGTCTTATACATCTGTGATGTTCTTTAAAGTCAGAAGTTTTAGAGGGGAAGGTTCCTCAGTCTGCAACCCCAATTCCTTAAATTTAGAAATGAAGTAATTCAGGTTCAGAGCAGGGACTTATCTTGCCCATACTTGTCCAAGGACCTTTCTACTACATTATTAATATCTCAATTTAACAACCTGAAGGAAATGCCATCCACATTACTCTGTGGTGAGCAAAAGAATTTTCTGTCAAGGTGGTAACTACTTTATACCAGTTTAGACTCACAAAAGCCTACTTCAGTAGGAAAAATATTGAAACCAGGAAAAAATAAGATCCATCCAAAGCCAGATTTGTTTTGAGAATTAAACAATAGATGCAAATAACAAATGTAATCTGGAGAATTATGTACAAATACAATGTCCCTATATTATGCAAGCCTTTCTTATTTTCAGAAGTTCTTGGTTGCATAAGAAAGAAAATTGAAACAGAAAATGTCAATGATTTCATTAGTAATAATGATTTCACCTAACACTGACAATCTACTTACATGCCAGGCTTTTATATATTTTTCAATTTCTTTTTAATTTTAGCTCTTTTGGCAGGTTTGTAGAGATTTTGTTTTCAGGCAGCTGGCACTGTGCCTAGTGGGTAAAGCTGCCGCCTGCAGCATCCCTTATAGGTGCCAGTTTGAGTCCCAGCTGCTCCACTTCCAATCCAGCTCCCTGCCAATGTGCCTGGGAAAGCAGTAAAAGATGGCCCAAGTCCTCAGGCCCCTGCACCTGCATGGGAGACCCAGGAGAAGCTCTTGGCTCCTGGCTTCGGATCAGCGCAGGTCTGACCATTGTGGCCATGATGGAAGACTTCTCTCTCTCTCTTTGCCTCTAACTCTGCCTTTCAAATAAATAAATCTTTTAAAAAAGAGAGAAATCTTGTTTTCATTTTTACACAGAGATATAACTTGCCTAAAGTAATGTGCACAAATTTTAAGTACATAGTTTGGTAGTTTCTTACATTATGTGTTAACCACCAAGGTCATCCCTGAACGTCCCCTCATGCCTTTCTCCACTCAAATCTTCCTCCAAGAATCAACCACTATTCTAAGTTCCACTACTATATATATGAGGGGACTTCACACAGTTTGTAGAAAAATGGAATTAAAAAAGCACGTGAATTTTGATACAAAAAAAAGTTGAAACCATGCATAATTTTTCATAATATCCATTTCTACAAATATTCTGAGTCCCCCTTATGTATTGTCTGCTTTTGGACTTCATATAAAAAGAATCATAGAGTATATTATGCTCTTGTATGTCTGACTTCTTTTGCTCAAAATACTGGCGAAACACATTAAAAGATTCCTCATAGTATATTATAATTCTTTGTTTACCTGTGTTATCTCTTTCTATCAATTTGAGGCCCTTGAAGGCACATTGTGTCTGAATAACAGTGGCTCACACAAAATAAGAATTCAGCTAATTTTTGCCAAGTTCAGTTTTCTGAGGGCAGAATATAAGAAACAGAGAAGGAACCAGAGAGTAGGAGTCATGAATTCTGGCATCTACCTAGAAAAATAAGTCCCATTACACCACCATAAGCATCTTTAATTTAAGTCTTTCCTTTTGTGTAAATGCTGGTAAGGGCAAGCAAAATTTCTCTGGAAAAGCAGAGTTGTAATTTGGCAAGTGGTTTTGGGGCTAAGAAAACAAGTGGTTCTCTTACTATCACTGCAGGGATATTTTTAGCAACATGGTCAGCTAATGGCACATCTCTCATATTATGCATAATTCTGCCAAACCTGAAGTCAGCCTAATATAATGCCCCCACATGGGTGAGGAATGAGGCAGGAAAAGAGGAATAAGGTTTATGAGAGTCAGAACAAAAGCAAAGACATAAATGCTAGCAGACACAATTCATTTCTCCAAGGAAAGAAAATGCCCCCTACTAACCCTTGTCCAATCTTCTCAAACCGAGTATATTTCTTCTTAGGATCGCCCACACTCACTATGCTTCCTTTGAAAGAAACAGAGACCATGAGTCACTTTCTCCCAGATCAAAATACAAAACAGGCCCCATGTTCCCCCAATCCCTGAAATTGGCAACGATTAAAGAATTACCTCCATCACACCTAAAAGCATACTAGGTATGTTCCTTAGTTTGCTCCCTCAATAGGTTGCGATCTTAAATTGCATCTCTTTTACTGCTATTATCCAAAATAATCTATTATATTTCCAATAGCCTACAAGCCATTCATTCCCTTTTTAATTCATTCATTCCATAAACATTTCCTCTTTTCATATACTCATTTACTATGTACCAAGCCAGCTGCTGAGTGCTAGGAATAAAGAGATAAATAAGACACAGTTAAGCAGTCCATGCTCTCAAGGAGCTCAATCTCATGAGACAGAAGAGTAAGCATGAAGTCCCATGAAAATATAGTTACTGCAAAGGTGTAGAAAAAGTAAATAAATAAATAAATAAATAATGACTACAAAAACCTCCAGGCTGCAGAGGCTTCAAAAAGGTGGTGTGGTACATGGGCTGATTTTTACAGGATAAGCAGAGGTTAGCCAGAGAGAAAAAGTAAAAAGAGGCTTACAGCAGGGAATACTTCAAGTGCAAAGACACAGATATAGGAGAGGGCATGCTGGCTTTCATAATTTGCATTCTAGAGAAGGGGAATTGAGGCTCAGAGAAGAGAAGACATTTATCCAAGGTTACACAGCAAATTGTTGTCAGAGCTAAGATTAGGAGTCTGGTTTTTAGTGTTTTAGTCCAATGTACTTTCCACTAATGCCAATCACTAGGATATGGTACTTTACACATGTATTCTCTCATTGTATTTACAAATGAATCAGGTATTTAAACGAAGAAAAAAGCAAACTCAGAGCATAGAAGAAAAATAATTATTCAAGACAAGAAAGTGGCAGGGTTGCAGCTTCAGCCCAAGTATCCTAACTCCCAGGCCAGTCTGCTTTTCATAATTCTGAGAATCATTATTTAGAAACTCATTTAGACAATATATAGGAGTAAACAGATGACTAGGTGAGTAGCTTTTTTTTATCATTGCACAAGGAGTCCAGGCAAGAACAGTTTTTAAGAGTGAAATTGTTTTTTGGGAGAAGTAGAGAACTGCTCATGTAGACAGCAGAAAACTTGGTTTCAGAAAGAAATGCTAGTTTGCAGAGCTAGCCAAAATGGTCACATCAAATCCTTAGCAGTAAGTAGGTACAGTGAATAAATCCAAAGACTTTGTGATGTAATTTTTCCTAAGTCTGAAGATCAACCTAGTCCTTCCTTCTAATATAATCCTCCTTTAGTTCACTGAACTATGAAAACAAGATGCCCTAAGAAACTCCCATTTTGAGATGCTCAAGTTGTCAGATAGGAGTTTCCACCTGACAGCAACAGGCAGTATACTATGCTTACAGGAATACAAGTTGGGGTTCTAACCTCAGCCCTGTTATTTTTCTAGCTGTATGACTTCAGGCAAGACTTTCATTTTCTCTGGGCCTCAAACACTGTAACTGGAACAGAGACCATAATGCCTGTCTTCACAGGGTTAATATGAAAATTAAATGAAAAAAAAAAATCTTACTTGTGATTTGGTACATTTGGTTCACAATACATTAGTTTCTTTTCCCTTTTTCTACAACCAAGATGGCAGATCTGCCATTCTCTATTCAATGACAAACATCAATTACCAATTACAGCACTCTTTTCTACCACATATAGTCAGGCCCTGGTATTTTGGAACAGAACATTCTAGACTATTCACAAGATAAAAAGATACTTGTCATCTTCATAACCCATGTGTGGGGGGAAGGGAGGTCTTACCCTCAAAATTGGCTATCTACCCATCCTCTCTACTATTATCCCCACCCTAACAGCACTCAACATGGACTGGTGAGGCAGGAATGGAAGTGCTGCAGGGTTTGTAGCTAAGGTGCTAAGCATGGTCAGCCATTCACATGGTCCAAGCTTAGAAGTGGGATCTTTAGAGCGGGGAACACCATCTCTGTATTTGACCAGCCACAGCCCAGTGAAGGTTCAGAAAACTACAAAGTGCTTACGTAATTTCTCCAAGATCTCCTCATCAGACATTTTAGGCTTCTTCTTCTGCTTTTCAGTATTCCGGGTCAAAGCATCCGGTGGAGTGGTATTATTCTCAGTAGGTGAAATGGGAGATGTAGCCACATCCCGAGTTGGGGTAACAGGCAGTGGTTCAATCACAGAACGTGTGTATACCTGTATTGTTAGTGCAAAATTTTGGCAAGGCCAGACTTTGTTAACATAGATGTAGGGTCAGAACATCCATATTACAAATCCCAATAAACTTCCTTTAATTTAGGTCAAAATCTGTTTTATTCCTCCTCTGTGCCCAGGTTCATTCTCTCTGAGTGAAATGGCCTTCCATTTCTCACAGTATACAACAGGGGTTAGTGAGAATTTCAGCAAAGAAGATATTCAATAAGGGCTAGGAAACTCTCAAAAGAAATAATTTAAAGTAGAATCTATCACTAGATGAGACTTTTCATTTGTAACATTCTATGCTTCCCCAAACTGAAATGAATATCCTCTATTCCCATAGCACTTTGTACTGCTAATATACACTTAAGACAGCTATCTTCTATTGAGTTACTCCTTTAAACACTGACCCTTGCAGAGAGAGAACTGCTCCTGTTCTTCAAGAAACAGTAGGATACAGTGATGATTACTATTTTTTAATCTGAGAGGCAGAGATACAGACAGAGGGAAACACATATAGACAGAGCTCTCCTTTATTCATTCACTCCCAAAATACCATCAATGTCAGAGAGTTAGCAGAGGCTCAATTCTTGAACAATCACTGCTGCCTTCCAGGGTCTTCATTAACAGGAAACTGGAACTGGGAGAAGATCTGGGACTCAAACCAGGTACCCCAATATGGAATCCAAGCATCCCAACTGGCAGATTAGCACCTAGGACCAACAACAAACCTAGGTGTAGTGATTTAAAACTCAGATTCCAGAACCTGATTGGCCTGGCTTAAATCTCAACTCTTAATCTTATCATCTGCATGACTTTTGTCAGGTCACTTAACTTTTCTGTGCTTTAGTTTCTCCATTTGTAAAATTATGACAAAAATAATGCCTATCTTATGGGGTTGCAGGAATATACTGATTAATATGTACGAGGGGCAGGCAATTGTTTTAGCTGAGACAACCTTGTGTCATATTGGAATATGTGGGCTCAATACCCAACTGAGGCTCCTCATTTCAGCTTCCTGCTAATGCAGACCCCGGGAGACAGCAGTGATGGTACAGATAACCAGATTCCTGCCACCCACACGGAGACCTGGATTGAGTTCCTGGCTCCCAGCTTCGATGGTGGCCCACGCCTGACAGCTGTGGGCTTTTGGAGAATTAAACAGTGGGTGGGAGCTCTATCTATCTATCTATCTATGTCTCTCTGCTCTCAAATAAAATGTGTGTGTCTGTATGTAGAGAAAAATTAGACTCATGCCCAATAGATATTACATACTCAAATTTTAGCTTTAAGAAACATTATATATTCTATTCATTCACTTATATTTACTACTCTTTGCTTATCCTGTGTAAAATGCTGCCCCATACTCTTATTCTTGTGAGGGAAGTAAAAAAGTCACAATCACAAGGCAAAAAGAAATGAGCAAACTATTTACTGCTGAGGTTCAGAAATGAACTTACATTATACTTCCTTTCCCCACTAGAAAATGCTTCAAATTATTTATCAGATTCTATCACAAAAAATATCAGAAGTATCTTTTGGATATTTTCATGTTCTATGAGAACAGGAAATGTATGTTACTCATGCCTGAGTTCCTCCCTCTAACCACTGAAAGCAAGCATTCACATCAATGTTTGATGGAATCAATGAATAAATAAATGGATCCTTCAGCTGGGTCTTAAAGGATGGATTAGCTTTTAATAGATGGAAGTGGGAGAGAACTTTCCATGTGGTGAGAACAAGTCAAGACACTGAGATCAGAGACCATGACTTCTTTCCTGACTACTCTAGCATAATGACTTCTTACTTTTCTATTCTTTATCTGTAGAAAAACTGTATCTTAGGAACTTAAACCTACACTTTCCTACCTCTTCCCTTCTTTCTCCTGATGGATACTTGTGGACAGAAACCCTGCTTTCTCCTCTACTAGTCTCCTTCTCTGGCTTCCAACACAGGTCTGAACACACAAAAACGCCACTGTGCTGTGGTGGAAAGCAATGTGGACTTACAGTCTTATCACCTGCTTTCAAATCCTTGCTCTTCTGCTTACTAAGAGACTCTGGGTAGATCAATTGACCCTCCAAATCTCAGCTGCTTCTTCTATAAACTAGGAATTAGCAATACTTCTTAAGAAAGGAATACTATGAAGATCAAATTTATCAATCCATTTCATACTTACTGCCCTCTAATATCTGCCAAGAGCTATGTTAAACACTGAAAATACATATATATTTGGATTTCCGGTATTTTTGAGGAGCTCATAGTTTAGTGGGAAAAAATGTTTTAAGCGCACAGGTTTGCAAACCAAAGAAAGCTTTATCAATGTGAGATATTTTGACAAGCCAATTTTGCCTTAATGTGACTTTCTAATCTACAGAAAAGGAGATGCTTTCATCCTAAAAGGTCATTTAATTTCCCTGAATTTCTTCTACAGTATCACACAAAGTCATTCAACCAACTTCTGCTTGAACATCTCCCTTTATGCTTAACTCCAGAGGCAGTTATTTATTTATTTATTTTGGTATTATCACAGAGTTTAAATTATGAAGCTCTCATGACAATGAAAAGCCCAAAGAAACACTGATAACAGCATCATCATCTGCTGGTAGGTCAGTAAATCATGGGGACTTGACTGTACACAGTGAGGACAGAGGCACTGTGGCTATTCTTAGATGTAGGAACCTCAAAGGAAGTTAAATAGAAATCACTGCCACCATCCGGCATTAAAATGCACTCCTGATGTCCAGCACATTAATAGCACTAATGTATTTATAAATTCTGCTGGGTCTTTCAGTATTATGTTCTAAGAGACTGAATGCTGGACACTTAACAGAAGAAAAGATCTGTATCATGATAATTTATTGCTTCCCAGGAGAATGGTTTATGTCAGTCCTGAAGTAAGTAACATCAATTCTATCTGCAAAGAATAGGCTAAGCAACCAAGGACTGTAAAAGCATAAACATCAATTACCTTGGACAATTTGGGACTACCTGCAAGCCAATGATAAATACACCCCTTCTTGTCTTTTATCATATAGAAAGTACCTTTAGTGAAGGTGGTTCAGCAATTTCACCAGCTCCAATCTAAAAACCCTACCAGAATATTAAACTTGTAGGTCTCAGTACCAATTGCTCTCTCCCATTTCCCATACTAACAAATCACAAAGCTATGTAGGTCTTCTCCCCAGGGACTCACAGATTTTGTGTGCTCTGGACGTGGAGCAATCACTGGAGGTGGAGTAGCATCATCTTCATCATCTTCATCTTCTGAAACTGGTGGCACTGCAGGAGTCTCAGACACAGTCTTCACATTCTATATGCAGGGAAGAAAAGCCAGATTCATACAGTCTAGCTGACCTGCCACTTAAGCTGTCAGGATAGCGAATCCCCCAAAAGAACCCCCTCCTGACACCCCTCTGAAGCCTCCATTAGCCTCCAAGCTCTTCACCTTTGTGCAGACAGTCTTAAGAAGTTAATCACTGTCCTGTTTTCTTTTAGCCATCATTATCCAGTTGGTTCCTTGGGGTTTCTTTCTTCCACCCAAAGCCTAACTTGTGGAAGAAGAAACCAGTTTATAGCTTCTCTACCTGATTCCCTACAACCAAATCCCTGAAGACCAGCTCATTTAACTCTCCACACTGAACAGACAATACAATAAGAAATGTAGGGAAGGGCTCACCCATGTTTGGAATTTTTCAAAAGTTACCATTATAACTTCTTACTCCTTCCTGACATAGTAAACAGAAGTCTGAATTGGCTTTGGCCCTCTCTTTTTTCTCTTTTTACTAAAACTCCTAGACATATTATGTAATCAGGGGCACTTGCCTTAATTTCAAGATATAGAACTTCAGGGCCAGCGCTGCGGCTCACGAGGCTAATCCTCCACCTTGCGACGCCAGCACACCGGGTTCTAGTCCCAGTCGGGGCGCCGGATTCTGTCCCGGTTGCCCCTCTTCCAGGCCAGCTCTCTGCTGTGGCCAGGGAGTGCAGCGGAGGATGGCCCAAGTCCTTGGGCCCTGCACCCCATGGGAGACCAGGAGAAGCACCTGGCTCCTGCCATCGGATCAGCGCGGTGCGCCAGCCACAGCGGCCATTGGAGGGTGAACCAACGGCAAAGGAAGACCTTTCTCTCTGTCTCTCTCTCTCTCACTGTCCACTCTGCCTGTCAAAAAAATAAAAAAAAAAAAAAAAAAGAACTTCAGGATCTGATGCCCAAAGAGGATAATGGGTTTTTCCCGGCTGGATGATATCTACTTCAGTAAGCTTCAGTCGTGTTCTGGAATGAACCTTACCAGCACCACTAATCAGATCTGCTTATAATAAGGAGCAACCTGATTTTCTGATAAAAACTATAACACAGCTGGGCCACAAGTGGTGGGTTTCAGGGCAAATCCATGCAGAAATAACATACTATTACTGTTTTTCACACAAATTCAAGAAATAAAGTGGCTTTAAAACACAATGCTTGAGCCGACAGTGTGGCATAGTGGCTAAAGCCATGGCCTGCAGTGCCAGCATCGCATATGGGTGCCAGTTCTTAAGAGTTCAAGCAGCTTCAATTCCAATCCAGCTCTCTGCTATGGCCTGGGAAAGCACTGGAGTATGGCCCAAGTCCTTGGGCCCCTGGACCTGAGTGGGAGACCCAGAAGAAGGTCCTGGCTCCTGGCTTCAGATCGGCCCAGCTCGGCCGTCTCAGTCATTTGGGGAGTGAACCAGCAGATGAAAGACCTCTCTCTCTTTCTCTTTCTCTCTCTCTCTGCCTCTGCCTCTCTGTAACTCTGCTTTTCAAATAAATAAATAAGTCTTTTTTTTAAAAAAAAAAAAAGGCTTTTGACAGATATCAAATAATTCTATAAATTGATCAGTTATTTAAGAGAGACAGTAGGGCTCTTTAATTTGTACTGATACAATTCAATATTTTCAGAACAGCTATTTTGTGCTGACACCATGATTTATACTGTTGACAGGAAGGTACAAAGATGAAAAAGATGGCCCATGTCCAGTCATAGCTCACAGTCTAGCACAGGAGGCAGGTTGAGTTCCCTTCCTGCCAACCACCTCAGGTCTTCTGATGAGGAAAGCCGTGAGTCACAATGATGGGATAAAAATGGCAGAAAGGGAACACTAGATAGACCACAGCTAGTGTGGGAGAGCAGTTTTTACCACTTTTAACATTTGAACGTAAAAAAAACCTCACAGTCTCATAGATTCTAACAGGATCTCCAGTAAGGGTCTAACTTAAAACTTGACAATACCAGGCAAACAAGCAACCAGCTGTAAAGATCACAGGCAATGAATCTCTCTTCTACATCTGGAATTTTATCACTTAAAGATTTTGTTAAGGAAGAGGAGTGGTATAATTTGAGGAATGACTAAAGACACTTTCAATTCTAAAATTCAACAGAGATTCTTTTCCTGTCAAAGCATATGTATTTGGGGCCAGCACCATGGTGCAATAGGTTAATCCTCCACCTGCAGCACCGACATCCCAAAGAGGCGCCAGTTCTAGTCCCGGCTGCACCTCCTCCAATCCAGCTTCCTGCTGTGGCCTGGGAAAGCAGTAGAAGACAGCCCAAGTATTTGGGCTCTGCACCAGCGTGGGAGACCAGGAGGAGACACCTGGCTCCTGGCTTCGGATTGGCGCAGCTCCAGCCATTGTGGCCATCTGGGGAGTGAACCAACAGAAGGAAGACCTTTCTCTCTGTCTCCTTCTCACTCTCTGTGACTCTACCTCTCAAATAAATAAATATATTTTTTTTTTTTAAAAAAGGCCGGCACCACGGCTCACTTGGCTAATCCTCCACCTGCAGCGCCAGCACACCAGGTTCTAGTCCCGCTTGGGGCGCCAGATTCTGTCCCGGTTGCTCCTCTTCCAGTCCAGCTCTCTGCTGTGGCCCGGGAAGGCAGTGGAGGATGGCCCAAGTGCTTGGGCCCTGCACCCGCATGGGAGACCAGGAGGAAGCACCTGGCTCCTGGCTTCAGATCAGCGCAGCGCGCCGCCTGTAGCAGCCATTAGGGGGGTGAACCAACGGAAAGGAAGACTTTTCTCTCTGTCTCTCTCTCTCTCACTGTCTAACTCTGCCTGTCAAAAATAAATAAATAAAAATAAAAAAGCATATATATTTGTATCTCTGCTCTACTTCCTTTCTCCCCACTATCTCTCTCAACAAAATTTAATTAGGACCCAAAATGGGAAACGAAGTTGACTCAGCAGCCTATTCATGATCAGGTGGTCCTGGGGCTGTCCTGATATATACTATAAACAAAAGGTCTGTTTGCTTTTTAAAACTGTACAGGGCCAGCCTATGGCATAGTGGGTTAAGCTGCTACCTGCATCCCATATGGGTGCCTCTCGGATGTACCACTTCCTACCCAGTTTCTTGTAATGGCCTGGGAAAGCAGCAAAGGATGGTCCAAGTGCTTGGGCCCTGGAACCCACATGGGAGGCTCAAATAAAGCCCCGGTTTCTGGCTTCAGCCTGGCCCAGCGCAGGCTGTTGTGGCCATTTGGGGAGTGAACCAGCATATGAAAGATTTCTCTCTCACTACAGGCAGAGACAGTGAGAGGAAGAGAGATACAGAGAAAGGTATTCCTTTTCCGCTGGTTCACCCCCCTAATGGCCACTACAGCCGCTGCTGCGCTGATCCGAAGCCAGGAGCCAGGTGCTTCCTCCTGGTCTCTCATGCGGGTGCAGGAACCCAAGCACTTGGGCCATCCTCCACTGCCTTCCTGGGCCACAGCAGAGAGCTGGACCGGAAGAGGAGCAACTGGGACAGAATCTGGTGCCCCAAGCAGGACTAGAACCCGGGGTGCCGGCGCCACAGGTGGAGGATTAGCCTACTGAGCCGTGTCGCAGGCCTTGCTCTTTTATTTACTCACTCACTCACTCACTCTCTCTCTCTCTGCCTCTCCTGGCTCCCTCTCTCTGTATAACTCTGTCTTTCAAATAAATGAAAAAAACTCAAAAACATTCTGTTTCTCACACATGAGAACTTTCAGCAGTGTTATTAACAGCTGTTAACATCAAGAGATTGGGTGTTCATCCAGATTTTTACTTCTTAATCCTGTGTCTTTGGGCTAAGCTACACCACTCTAAGCCTCACATTTCTTATCTATAAAATGGGGATAACAATAGCATCTCTCTGCCCATCCCAGAGGACCACTAAGAGGATGAAATAAAGTGATGTGGGTAAAAAACACTTTGAAAATAATAAAAAGCTAGAAAGATTTAAGGGATTGATTAAATTATTATTATATCTAATAAACATACACTTGTTTTAATCAAAAGTCAGACATTCCAATTCATCATACATCCATCCATTCATCTATTACCTATACACACATGCTGTGTACCAGGCTTTAAGCTATATTACAGAATAAAATAGATGAAGTCACTTCCTTAGCTAAATTTATTCTTAAATATTTTAATATTTTTGTTAGTATGATCATAAATGGAATTATTTTCTTAATTATCTTCTATCTTTCATTGTTAGTATATAAGGAGTGCTCAAAAAGTTCACAGGAAATGTGCATTAAAAAATATTCATGGGAATAGATTAAGATGATGGTTGTTATGCCCGTGCCCCTTACCAGAGTTCCTGGGTTCAAATTCTGGCTCTGGTTCCTGATACTAGCTTCCTACCAATACAGAATCTGGTAAGTTGCAATTGACGACTCAAGTGGTTGGGTCCCTGCCACCCATGTGGGAGATCTGGATTGAATGCCCTACCCACTACTTTGGCATGGCCTAGTCCTAGCTGTCACAAGCATTTAGGCAATGAGCCAATTATGATTGATTTTGATTAAAAACTCAACTTCAGATAAAACAGGGGCGGCTCTAACATTCTGGCTTGGGGCTGCTCCCATCTACTCTGCTCCCAGGACCTCCAGTGTATGGTGTTCCACCAGGCCAGTGCAAGCTCTAACTGTGTGGTCCAAGAGTGCTCACTTTCATTTGGAGCTGTGGGCAATACCCAGGCCCAGTGGCACTGTCAGATAACATAACTTCCAAAGGTGATGAGAGGGGAGGGCCAACTGCTTGGCTCTACTAGCCTCAAGTTGCAGTTACAAGTAAGATAAAAACATTGCTGGCTCAGGTGTTCATAGACACAGGACACTGTAAAGGTCCCTTGCAAGTCACACATGTCTGCCTGGGCATGCAAATAAAAAATTGAAAAGGACCCAGCAGAAATTAAGAGCTAAGATAGTCCTGAAAAGGGCATGAACAATGCATGTACATACCCACCTACACACAGACCGATCAGCATTAACAAGAACCCCTACTGACTTGAAGTTTTTGAACACAACTTCTGTTTAGTCATTGGCTGATCATTAAGCTATGAAAAACACAGGGGCAATCCCTGGAAAGCTAAGCTACAAAACTAAAATGGATTATTAAAAAACACAGGGCTGGGTATTGTGGTACAGTGGTTAAACACCGCTTAAGAAACTACATCCCATATCAAAGTGCCTGGGTTCAAGTCCCCAGTTCTACTTCTAATCCAGCTTCCTGCCAATGCACATCTTGGAAGCAGGGAGCAATGGCTCAAATACTTGGGTCCCTGTCACTCACATGGGAAACACACACTGAGTTCTGGGCTCTTGGCTTCAACACAGCACCAGCTGTTGCAAACACCTGGGGCATGAGCAAGTAAACGGAAAATCTTTTTCTGTTGCTCTGTGTTTCAAATAAGGGTAAATAAATAAAACTGAAAAACACAAATCACAGATTGGTAGAGACATTTTACAATTTTTTAAAAAGTCTATATATTTATTTGAAAGAGAGATCTTTTATCCGTTGGTAACCATACCCTCTCTCCCACAAGGGTTGCAGGAGCCACCATCCTCTGCCTTCCCAGGCACATCAGCAAGAAGCTGCATCAGAAGCAAAGCAGCTGATATCAGCACTCTGATATGGCAAGCCAGCATCCCAGGCAGTGGTTTAAACTGCTTCACCACAAAGCTGGTTCCTGATATTTTATAGACTTATCTCTAGTAAGTTAATATAAAACCAACAAGTAAACAAAAATGTAAACAACCTTCAAGGGAGAAAAATATCAATATCCAGTACTAGGAATAGAATTGTTATCAGAAATGTTGAGTTTCTAACAAGAAATTATAAGGCACACAAAGAAACAGGAAAAGTGTGACCCGTACTCAGCAGGGTGTGAGGGAGCAATCATCAGAAACATGAGAGTGCCTCTAGATGTTAGATTTAGAAAATACATATTTCAAATTACATATTATAAATATCTTCAAAAAACCATGTTTTAAAACTCATGAAAGACACTAAACCACAGACTCAAGAAGGAAATAGTACATTGAGGTAAGCATCTGGCCTAGCAGTTAAGATGCTGATTAGGATGTCAACAATCCATAGGAGAATGCCTGGGTTCAAGTCCAGCTTCCTGACTCTGGGAAGCAGCAGTGATGGCTCAAGTCTCAAGTTGTTGGGTCTCTACCATCCACATGGGAGACCCAGACTGAGTTCCTGGCTCCCAGCTTCGGACATTGTGGGCATTTGGGAAATGAACTAATAGACATGAGCTTCATCTGTCTGCCAGCCTGCCTTTCTCTAAATAAAGAAATAGAAAAAACTTATTTTAAAAAGAAATTATCCAATATAAAGAACAAAGAAAAAAATGAACAAAAATTAACAGAGAATTTAATAACTATGCAACATAAAGCATACAGAAGACTTCAAAAAGTTCCTGGAAAAACAGAATTAAAAGATAAGTTTATTTTGGTGTAAGAAATGTCAAGATCCATACATAGGTTTTTCATAATATGCATTTCCCATGAATTTTTTGAAGACTTCTTGTTTAGTGGCAATACCTGAAGGAGAAAAGGAAAAGGAACAGAAAAATATTAAGAAATGAAAATATTAAGAAATGAAAAAGTTTTCCAATTTTATGAAAAATATTAATCTATTGAACCAAGAACCTCAATAAATCCTTAATACAAAAATGTCACACCTAGACACATCATAGGCAGACAACTAAAAGCCAAAGTGAGTATCTTCAAAACAGTAAGAGGAAAGTGACATTATATACAAGAAAATTTTTAAAGAAGAAAAATTTCTAATCAGAAATTATAGAGGCAGAAAGTAGCAGGATGGCATATTCAAACAGCTGAAGTTTTAAACATTTGCCAATCAAGAAATCTAATTCAAAAATGAAGATGATGGGGCCGGTGTTGTGGTATAGCAGGTAAAGCCATCACCTGCAACATCAGCATCTCATATGGGCACTGGTTCATGTCCTGGCTGCTCAAATTCTGATCCAGCTTCCTGCTGGTAGTCTGGGAAAGCAGTGGAAGATGACCCAACTGCTTGGGCCCTTGTACCCAGAAAAAGCTCCTGGCTTCAGTCTGGCCTGGCTTCAGACTGGCCCAGCCCCAGCCATTCCAACCATGTGGGGAGTAAATCAGCAGATAGAAGATCTCTCTCTCTTTCTCTTTCTCTTTCTCTTTCTCTTTCTCTTTCTCTTTCTCTTTCTCTTTCTCTTTCTCTGACTCTCCCTCTGTCTATAATTCTGCCTTTCAAATAAATAAAATAAAACTTTAAAAGACAAAGAAAAGAAGATGATGGGGTGAGAGTTTGACATAATGATGAAGACACCACTTGGACACCCATGTCACATATTGAAGGGCCTGGGTTTAAATCTACTCCTGATTCTAGCTTCCTGCTAATGGGAACCTGGTGAGGTAGCAGGTAGTTGGGTCCCTGCCACCAACACTGAAGACCTGGATTGAGTTCTCAGCTCCTGGCTTTGTCCTTTTGGGAACTGAATCACTGAATGGGAGCTCTCTATCTGTCCTCCTCTCTATCTCTCTGCCTTTCAAATGAATTTTGAAGATGAAATAAACACATTATATGGATAACACAGGAAGAATTTATTGCTAGCAGAACTGAATAAATACTAACAGGAGTACATCAGTCTGAATAGAAATAATACCAAATAACAACACAAATCCACAAGATTTTTTTCTAAAAAAAAGGAAATGATAAATATGTAGAGTAACATAAATGATTCTCTAAATACATGTTTTTAAATTTTTTTCATTTGCTTCTTTAAAAAACATAAGATTATACAAAGCAATAATTATTACACAGTATTGCTGGAGACAAAAAAGGATATCTTATAATGATAAAAAGATCAATTATTTCAGAATCTTACCAAAATAATTATGCCAATGGCACACACACACACACACACACACACACCCCAGTTGTGCATATCACAAAAGATGACAGAATTGGGCCAGCGCCGCGGCTCGCTAGGCTAATCCTCCGCCTTGTGGCGCCGGCACACCGGGTTCTGTCCCAGTTGCCCCTCTTCCAGGCCAGCTCTCTGCTGTGGCCAGGGAGTGCAGTGGAGGATGGCCCAAGTACTTGGGCCCTGCATCCCATGGGAGACCAGGATAAGTACCTGGCTCCTGCCATCAGATCAGCGCGGTGCGCCGGCCGCAGCGCGCCAGCCACGGCGGCCATTGGAGGCTGAACCAACAGCAAAGGAAGACCTTTCTCTCTCTCTCTCTCTCTCTCTCTCTCTCTCTCACTGTCCACTCTGCCTGTCAAAAAAGAAAAAAAAAAAGATGACAGAATTGAAGGGAGGAAGGAACAACTCTACTAAAGGTTCTACTCAGGTGATGCTTTCACTGTTCTATGCTCAATAATTAACAGAACTAGAATGAAAACTAGCAAGGATATAGCAGATCCGAACAACACTGTCATTTAACTGGACTTAACTGACACATACAGAGCATTTCATCCAGTGTCTACAGTTACACATTCCTTTCAACCATACATGGATCACTCTCTAGGATATATTACATGGTAGGTGACAATATATATTTTAATAAATTTCAGAGGACTGAAATCACACAAAATATATATATTATTTGAAGACAGTGGAATTAAACTAGAGATCAACAGGAAAAACATTTTTCCAAAGAAAATAAGTAGATAGCCAGTAAGTGCACGACAAGATGGCTGACATCATTACCAACTGAAAACATGCAAATAAAACCACAATGAGACAACATTTCACACCCACTAAGATGACTATCATCAAAAGACAAACAACAAGAAGTATGAGCAGAGATGTGGAGAAACTGGCAACCTTATAATTGCAGGTGGGAATGTAAAATGATACAGACTCTGTGGAAAACAATCTGGCAGTTTCTCAAAGTTAATCATGAAGTTTGCTATGACCCAGCAATTGTAATCCTTAGGCACACACCCAAGAGAGATGTAAGCATACATCCACATAAAAATCGGCATATAAATGTTCAAAACATCATTATCCATGATAGCCAAAAAGTAGAAGCACCCAAGTACACATCAACTGATGAATAAACACACAAAATGCAGTATACCCATACAATGGAATATTGTTCAGACATAAAAAGGAGTGAAACACTGAAACATGCCATGACATGGATGAGCCCTGAAAGCAATATGCTAAGTAAAAGAAGGTACACAAAGAATACATGTTGTATGAGTCTATTTATATAAAATGCCCAGAAAAAGGTCAATTTATAGAGACAGAAAGCAGATTAGCAGTTTCCTAGGCTAAACATGAGGGTTTGAATGATCAGGAAAATGGTACAAGGAAACTTTTTGGGGTAAAGGTTATACAACTCTATAAATTTAATAAAATTGTTAAACTATACACTTATAATGGGTATCATGCTACATAAATCATACCTCAAAACAACAGTGTAAAAAATAAAGTTAAGGTGTTATAGGTAGGTAGTATAGTAGATTCTCATAAGTTTTAAATAATATAAAATATAGAAACACATAGAAAAAGGTGAATATTCCAGGAATTCTTGGTAAGGATGGCAGATTGAACAAACGTATCTTTTCCTGAAATTGGAAAAGAAAGGTCATTTAAAGTTTTTGTGGGTCATTATACCAACAAGGTTGGAGAGAACAGGAAAGGAAGAAAAAGCAGTTTCAAAAAAAAAAAAAAAAAAAGGCAGCAAAGTAGACAAATGAACAGCAATGAACTCCAGACTGAATCAGAAGCTGATTGTTTGCAAGACTGAAAAACAATGTATCTATCCAGCAGAATCCTCAAAATGGGGCAGGCATTTGGTGCAGAGTTTAAGGTGCCACTTAGGATGTCTATATCCTATTTTGGAGTAACTGGGTTCAAGTCCTGGCTCTGTTCCTAACTCCAGCTTCCTGCTAATGAGCATCCTGAGAGGCAACAAGTGATGGCTCAATTAGTTGGGTCCCTTACACCCACCCGGGAGAAACCTAGATTGAGTTACAAGCTCTTACTTTCAGCCTGGCCCATCCCTGGTTGTTATAGGCATCTGGAGAGTGAGTAGTAGATGAAATCTCTCTCTCCACTTCCAAATAAACAAAAATTCTCAAAAGGCTCAGGATTGACAGCACCCTGTATTGTCTCTGAAAATGGAAATGAAGTGGAGAAGTAGAGGAGGACATGAAGGGGTGCGTCCTTCAAAGTTACTTAAGATGAAGTTATATCTATAAATCTCTCTACTCTATAACACTGGGTGACTGCCCTCCCCTTCTATAGCTAAAAACTTGACGTTTACTCTCTACAGTGGTAAGAGAGAGGATTTCTGGATTAGGGATGCCACACACAGTTAAATATAAGGGTATCGTATCAAATTGAGTAATTAAGTGAATAGCTATATACTAAATGCTCAATGTTAAGACTTGTAGCCCTCTTCCCTTATTAGACTCTCCTAGAATACTGGTAGATAGACCATTCTTCTCTGGGTATGGCTGGAGTAACAGGACAGTTCTAAAGACAAAATAATAGTAGATTTCTCCAAATTGCCCACCTGGATTATCCTACAGTGACACAAACAAAAAGGCTAGATTATGGGAATGTTTGCACAACTCTATAAATTTATTACAATCACTGAATTTCATATTACTGATGAGTTTAAAATTTTAGTAAGCTTTTTAATACCGAAATCATAAATATGGTCAGACTTTCAAGGACTATCAAATATATAAGGAGCACTTATAACACAAAAGGAGAAACCAAAACAAATGGCAAACAGGACCACCTGGAATAAAATAAACCCAGCAGGAAGAAGAAAATATCCTAAGAAAGTCTACATTGATCTTCTCAGAAATAAGAGAAGATAACTTCTTTAAATTAAAAAAGCACTTGGAGGGGCCTGTGTTGTGCTGCAACCTACACGGGCAGAGGTTCAGGTCCTGGCTGCTCCACTTCCAATCCAGCTCCCTGCTAACGCTCCTGGAAAAAGCAGCAGAGGATGGTCCAAGTCCTTGGGCCCCTGTATCCAGGTGGGAGTCTCAAATGAAGCTCCTGGCTTTGGCTTGGCCCAGCCTCAGCCATTGCAGCCATTTGGGGAGTGAACCAGCCAATGGAAGATCTCTATCTTTGCCTCTCTCTTTGTAACTCTGCCTTTCAAATAAATAAAATAAATCTTTTTTTTAAAAAAAGGACTTGGAAATTAAACATGAGTACAGAAATGAAAAATTAAATTGATGGTCTGAAAGCTGAAACTGAGGCAATCTCCCCAAAATTTACAACAAAACTCAATACAAGGAAAATAGAGAAAATATAAAGGAATATGAAAAACTAGTCTAAGTGGTTCAAAATCCAAATAACAGGAGGTCCAGAAAGAGCCAACAAAGAAAACAGAGAAGGAATCACAATGAAATAATTCAAACTTTCCAGGTTAAAAGAGTTCACAAATATCTTTGCACTCTAAGTACATGAACATAAGGATATATTTATGAAATTTCAAAGCCAGAGCGACAAAAAAGTTCCTAAAATCCTTCTGAGTGAAAAATAGGTCATATATAGAGAAGCTAAAATAAAACCGCTTTGGTCTTAGTACTAAAAGCTAGATGACCAAAGTGCAGTGCTTTCAAATCCTAACGGAAAATTATTTCCAACCTAGAATTCTATAATCAGCCAAAATATTAGCCAAATACAATAGTAGAACAGAGAATCTCCCATTCTGGGATCTGAAAGATATTAAATACTTAACTTTTCATTTTTTTTCTGATAGCTACTAGAAGATGTGCTCCACCAAATGTAAAATCAAACCAAAAATAAGGAATGCATGGCATAGAGAAAACAGAATACAAACACAGATATGCAAAGGGATTGCCAAGACAATGGTGAAGGATGATTCCCAAGTGGCAGGCATTTAACACAAGGCTTTCAGTCCTATTTGACTTTTTAATACAATACCTGTATAAAAATTAAGTGAATATTTTAAAAATATTTAATATTTATTTGGAAATCAGATATATAGAGACAGAGGGAGAGGGACAGAGACAGAGGGAGAGATAGTTCTTTAGTTCTTCTACACACTGTGCACTCCTCAAGAGGCCATAATGGCAAGGGCTGAGTCAGCCCAAAGCCAAGAGCTTCATCTGGGTTCCAGGCGGATGGCAAAGACACAAGTGTTTGGGCCATCTTCCACTGCTTCTACCAGACTGTCAGCAGGAAGCTGCATCTTCCACTGCTTCTCGTCAGCAGGAAGCTGCATCAGAAGTGGAATAGCCAGGACACAAACTGGCACACATATGGGATGCAAGTGTCATAGCAGCAGCTTTATCATCTAAGCAACAATGCAAGCCCCAAAATGCATATTCTTAATGACCACCAATCTCAGAGTTTATTATTGTGACATTTGGTAGTTAACCTTTCAGAGATGATCTTTGGGTGGTAAATCTTGATCTTTCACAGGTGTTCGTCTTGACTTTGAGTTTGAATGATAGTTTTAGTAGGTATAAAATTCTTGGTTCTAAGTAACTTTCCTCAAACCTCTGAAAATATTGCTCCTTTGTCCAGCTAATGCAATGTGTGATGCTAATGTTCCTTTGGACATTAGCTATATAATCCCCTTGGAAACTTTTAAAATTTTTCTCTTTATCTTTGGGTCTCTTTTCTATTATCTGAATCAGTCATTGATAGGTCTTTCACCTACTAAAGACTCATGCCTTTCTTTAGCTGGGGAGATTTCTCTTCCATTATGTTTTTATTTTTTCATTCTACATCCTCTATTCTCTAATTTTCTTTGATCTCCTTGATTATCCCTGTGTTTTCCCTTATTCACAAATTTTTCATAATTCTCTCTTTACTTAATCCTTTAATCCTTATGAATTTCTTATCATTTTAATTTTTTTATCTTGAAACATACAGCTTTTTTATTCTACCTTGAATATCTCTACTTCAAAAAAGTCAGAAATATAAAAAAATTTCTAAACACTATAATAGTAAAACACATTTTTAATTTCTAAAAATTCTTTTATCCTCTGATTGCTCTAACACCAGGGTGTTTTTGTGGGTACAACATCTATGGAATCTCTCTGAACATATCAGATTTTTAAAAGATCTCTCTTTCCGCATTTTCCCTCAGATCTGGAACAAGACAAGTGTGCCCAATTTTACTACTCCATTCAATTCACTACTGGAAGTTTTAGCAAGAGCATCTAGAGAGGAGAAAGAAATAGAGGACATCAAAATCGCAAAAGAGGAAGTCAAAATATCCATGTTTGCAGATGTCATGATGCTGTGCACTGAAAAACCTAACCATTCCGCTAAAACGGCTGTGCTGATAAACCAATTGAGTAAGGCTGCAGGATACAAAATAAACATACAAGAAATAGTAGTTTTAATCACTATGATAAACTCAGTGAAAGAGAAATCAAGAATGAAATCCCATTCAGAATAGACACCAGAAAAAATGAAAGATTTAAGTGCTGGTGCTGTGGCACACGAGGCTAAACCTCTACCTGTGGTGTCAGCAACCCGCATGGGCACCAATTCATGTCCCAGCTGCTCCTCTTCTGATCCAGCTCTCTGCTATGGCCTGGAAAAGCAGTAGAAGATGGCCCAGCTGGTTGGGGCTCTGCACCCAGGTGGGAAACCCGCAAGAAGTTCCTGGCTCTGGACTGACCCAGCTCTGCATTGCCACATTTGGAGAGTGAGGCAGCGAGTGGAAGACCTTTCTCTCTATCTCTCCCTCTCCCTGTCTGTAAGTCCATCTCTCAAATAAATTAAATATTTTTTAAAAATGAAATACTTAGGAATAAATTTACCCAAAGAATTGAAAGATCGCTACAATGAAAATCACAGAATCACAAAAGACCCAGAATAGCCAAAGAGATTCTAGACAGAAAATATTAAGCTAGAGGCATCATAATACCTGACTTCAAAGCACACTACAAATCTATGATAGTTAAAACAGAATAATACTGGCACACCTAAATTTAACACCTGAGACTATGAATCTTCTAGAAGAAAATGTAGAAGGAACATTCCAAGACACTGAAGTAGGGAATGACTTCTTGGCCAAGACCTTTGGAGCACAGGCAACAAAAGCAAAACTAAACAAATGCGATCATATCAAACTCAGAAGCTTCTGCACAGCTAAGGAAACAATCAATATGTGAAGAGACATTCAACAGAATAGGAAAAAATATTTGTGAGCTATCTATATGAGAAAGGATTAATACTCAGAATATATCAGCAACAAAAAACTCAACAACAACAAAAACAAAACGAACCAACCCAATTGAGAAATGGGCAAAGGACCTCAAAACACAGTTCTCAAATGAAGAAATACAAATATCCAACAAATATATGAAAAAATGCTCAACATCACTAGCCATCAGGGAAATGCAAATCAAGACCACAATAAGACATCACCTCACCCCTACAGAGTGGCTAAAATCTGAAAGACAGAGAGTAACAAATGCTGGCAAGAATGTGGAAAAGGGAGAACTCATACACTGTTGATGGTTAAGTCCCACTTACAATGACTGATGTCATATGTTCAAATCCTAGCTGCTCTGCTTCCTATCCAGTTCCCTGATAATTCATCTGGGAAGGCAGCAGAAGATGGCCCCAGTACTTGGACCCTTGCCACCCACATGGGAGACCTGGAAAGAATTCCTCCTGGCTTCTGGCTTCTACATTTGGCCTAGCTCAGCCCCAGCCATTTAGGGAGTGAATCAGTGGACAGAAGATCTCTCTCTCTCTCTCTCTCTGCCTTTAAAATAAACAAATCTTAAAAATAAAATAGTATGAGAGGGGCAGGGGTTGTGGTAGAGTGGGTCAAGCTGCCCCTTAAGACTCTGCAAGCATCCCATGTCAAAGTACCTGGTTGAAGTCCCAGTTATTCTGCTTCCAATACAGCTTCCTGCTAATGTGAACCCTGAGGGCAGCAGATGATGGCTCAAGTCCCTCCCACTCATGTGGGAGACCTAGACTGAATTCCAGGCCCCCAGCTTCAGCCTGGCTCAGCCTGGCTAAGCCTGGCTATTTTAGCCATTTGGGGAGTGAACCAGAGAATGGAAGATATTCTCCGGCCTCCCCCCCTCCAATTTGGGATATCAGCATTCCAAGTGGCTGTTCAACCTACTACACCACAACAACTGGCCTCTGGGGCAATGTTTTTAATTTATTTTGCATTATGTCTTTCCTGAAATTAAGAAATTTGGGATTATCAAGAGAGATGGTCACATGAATTCAGTCCACCACCTTGACCCAATTTCTAGAGAATCTAAGATGTTAGTTTAAAATGCATATCTGTGGGGGAGGCTGAATCCAGAGGGGTCTAGAGGAAACTTCCTGAGCCTGCCTGGAATTTGAAAACCTGTCTATAAGTTTCAAATCCCCGGTAGCAAATACCCCAGCCCCAGGGCGCTTCTGCCTAAGGATCATTAAGGTGGTATAATAGGAGTGGCTAAGACCCTTTCGCATCACAACACCCCACCCCTTGCCCGCATCCACTCATTTGCTCTATACCTCAGCTATATGTACACCTCCCTTTTACAATAAAGTGAGACCCTGCTTCGACTGGGCTCCACACCACGCCTGACTGTCCCCCGGGTTTGGGGAAGGCTGAGTGGCGGGTGGCGCACTTCCCCTCCTTGGTCAAGGCAAGCTGCGGGCAGCCTGCCTAATTCTCCGGCGGTGGCGAGGAACAGTCACTGCACATATCCAACAATATCAATCTTCCATTTAAAACACTTCCTTAGCTCCAGCACAAAATTCAAGCTTTCTAGCCTGACACACTGGATCCTTAACAACCTGGATTTGTTCATGCTGTCACTCAGACAAGAAAGCACTGCCTTTTTCTCCATCTGGTATCATTACTTGGGTTTACCTAACACTATACTATAAATCTCCATTTACATATTCATATTCATTACTAAATTATGAGATCAAGAGCAAACACTTTACCAGTCCTTGACTCCTCAAAAAAAAAAAAAAAAAAAAAAAAAAAAAAACAACACACACACACACACACACACCCCCAAAGAGCCTGGTACATGGTACATACTTATCATACAAAGCATCAAGCACTGAAATGCCTAGTATCTTAGAGTTAGATCTCAGACCAATGAGCCATAAATAACATAATTTTAGAGCTAGAAGGAATCTTAATGATAATGTTTATTAAAAAGGTAAACCTTTAGGTCCCAGCAACTCTGTTCAAACTTCACTGTACTACCTGGCAGGGGAAAAAGTCACTCCATCAACTCTAAGCTCATTGTACATTACTCAGACCTCTCTCACAGCCCTTATCTCTCGTCTGTTGTTAATTTTTCCCTCAATGTCTAAGACAGCATATATCATTTCTGTGTCACCTGTACTTTGGTACAAAGAAAATGCTAAGGAAATATTTACGGTATGAGTGAATAAATGACTGTTGAAACAGAATTGTGTACTGGTTTTAAACTACTCTTTTATTTAAGGAGAGGGAACAATTCATTTAATCTTTCAAGTCTCAGTTTCTTAAACTGTATTATGGAGATAATAATCCTGTTCTATTATTTCACAAGTCAAGTTGAATCATCTATATGAAGTCAATATGGAAAACAATGACATGCTACTACAATACAAGCCATTTCCCTCCAGGTAAAACTAGTAAGGGAATACAGAACACTGAGCTACAGGGACAAATGTTCTCTTTGGGGGAGCAGCATGTCCTTGGCAGCCTGAATAGTTTTATCTGTAGATACGAAACCAGTACAGGTTTTTACTAAGCAGGTGTTATACCCTCTGCCATATGGCATGAGCCCCAGGGTTCTTCCTCCTCACTAACAAACAACATAGCTGAGGCTTTACTGCAGTCTCCTTTGTAAGACCTCTTTGACACCTTCTTCCTCTGTTCACATTGAGAAGAACCTTGGATATTAAGTCCAACTCCTTTATTGTATGCACAGGGATTCTGAGAGCCAGGATGGGGAGGCTACCAAGAAGAGCGCCTCTAGCCCAGGCTCTGTGTCTACAATAGCAACTTGATCTGTACTAACCTCCATACCTGTTTGTATCAGAATAGAAGAAACAGAGACTTACCAAAGTGTTAGAAGAATTATAATCCTCAGTAGATTTATCTGAAAAGGAAAAAAGACAAGAGATTAAGAAACATTTATGGTTAGAGCAAAGGAAGTCTACTTGTTCAAGCACTTGCCAGGCTCACAGAATAGTAACACTGAGACTGGCACTATGGATCAGATATCATTGTCAAACTTATACATATCAATCCTTTAATCTTTACTTTGGCTCTGAGTATTATTATTATATCCACTTTCATAGATTTGGAAGCTCATTTAAAGAAGTTAAGTAATTTGACCAGGGGACATATAGATTAAATAAAGGACTCAAAATTTGAATTCTGGTCTAATTCTAAATACTATGCTAGAACTATATCCACACATCATCAGCTATGGCATCATCAGGCTTCAATGAACAAGAAAACTGACTGAATCCTACGAGAATCCGTGGCACCATTCTGAACCATCTTTGCCAAATCATCGCATAACCTGCAACTTCAGCTTTCAGAAAGCATCCTTCCTCATCCATGTGTATTTCCCAAAGGGAGAGAAAGACTAAGATTTAGGAAACGAGGTATTAACTATGGCAATTGTAATTAAAGGCAGGCTCTTGTTACCTAAGAATCAAGCTCCCTCAATGAAGAAATGAATTACAATATTTCACTGATTGACAGGTACATTTTTTACATTAACATCTCTGAAACAGAGATGTGTCCTACAACTAAAGGTATTTCATCATTTAATTTGCAGATAGTATATACAACAATACACCTTAAAATCATGCTATCTTAAACTAATAATAAAACATGAGGTAGAGACCAAACAGAGATCTCAACAAGAAAAGAAGCTTAAAGACCAAGTATTAGGCCAGCACTGTGACATAGAAGTTAAGCCTCCGCCTGCAGTGCCAGCATTTCATATAGGTGCCAGTTCAAGTCTCAGCTGCTCCTCTTCCAATCCAGCTCCCTGCTGGAGAATGGCCCAAATCCTTAGGCCTCTGTACCCATGTGGGACATCTGGAAGAAGCTCCAGGGTTCTGGCTTTGGCCTGGCCCAGCCCCAGCTATTGCAGCCATTTGGGAGTGAACCCGTGAACGGAAGATCTCTCTGTCTCTCTGTCTCTGTAAATCTGCTTTTCAAATACATATTTAAAAAAAAAAAAAAAAAAAAAAAACATGGCTGGCGCTGTGGCTCAATAGGCTAATCCTCTGCCTGCGGCGCCGGCACACCAGGTTCTAGTCCGGGTCAGGGCATTGGATTCTGTCCCAGTCTCTCCTCTTCCTGTCCGGCTCTCTGCTGTGGCCAGGGAGTGCAGTGGAGGATGGCCCAAGTGCTTGGGCCCTGCACCCGCATGGGAGACCAGGAGAAGCACCTGGCTCCTGGCTTCAGATCAGCGTGGTGCGCAGGCTGCAGCGGCTATTGTGGGGTGAACCAACGGAAAAAGGAAGGCCTTTCTCTCTGTCTCTCTCTCTTTCCACTCTGCCTGTCAAAAACAAAACAAAACAAAACAAAAAAATACCAGAAAGAACCAGTACTATTTTTGGTTTTGCTGTTTAATCCCTAAGGGTCCAGGAAGAAACTGATTTTGCCAGCTGACCACCAATGCAATTAAGAAGAAGAAACATTCTACCACAAATCTAACAATTCTCTAAAAACCAAGCCCAGACAATGTCCAAGATCCAATTCCATCATATAAGAAAGTGGCCTACAGCAAATCATGATCCCAAGAAAGCAAAAAATAAGGCAAGCTATGATAATACGTTCTTAAAACAAACCCTAAATAGCCAGCTTTATGTTGGAGAAATACATTCAGGACATCCTTTAAATATAACTCATTTTTTATCTTATTCAAAAGGATCACCATATGCAAAGGGCAACACTATGGCTTCACTGTACTACCCCAAACTTCAGGCTCTGCTACTTTTGAGGGCTGGACACTGTAGTGATAAACATCTTTTATATATTTATAGCTATAAAATTATTGTATATTGCTCCCTTTAAAGGTAATATGCATTTTTTTTTTACCAAAATCAAACTCAAAAGCATGGAAAAACAAGAGTAGAAAGTACTTCCAATCCCTTCATTTTAAAAATGAGGAAACAGGTTCAGAAAGGGAAAGAGACTGGTTTAAGGTCACATAAATCAGTGGCAAAATAAGGTAAAACCCAGCTGGACTGTCAGTCTAGTCTACTGTTTGCCTATCACATTAATTACTAATTAATACAGAAAATCAATTGTTAAAAAAATTGGAAACTTTGACAAACAATTGGCATGGAGGGGTTGGTTTAGATTATAGACTACAACAAATTTAAAGGCCCAAATCTAAAACATACTTCCATCACCTACCAGCTGTGTCATCTTGACTATGTCATTTAATTTCTGAGCTTATTTAATGTCTTTGAGTTTGCAGAACAGGAATAACAGTCTTTTCCCTGCCAACCTCACAAAACTATCATGAGAATTACATATGATAATTCACATGTGGGCATACAAACTGAGGTAGTATTACCACAGTCGATAGTATGAAAGGAGAAGAAACAGAGAAAGCAAAGACACAACATTAAAAACCAACTGTGGCAAATATAGTTTTGCTTACTGTTGGCCCTTCAACTTTTAGAAAATTAAAAATCTCAGACATAAAAACATCACACATACACAAAAATTTATGCACACAGGGTAGATGTATGCATATTTATCTAAACATATACATCCAATATTATTCAAATACACATGTGAACATACACAACAAGTACCTGAATGAGTGTATCTACACACATCTATTCAGGAATACTTATGAGGACTTTTAATTCCGAACATATGCAAACCTACAACAGGGTTGTGCCTCCATATACTTACATGCCATTTACACACATCTATACACACCCATTCAGAAAAATAGATTCTTGCAAACATTTCTCTGTTGAGGCTTTCAAATCTTCTCATCTGATAGCTCTGTAACAAACTCCTTAAACATCAGCTCTAATGTCCTGACTAGAAAATTTTGCCTCTCAGTACTACCTCCCACCCCAATTCCTCCTTGGAATGACAGTCCCTCAATGGAAGAAGTAAGATAGACCCGGCAGGCCAGAAGAAAGGAAGGAAATACTGCTGCGAATATGCATGACCCTCTACTGGGTACCACCATGGCAGCATGAGCAAAGCTGCAGTCTGTCATCCCCACCATCTGTGCCCTTTGATACAAGCCAGATACCAGCTAGGGAAAGCATCCTCCAAAATCAGCAGTTTATGTTGGTTCTCATCTTCCCCAGTAACACTGTCTTTTGAAGGAGGCACGAGACGGAATTAAGAGACTACCCCTGCCACTAATTTAGTCACATTAGAAAAGCCCTTTTTGCTTTCATTATCTATAAAACAAGGGACAACTGGTATTACTAAGACACTTCTTGCTTTAACATTCTAAGATCCTATGTAAAAGGCAAGTTTCCAGAAATACAGATTTCTGTGAGAAAAAATTCTCAACTAAGGAACTAAGGAAGGAGGTGCTTCAAATAAAATTACAGAGGCACCAAGTATATTCAAAGACGGTGGTCTAGGAATTAACAGACTTAAGGTCCAATCCTGATTCTGCTATTAAAAACACTCCAGGAGGGCCAGACATTTGGCACAGTTGCTAAAAGGCCTCTTGTGACACCTGCATCCCATATCGGAGTCCCTGGGTTCGAATCCTGGCTCCACTCCTGATTTCAGCTTCCTGCTAATGCATAACCTGGGAGGTAGCAGGTATGTGGCTCAAGTAGTTGGGTCTCCCTCCTATGTGGGAGGCCTGCATCGAGTTCCTGGCTCCTGGTTTCTGCCTGGCTCAGCTCCAAAAGTTGCAGGCATTTAGAGAATGAAATAGCAAATGGGAACTTACTGTCTCTCTGCCTCTCAAATAAAAGAAATAAAAAAATTTTTAAATAGCATACAAAAATAAAACATTCTGAAAAGCATAGTTCCTTCTATAGAGAGTAAATCCAAATAACATTTGTTATTACTTTCTGTTCATTCAACTGATTAAAAAAATTAGTCCTTTGAGACACCAGCAGCTTATCTAGTTAAAAAGCTATACATTGATGTTATTAAATAACTAATGATGCTAATAATAATGATAATGGCAGGTTTCCTTACTGCTGCTCTACAACTTTTACATCAATGAGCTTATGTATTCTTCACTACAACTTCTTGAGATAGGAAATAGTATTCCCATCTTGAGGCTCAAAGAAATTAACTGACCTAGGCCGGCGCTGCGGCACAATAGGCTAATCCTCCACCTAGCGGCGACGGCACACCGGGTTCTAGTCCCATTTGGGGCGCCGGATTCTTTCCTGGTTGCCCCTCTTCCAGGCCAGCTCTCTGCTGTGGCCTGGGAAGGCAGTGGAGGATGGCCCAAGTACTTGGGCCCTGCACCCCATGGGAGACCAGGAGAAGCACCTGGCTCCTGCCTTCGCATCAGCGCGGTGCGCCGGCCACAGCGCGCCAGCCATGGCGGCCACTGGAGGGTGAACCAATGGAAAAGGAAGACCTTTCTCTCTGTCTCTCTCTCTCACTTTCCACTCTGCCTGTCAAAAAAAAAAAAAAGAAAAAAAAAGAAAGAAATTAACTGACCTAGAATCTAGTGAATGCCAGAATGTAGACCTTTTAATATAAAGCCTGTAGGCCGGCGCCGCGGCTCACTAGGCTAATCCTCCGCCTAGCGGCGCCGGCACACCGGGTTCTAGTCCCGGTCGGGGCGCCGGATTCTGTCCCGGTTGCCCCTCTTCCAGGCCAGCCCTCTGCTGTGGCCAGGGAGTGCAGTGGAGGATGGCCCAGGTGCTTGGGCCCTGCACCCCATGGGAGACCAGGAAAAGCACCTGGCTCCTGGCTCCTGCCATCGGATCAGCGCGGTGCGCCGGCCGCAGCGCGCCAACCGCGGCGGCCATTGGAGGGTGAACCAACGGCAAAGGAAGACCTTTCTCTCTGTCTCTCTCTCTCACTGTCCACTCTGCCTGTCAAAAAAATAAAAATAAAAAAAATAAAAAAAATATAAAGCCTGTATTCTTTATATATCATGTCATGCTTTTAAAAAATGTACAAGAATAAAGACTTGAGTTTATGGAAAACCTATCATCTTGCCTGTGCAATTCCAAAATTCCTTACTACCATATGTAAAGGGCAACACTATGGCTTCACTGTATTACCCCAAACTTTAGGCTCTGCTATTTTTGAGGGCTGGATACTCAGTAATAAACATCTTTCATATACTTATAGCTATAAAATTATTGTACATTGCTCCCTTTAAAGGTAATATGCATTTTTTTTTTCCAAAATCAAACTCAAAAGCATTGAAAAACAAAATTAGAAAGTACTCTGCTCTTCCCAATACTTTGTTGTCTTACCTCAGACTAACAGGCATGGGGAGCTTTTACACCCAGATTACAATCCTCTCCCTCTTCCCTTTTTAAGTTTATTTATTTATTGTTTAAATGGCCCCAAAAGTCAGGGCTGGGCCACCCAGAAAGCAGGAGCCCAGAACTCCATCCAGTTCTCCCACATGGATGACATGAACCAAACTACTTAAGCTATTATCTGTTACCTCCCTGCATGTGTATTTACAGGATCACAAGTGCAGTAGCCAGGGACTGGAACCAGGCATGCAGATATGGGATGTGGGCATTCCACGCAGCAGACTGAGCGTGGTACCACAATGCCTGCCTTGAACCTTTTCATTCTGAGCCTATCTTGGAAACAGTCCTCCTACCTGTAAAGCTCATGTACTTCTGGCTGTTGGAGGTCTTCTTTGAGTTGTAAAATTCTAACACATCCAGAACAGCCTGCGGGTTTTTCTTCTGTTCCGACTTAGTAATATTTGATGTCTGAAGCAAGCGGGCCCACTGCTCTGGCATTCCCTGTAAGAAAGACATTTAAGGTTGTCAGGAAGGCACAGTCACAGGGGACCCTGAAAGTCAAAGCTAATGCTTATATCTGCTAACAGCAAAAGACCAGCTTATTAGTCATCCCTTTACTGCTATGCCTTCAGAATTTATAAAAGCCTCTTTTATAATACCTTTCTCATTGCATTAATCACTTTTTGAGATGTTTCTTTACAAGGCTATAGCTCCTTTAGAGCAGAGGCCATGTTTGATGTGTTCTTGCATCATCAGTGCCTTAAACAGAACCTGCTGGCACAGAACCACTTAACAGAGGCCTATTTAAGGAACGGAGAGTGAGAGGTTCCCGGCTACAGTTTTGGAGATAAGGAAAAGTGTCCCTCTCAGGAGCATAAGAAGATAGTAATGAGCACAGGGAGAATAAGAAAAGATTGAATCTAATAGCACGCAGTCAGAACTCTTAAGAGGCAATAAGACTTACCGTAAACTCCCCTGTGACAGCATCAAAACCAACGTGAATTGTGTGCTCAAAATCTGAAGGAAGAGAAATTTCTGGCCGCTCCTTTTCCTTCTTTTTATTTGCTGCAAGAGAAGTAAGAAAAGGGGAATAAAAAGGACATTATTAAGTTTTTAGGCTTATTCTAGCTCTTAATTGAGCAGTAAGCTTCTTTAGAAGACAAGGTCAATCTACTTTGTGTATGTATTTACAGGGTCCAACTACAGACTTGGAATAGATGCTCAATGCATTTTTGGTTGTGCTAAAAAAAAGGAGGTGCAGGAAGAACATTTATCAGCATTAACAGTCCCGGATCTTCCACTAATTTTTTAGTGGAAGTTTTTACAGGGCAAGGCACTTCAAGAAATCTTCCCCAATCTCTAGGCTAGACACTTACCCTCTCTCCTCTGTTGTTATAGCACCCATGTAGTAGTATTGGCTGATTTTAAGTGTTTATTTTCCCTACTAAAACTTAGCTCCAAGTGCAAAGGCCATCACCAATTCATCATACATTCCCAAAGCCTAGCACAAAGTAGTTTCTCAGAGAGTGAGTAGAGAAGGGAACAAATGACCAGATACCTACCTCGACTGAGCAAGGAGTTTAAGGAATCTAAGACACGCAAATTCTCTCAAGAGTAGTAATAAATGTTTCATTTCACCAGCTCTGGTCTAACATTCATAAAACTTATAACCCAGTGCTTATCAGCTCTGTTTCTCACTTGACCTTAGCCAGAAAGTCAAAAAGTGATTATCAGCTCTGTTTTAAAACCCATCTGAGGGCCAGCGCCGGCACACCGGGTTCTAGTCCCGGTCGGGGCGCTGGATTCTGTCCCAGTTGCCCCTCTTCCAGGCCAGCTCTCTGCTGTGGCCAGGGAGTGCAGTGGAGGATGGCCCAAGTCCTTGGGCCCTGCACCCCATGGGAGACCAGGATAAGTACCTGGCTCCTGCCATCGGATCAGCGCGGTGCGCCAGCCACAGCGTGCCGGCCGCGGCGGCCATTGGAGGGTGAACCAACGGCAAAGGAAGACCTTTCTGTCTCTCTCTCTCTCACTGTCCACTCTGCCTGTCAAAAAAAACAAAACAAAACAAAACAAAAACAAAACAAACAAACAAAAAAACATCTGAGAGCTCAGTATACTAAAATTAAACCGTTTTGTTAAAAAAAATGATTTACTATTTACTTTGAAAGAGTTACAGACAGAGAGGGAAAGTCAGAGATCTTCCATCGGCTGGTTCATGCCCTAGATGGCCAAAACAGCCAGCACTGGGTCAGGCTGAAGCCAGGATCCAGGAGCTTCATCAGGATCTCCCACGTGAGTGCAGGGGCCCAACACTTGGACCATCTTCTGATGTTTTCCCTAGCCATTAACAGGGAGTTGGATGGATGGAAGTGGAGCAGCCTGTACATGAACAGGCACCCATTTGGGTACCAGAATCACAAGCAGTAGCTTTACCAGCTATGCCACAACACAGGCCCGAAGAAATTCTGGAGTCTTAATATGTCCACAGACCCAGCACAACTCTGATGAACGGCAGTAAAATGGGGAGGAAAAAACATGAAGGCCTGGAAGCCAAGCCAGTTTTACCTTCAGCTCACCACATTACAATAGTGCTTTAAAAAGCTCATGGAAAACAGAATTAAAAGATAAGTTTAGGAATAAGCATTTGTCTTAGCGGTTAGGACACAATGTAGGCTGTCCAGTTCCACACTTTTTTTGAATTTAATTCCTGGCTCCTGACTCCAGCTTTCTGCCAATGCAGATCCTGGGAGACTGCAGTGATGGATCAAGTAGTTGGGTCTCTGACACCCATGTGAAAGACCTGCATTGAGTTCCTGGCTCCTGGCTTCAGGCCCTTACTCTTGCCCCTCCATGCCACAGGTGTTTAGGGAATGAACCAGTAGATGGGAGCTTTCTCTCTTTCTCTCTCTCTCTCTCTCGATCTGTCTCTCCCTGCCTCTTAGATTCTTAAAAAAAAAAAAAAAAAAAAAAAATTTAAAAGTAAATTTATTCTGGTGCAAAAATTTTGAAATACTTGCATAGTTTTTTATAACGTTCATTTTCCATAAAATTTTAGAAATATTCTCATATATAGCTCAGAATCTCTGCTTTGCCACCTCAGCAATGGGGAGGATGGCCTTGATCTTAAGAGCTCTTCCAACTCCTACACTCTGCAAATATATGAAAACAAGAACATGAGTGCTCTCAAAGCTCTCTAGCAGGGATGGGGAACATCCAGCCCACAGACCATGTAAGTCCTGTGAAATCACTGGGTCTGGCCCTGCCAAGGCAACTGAAGGTGGGACTTGAAATTCAATAAATCTCAGAACACTGAAAATAGACCTACAGTATGACCCAGCAATCCCACTCCTGGGAATTTACCCAAATGAAATGGAATCAGCAAATGAAAGAGTTATCTGTACCCCATATTTATTGCAGCTCAATTCACAATAGATAACATACAGAATCAACCCAGATGTCCATTAACTGATGACCGGATAAAGAAACTATGGTGTATATATAGTATGGAATACTACTCAGACGTAAAAAAGAATGAAATCCTATCTCTTCTGCAACAAAATAGTTGCAACTGGAAACCATTATACTTAGTGAAATACGCCAGTCCCAAAAAGATAAACACCATGTTTTCCCTGATCTGTACAAAAAAAAAAAAAAAAGAGGAAAATTGGCATTTTGAGATTCAATGATTGTTCATAGCCCTACTGTTGAGCAACAGTGTTTATTTCTTCTTACTTTTATTGAATTCTTTACTTAGCATAGGGTTAACTTTATGAGTATAAAATAAACTGAAAATAGATCACTGTAAAAATTAAAAGAAAGAATAAGAAAGGAAGGAGTGAGAGTGGAAGCATGGGTGGGAGAGAGGGTAAGGTGGGAAGTATTATCAGTATGCTCCTAAATCTGTATATATGAAATATGTGAAATTTGTTCACCTTAAAAATTTTTTTAAATAAATAAATCTAGAACAGGCTCATTTTTAGGCTGATAATTCTGTAAGGCCATGAATGATGTTATAAATATCCAAATGGCCCTTGAAAGAAAAAAAGGTTTCCCCATCCCTCCTCTATAGCTATATTTCTTCTCAAGATAGAATCCCACAGTTTTAAATAGATACATCATATACATATTATCTGATATAATCACCACAATTCTTAGAGAATTTTTACTTATAGTTTAGGAAACTGAGGCACAGACCTGGCCACAGCTACTAAGTAACTAAAATCCAAGAGGCCTTTTTTCAAAGCTAACATCCTTTACATTCTATAATTTCACCCCCCATTTAAAAAAATTTTTCAAGTTGAATTAAAAAAACCAACAACTTTGGTGTAATGGGAATAAATAACACTATGAAGGTAACAAGAATATATACCATGATGTACATCACTCTTCATTCTTTCAATCACGTATAATAAATATTATTACTGTCATCTTTTAGATGGGGAAACTGAATAATTGGTGCATAGAGCTGGTGAGAGCTGGGATTTGAACCCAGGTCTGATGCTAAAGGTTCTTTCTTCAGTATCTTAATGAGAAACATTTGCCTACACGCCAACTGCTAGAGTTTAAGCTATTTATGCACTTGGCAATTTCCCCTTCAAAAGCAGCTGCTCTGAGAAAAAGAAGGCTAAGAGTTATACCATGGTCCAATTTAAGCAGTCATTTATGACATAAGTCCATTTGTTTTGCTCATAGCTAGAATGCATGAGACATGCAGCAGGACTTTGGAAATGCTTTCTGTACAAACTGCTTTCTGTCTCTAAACTCCTTCTGATCTAGGCATTAAAAGATTTTATGGAAATACAATTAACGTTTTATTTAGATTCCTATTTTTCGTATTTATATATTGTACTCACATTTTTTTCTTTTAAACAGGCAGAGTTAGACAGTGAGAGAGAGAGAGACAGAGAGAAAGGTCTTCCTTCTGTTGCTTCACCCCCTAAGTGGCCGCCACGGCCGGCGCATTGCGGCCGGTGTGCTGCGTCGATCTGAAGCCAGGAGCCAGGTGCTTCTCCTGGTCTCCCATGCGGGTGCAGGGACCCAAGCACTTGGGCCATCCTCTACTGCACTCCCCGGCCACAGCAGAGAGCTGGACTGGAAGGGGAGCAACGGCGCCCCGACTGGGACTAGAACCTGGGGTGCCGGCGCCGCAGGTGGAGGATTAGCCTAGTGAGCCACAGCGCCGGCCTTGTACTCAAATTTTATATATTACTTTTTTGTATGTTATTAACATATAAGACAACATCATAGGCATGGACTTCAAACACAGAAGGAACTCTGGTAATGGAGACCCAGAGAGTGGCTCAGAAGGTAAGTAGTTTATGCGGCCAGTGGTGTGGCATAGTGGGTGAAGCCACCACCTGCAGTGCCAGCACGCCATATGGGCGCCAGTTCAAGTCCTGGCTGCTCCACTTCTGATCCAGCTCTCTGCTATGGCCTGAGAAAGCAGTGTAAGATGGCCCAAGTGCTTGAACCCCTGCATCCTCGTGGGAGACCCGGAAGAAGCTCCTGGCTCCTGGCTTCGGGTTGGTGCAGCTCCAGCCATTGCAGCCAACTGAGGAATGAACCAGCGGATAGAAGAGTCTCTCTCTCTCTCTCTGTGTAACTCTGACTTTCAAATAAATAAATAAATCTTAAAAAAAAAAAAAAAAGCTAAGTAGTTGATAGAAGAGTTCCAGGGAAATGAAATCATTTATCACATGAGTATACAGGGTAATGCTAAAGTTGGCTCTGCTTGTATTACTCACTCTGAGCCCTACAAGCTTCAGATATACTTCCCATATACCCACTTCCAAGTTCCTGCTCATATTTTCTTCTCCTGGCTTGGAATCCTCCCCCACACATTCTCCTTGTCTCAGCCATCTTTTCGGTTTTTTTAAAGTTTACTTGTTTATTCAATCACTTATTCGAAAGGCAGAGCAACAAAGAGAGAGAGAAAGGGAGAGACAGAGAGAGAGAGAGAGAGAGATTCCATTTGCTGGCTCACTCCTCAAATGGCCACAACAGCTGGGATTGGGCCAGGCCAAAGCCAGGAGCCAAGAACTCCAACCTGGTCACCCACATGGGCGGCAGGGCCCTAGTATTTGGGCTACCACCAGCTCTTTCTCAGGCATATTATCAGGAAAAGAGACTGAAAGTACAGCAACAGGGACTCGAGTCAATGATCCAATGCAAGATGCTGGCATCTCAAGGGGTGGCTTAACATGCTGTGCCACAACGCCAGCCCCTTGGCCATCTTAAAGACTGGCTCAAGTTCCACCTCTTCCAAGAAAGATACTGTGATCATTCTTGTTCCCTGTGAACTCCCAAGATACTGAGTCAGCATACATTTAGTCATTTCCTGTTTTATATTACTCTTTGCTTTTAATTTTTTTTTTTTTTTGACAGGCAGAGTTAGACAGTGAGAGAGAGACAGAGAGAGAGTTATAGACAGAGAGACAGAGAGAAAGGTCTTCCTTCTGTTGGTTCACTCCCGGTCTCCCATGCGGGTACAGGGACCCACGTACTTGGGCCATCCTCCACTGCCCTCCCGGGCCACAGCAGAGAGCTGGACTGGAAGAGGAGCAACCGGAACAAGTACCCAGTGCCCCAACAAGGACTAGAACCCGGGGTGCCGGCGCCGCAGGCGGATGATTAGCCAAGTGAGCCACGGCGCCGGCCACTCCTTGCTTTTTTTTTTTTTTTTTTTAAGTTATTTGAGAGACAGCAAATGAATTAGGGAAAGAACAAGAGCAAGAGCAAATATGGGCGCTTCCATTTGTTGGTTCACTCTCCAAATATCTGCTACGGCTGGGGCTGGGCTGGATCGAATCCAGGTTTCCCTCATGAGTTGCAGAAACCCAGTTATTTGAGCCATCACCACTACTTCCCAGGCTCTGCATTAGCAGGAAGCTGAAGTCAGGAGACAGAGCTGGGTATTAAACCCAGGCATTCCAATATGGGACACAGGCATCCTAACCACTGAGCTAAACAACACCCACCACTTGCTATTTTTAAGACTTAAAAAGTAAGCCTCTTGAGGACCAAAACCATGGCTTCTAATTAGGATCAGTATCCTGACTCTCAAACAGGACACAGCACAGAGCTTGCTTACTTCAAAAACACCCTACCAGATACTGGTGAATGACCTTCCAGACTGTATTTCCACTCCCTGAGGAAAGAAGCCCTGAGATGTAAACTGACTTGCCCTGAGCCATGGAGCACATGATGATAACACAGTTCACCTGATCAAGTCTTTTATCTCCTTATATCCGCTGTTCTCTACTGACTGATTTGATGGGAAGCAACCACTAACCGGGGGGAGTGGGGCGGGGGAGGGGGGCAGTTTAACACATACCAGGCCTGGAGTACAACAACAGGAAGGACCTGGCTGATGTGGGGGAGGAGTGCAGTAGGTGGAAAGGTGAAATGTAAATGGCAGGATTTAGCCTGGATACTGTGCAATCTGGGCAGAGACCACCAGCAGGAAACAGGGTTCCAGAGGCAGGACGCAAAAAGTCATGCAGTCCTGGAGTCACCCAGAACTGAAGTTAATCCCTTCTTGGAAGTAACAACCACCTCCCTCACATGTGTACAGACAGCCCTTCATAAACCCCTTTCACAGTCACTGTTCTCCCTGGCTCCTCCCAACAAGCCCATGAGCCAGGCAGCGTGGATGATCTCCATTTCATAGCTGAGAAAACTGAGATCAAGAAATAAAAAGAAATCTCTGTCAGTGAGAAGAATGTGGACTAGAAGACAAAGAACGATGCCGTATTGTCTTTGCCATTAACTCAATGTATGACCCTGGAAAAGTCACTTTTTTTTGAGTTTCTAGTTCTTAATCTGCAAAACAGGACAATGATCCACGCTTGAAGTACTGATGAAGGTAGGTAATACAACATCATTTTTGAAGCATTTAATATCTGAAAGAAATCATTAAGGATGAATAGGAATTAGCCAAGCAGAGATAAGGAAAGCTATCTAGAAAGAACAAAAGTAAAGATCATAGGCAGTAAAGAGTGTGATCTTTCTCCCAGCTTTCCAATGGCCCAGCAAGTCCACCAAATCTCATGAGCTCTTACTTAGGCATATACTCTGAACTCTGGATTCGGAAAACATACAATGGATAAAACAAAGCAAATCCAGGATCCTGATGGTTCAATATCCCAAGGCTACACACCTGTCTTCCTGGAACTACTGCTGCTGTAGCAAATTTTTTAAGATGACTAGAAATATGAATCTGGAAGAATATGATGAAAACTAAAGTATACACAAATATTTGTATACGAATGTTCATAGACATTAATGCTAACAGTCAGAATATGGAAACAACCCAAATGTCTCTCAACTGATGTCTGGATAAAATGTAGTAGATCCATATAATGAAATGAAATATGACTATTACTGAGCCATAAAAAGAAACGAAGCCCTGAGTTATTCTACAATATGGATGAAATTTGAAAACATGCTAAGTGAAAGAGAGCAGTCACGAAAGGCCATATACAGCATAATTCCATTTATGTAAAATGTGCAAAATAGGCAAATTCATAGATAGAAAGTAGATTATGGTTACTAGGAGGTAAGAGAAGGGGAAAATAAGGAATTACCATTGATGAATATGGTGTCTTCTTGAAATGATGAAAACGTACTGGAATGAAATAGCTGTAATATAATGGTTGTACAATTTTGTGACTATCCTAAAAATTACTGAGTTGTACATTTTAAGATGGTGAACTGTTCTCTCTCTAACTGTCTATAACTCTGTCAAATAAAAAAAAAAAGATAGTGAACTGTATGGGATCTAAATTGTATCTCAATTTAAAAAAATGCATCTTCTATTAAAATAAAGCAATTAGTATATTATCAATCTAATTAATGCTGAAATGTGATATCAATCATAATTAAAAACTCTGAGCATACTAGGATTATAGAATTTACTCATTCTAATAAAAGCTAATTACCAAAATCCCTGGGTAAACACTGTACTTAAAAATGTGAAATGTTGAAAGATTTTCCTCTGAAATTAAAAACAGACAAAAATATTCTTCATTCCTACTGTATCAATCATAGTATTGAAGGAATTAGCCAGTGTAATCAGGCAAGAAAAAGAAGAAAAAGGAGAGGATTAGAAAGGAAGAAAACGGGCAACAGCACTGTAGTGTAGCAAGTTGCTGCTTGAGACACCCACATCCCACAGCCGAATGCCAGCTGCTCTGCTTCCCATCCAGCTTCCTGCTAATGCATCCTGGGAGGCTGTGCTTGATGGCTCAAGTACCTGGGCTCCTGCCACCCACATGAGAGATCTAAATGGAGTCCCAGGCTTCTGGTTTATATATTTATTTTTAAGATTTATTTATTTATTTTGAAAGAGTTATCGAGAGAGAAAGAGAGATCTTTCACCTACTGGTTCACTCCTCAGATGGCCACAGCAGCCAGCGCTGGGCCAGGCCGAAGCTAGGAGCTTCATCCAGATCTTCCACATGGACAGCAGGGGCCCGAACACTTGAGCAATCTGCTGCTGTTTTTCCCAGGGCATTAACAGGGACCTGGATCACAAGTAGAGCAGCCAGGACACAAACTGGCACCCATATGAGATGCAGGCGGCAGCTTTACCAGCCATGTCATGATGCTGGCCCCAGGCTCCTGGCTTTTGGCCTGGCCCAGCTCTGGCTGTTGCAGGCATCTGAGGAGTGAAAGGATCTCCCTCCTTCTCCATCTCCCCTTCTCACTCTTTCAATTGCTCTGCCTTTTTTTTTTTTTTAAGATCTAGTTATTTGAAAGACTTATACAGAGAGAGAAGGAGAGGCAGAGAGAGAGAGAGAGAGAGAGAGAGAGGTCTTCCATCCACTGGTTCACTCCCCAGTTGGCACAACAGCAGGAGCTGTGCTGATCTGAGGCGAGGAGCCAGGAGCTTCTTCCAGGTCTCCTACAAGGGTGCAGGGGCCCAAGGACTTGGACCATCTTCCACTGTTTTCCCAGGCCAAAGCAGAGAGCTGGATAGGAAGTGGAGCAGCCAGGACTCGAACTGGTGCCCATATGGGATGCCAGCACTGCTGGCAGAGGCTTTACCACTACATCACAGCACTGGTCCTGCTCTGTCTTTTATGTAAATGAAAATAAGTATGTTTTTAAAGTTCAGTATCATCATTTGGAAAAAATGAAGAAATAAAACTGTCAATTTATAGATAATATGTTCATATACATGAACAAAGAAAATTCCAACAGGAGAAAAATCTTAATGTCGTAAAAATAGTTAAAGATTTCAAAAATACAGCACAAAGCATTAGAAGGGAAATAATAAATTTTAAATGTTAAATATCTAATATTTAAATATTAAAATTCTATCAGACCCCTTGCCAAGCATTTATCAAAGATACCATTAAGAGCATGATAAGAGATCTATAGTATTTACATATGACAAAAGACTTACACCATTGAGATAAGAACTATAAATTAATAAGAAGCACCTCTTAAATGGGTAAAAGATTTGAAAATAGGGGCCAGTACTGTAGTGTAGCAGGTAAAGCCACTGCCTGTAGTGCCAGCATCCCATATGGGCGCAGGTTCGAGTTCCGGCAGCTCCACTTCTGATCTAGCTCTCTGCTATGGCCTGCACCCACATGGAAGACCCGGAAGAAGCTCCTGGCTCCTAGCTTTGGATCGGCGCAGCTCCAGCCATTTTAGCCATCTGGGGAGTGAACCATGAATGGAAGACCTGTCTCTGCTTCTGTCTCTACCTCTCTGTAACTCTGCCTTAAAAATAAATAAATAAATCTTAAAAAAAAAAGATTTGAAAATAAAAAGAAGATCTAAATGGCCAATTCACACATGACAAGTTGCTTATGATCATTACTCACCAGACAGCATACCAGAATGGCTAAAATTAA
Organism: Oryctolagus cuniculus; assembly: GCF_964237555.1. NCBI lineage: Eukaryota > Metazoa > Chordata > Mammalia > Lagomorpha > Leporidae > Oryctolagus > Oryctolagus cuniculus. Next base: position 68,494,136 of record NC_091432.1, read on the forward strand.
AGACTTGTAATACCAAGGGCTGATAAAGAAGTGAAGCAGGGGCAGGATTTGGCCTAGTTGTTAAGATACCCACATCCAAGTTTTGGTTCTACTCTCGATTCTAGCTTCCTCATAATGTGCACCCTGGGAAGGAACAGGTAGTAGCTCTAGTAGTTGGGTCCCTGCACCCACATGGGAGACCTGGACTGTGTTCTCAGCTTCTGGCTTCAGTCTGGCTATTATAGGCAGTTAGGGTGTGAACCAATGGATGGGAAATTTCTCTGTCATAAATTAAAAAAAAAATTTTGACAGGCAGAGTTAGACAGTGAGAGAGAGAGAGAAACAGAGAGAAAGGTCTTCCTTCCGTTGGTTCACCCCCCAAATGGCCGCTGCAGCCAGTGCGCTGTGTTGATCCAAAGCCAGGAGCCAAGTGCAGGGCCCAAACACTTGGGCCATCCTCCACTGCCTTCCCAGGCCACAGCAGAGAGCTGGACTGGAAGAGGAGCAACCAGGACAGAATCTGGCGCCCCAACCGGGACTAGCACCTGGGGTGCTGGCGCCGCAAGTGGAGGATTAGTCAAGTGAGCTGTGGCGCCGGCCTAAAAATTTTTTTTAAAAACTTTTATTTAATGAATACAAATTTCCAAAGTACAACTTATGGATTACAATGGCTCCCCCCACCATAACGTCCCTCCCACCCGCAACCCTCCCCTTTCCCGCTCCCTCTCCCCTTCCATTCACATCAAGATTCATTTTTGTTTCTCTTTATATACAGAAGATCAGTTTAGCATACATTAAGTAAAGATTTCAACAGTTTGCTCCCACACATAAACATAAAGTGAAAAATACTGTTTGAGTATTAGTTATAGCATTAAATCTCAATGTACAGCACACTAGGGACAAAGATCCTACATGAGGAGTAAGTGCACAGTGACTCCTGTTGTTGACTTAACAATTTGACACTCTTGTTTGTGGCATCAGTAATCACCCTAGGCTCTTGTCATGAGTTGCCAAGGCTATGGAAGCCTTTTGAGTTCACCGACTCTGATCATATTTAGACAAGGTCGTAGTCAAAGTGGAAGTTCTCTCCTCCCTTCAGAGAAAGGTACCTCCTTCTTTGATGACCTGTTCTTTCCACTGGGATCTCACTCGCAGAGATCTTTCATTTAGGTCTTCTTTTTTTTTCCCCAGAGTGTCTTGGCTTTCCATGCCTGAAATACTCTCATGGGCTTTTCAGCCAGATCCGCATGCCTTAAGGGCTGATTCTGAGGCCAGAGTGCTGTTTAGGACATCTGCCATTCTATGGGTCTGCTGTGTATCTCACTTCCCATGTTGGATCATTCTCTCCCTTTTTTATTCTATCAGCTAGTATTTGCAGACACTAGTCTTGTTTATGTGATCCTTTGACTCTCAGTCCTATCATTATGATCAATTGTGAACAGAAATTGATCACTGGGACTAGTGAGATGGCATTGGTACATGCCACCTTGATGGGATTGAATTGGAATCCCCTGGTATGTTTCTAACTCTAGCGTTTGAGGTAAGTCAGCTTGAGCATGTCCCGAATTGCACATCTCTTCCCTCTCTTATTGCCACTCATATTTAACAGTGATCACTTTTCAGTTAAGTTTCAGCACTTAAGAAGAATTGTGTATTGATTACAGTATTCAACCAAAAGTATTAAGTAGAACAAACAAACAAAAATACTAAGAGGGATAACGTATTAAGTTGTTCATCAACAAATAGCTGAAATTCTTGGGGATTATTGGCAGGCCTATGAATTGAAACAATCACTTTTAACTTTTTGTATTTTCCAACAAAATTAAACATGAACATGTCCCTGATTTAATAATTTCACAAGGTATATATATATATAATCAATAGAAATATATGAACACATGTATCAAGAAATAAAAAAGGATCATTACTCTAACATATAATATAAATTTTTCTTGGAACATTATACAGTAAAGAAAGCAAACTACAACTATAAGAACATGGAGGAGAGTGGCAAGATGGCAGAATAGGAAGGGAGCACACTGATAGTCCAGAAAGAGACAGTTTAATAAAAGTGGAGATACTGCAGGTTCAAGGAAGAGTAGGGGAACAAACAGCAGAGGAAACTCTTCCGGAACTAGTGATTCACAGTGGACCTGTGGGGAGAGCGTGGGAGCCCATAGTTCGGGACACCAGCGGCAGAATCAACACACCAGCGCTGGAACGCGAGGTGAGCCGAATCTCAACAGCCCAAGACACTGGTGGGCAAGCGGAAAGAGGAGACCAGAGGGAACGAGGCTTGAAACCCCATGGGGAAAAGTTCACCAGGCTAACTAGAACAGAGAGGGAAAAAAAAAAGTGACCGATCCGGACACGAGTTTCTCTCTCTCTGCTCACCTCTCAAAGGCGAGCAAGATAAAGAGCAGGCACCATTTTGGACATACGTCATAAGCAGAGCGACCTCAGGTCTGCACCAGCCCTCAGCCTAGCAGAAAAACCTGACTCTGGGCTCACTGAATTCACGTGAGTACTCTCCAGAGACGCTACAATTCGGTAACCTTGGCAACCCAGTGGGAGACTGCAGGAGAATTTGAGCCCACATTGAGGGCAGGACAGATTCCCTGTGTGGTCCTTGGGAAAGAGCTTCCAATCTCTGGCTCCTGTGGGTATATCATTTGCCTTCTAATGACCTCCAATTACGTTCAGCTGTGTGGAATTGCTTCCCTTTTGAATCAAAAAAAGAAAGAGAGAGAGGGAGAGAGAGAAAGATTTACCACGCCTAACCTGGGAGTGTCACCTTTAGGACACCCTTAACCCTGAGGAACCAAACAGAGCTCTCAGGCCACGCCCATCTCAAGCCTCTAAGGCAACATCAAAAGCAGACAGTCCACTTAATACAGTCATAGTATAACAAGAAAAAAACACCACAGCGAGGGAAAAACAATCCAAAGATATCTCCACAATGCCAAGCAGCAAACGCAAAAACCAAGGAAACAAGAACAAGGAAGACATTATTACGCCTCCAAATGAACAAGACACCCCAAGCCAAGATTATGAAAATGATGAAATGGAAGAAATGCAAGATACAGATTTCAAAAAATTTATGATAAGAACAATTAGAAATTTTCAAAAACAAATGCTTGAGGTGCAGAATTCCTTACTGGACAGGATAGAAAATCTCCTTCGAGAAAATGAAATCTTAAGGAGGAATCAAAATGAAATGCAGAAACTAGTAGAACAGGAAACTGTGATAGTGAAGAGAAATCAAAATGAAATGAAGAACTCAATAGATCAAATGACAAACACATTACAGAGCCTTAAAAACAGAGTCAGTGAAACAGAAGAGAGAATATCGGACTCAGAAGACAGAGAACAGGAAAGGATACAGTCAAACCAAAGAAAGAAGAGGAAATTAGAAATCTAAAAAATATCATTGGGAATCTACAGGATACTATTAAAACACCCAACATTCGGGTTCTAGGAGTTCCTGAAGGCATGGAGAGAGAGAAAGGATTAGAAGGCCTCTTTAGTGAGATAATTGCAGAGAACTTCCTGGGTTTGGAGAAGGACAGAGAAATCCTAGGACACGAAGCTCATAGAAACCCTAGTAAACATGACCAAAAGAGAGCCTCACCATGACACATTGTAATCAAACTCACCACAGTGTAACATAAAGAAAAGATTCTAAAATGTGCGAGAGAAACGTCAGATTACTCTCAGAGGATCCCCAATTAGACTCACAGCAGACTTCTCATCAGAAACCCTACAAGCTAGAAGGGAATGGCGAGACATAGCCCAGGTACTAAGAGAGAAAAACTGCCAGCCCAGAATATTACATCCTCCAAAGCTCTCATTTCTGGATGAAGGTGAAATAAAGACCTTTCATAGCAAACAGAAATTTAAAGAATTTGTCGCCACTCGTCCATCCTCCAGAGCTCTCATTTCTGGATGAAGGTGAAATAAAGACCTTTCATAGCAAACAGAAATTTAAAGAATTTGTCGCCACTCGTCCAGCCCTCCAAAGCTCTCATTTCTGGATGAAGGTGAAATAAAGACCTTTCATAGCAAACAGAAATTTAAAGAATTTGTCGCCACTCGTCCAGATGCTTAAAGATGTGTTACACACAGAAACACGGTCATCAATATGAAAGAAGGTAAAGGAAGGAAACCTCACAGCAAAGGATCACAGGGAATTCAAAGCATATATTAGAACTTATCTTTGGCAAATGGCAGGGGAAAATAACTACTTATCAATAGTCACATTGAATGTTAATGGCCTGAACAGTCCAGTTAAAAGACACTGATTGGCTGATTGGGTTAAGGAACAAAACCCATCTATTTGCTGCTTATAAGAAACACATCTTTCCAACAAAGATCCATACAGACTGAAAGTGAAAGGCTGGAAAAAGATATACCATGCCAACAGAAACGAAAAAAGAGCGGGCGTAGCCATCTTAATATTGGACGACATAAACTTTACCACAAAAACTGTTAGGAGAGACAAAGAGGGGCACTATATAATGATTAAGGGATCAATTCAACAGGAAGATATAACGATTATCAATGTATATGCACCTAATTACAGGGCACCGGTTTATTTAAAAGATTTGTTAAGGGACTTAAAGGGAGACTTAGACTCCAATACAATAGTACTGGGGGACTTCAATACTCCACTCTCAGAAATAGACAGATCAACAGGACAGAAGATCAACAAGGAGACAGTAGATTTAAACGACACTATAGCCCAAATGGATCTAACAGATATCTACAGAACTTTTCATCCTACACAGAAACCATTTACATTCTTCTCAGCAATACATGGAACCTTCTCTAGGATTGACCACATACTAGGCCATAAAGCAAGTCTCAGCAAATTCAAAAGAATTAGAATCATACCAAGCAGCTTCTCAGACCATAAAGGAATGAAGTTGGAAATTAGCAACGCAGGAATCCCTAGAGCATACACAAACACGTGGAGATTGAACAACATGCTCCTGAATGAACAATGGGTCATAGAAGAAATTAAAAGAGAAATCAAAAATTTTCTGGAAATCAATGAGGATAACAGCACAACATACCAAAACTTATGGGATGCAGCAAAAGCAGTGTTAAGAGGAAAGTATGTATCAATAGGTGCCTACATCAAGAAATTGGAAAGGCACCAAATAGATGAGCTTTCAGTCCATCTCAAAGATCTAGAAAAACTGTAGCAAACCAGACCCAAATCTAGTAGGAGAAGAGAAATAATTAAAATCAGAGAAGAAATCAACAGGATTGAATCCTGAAAAAATAAACAAAATTGACACCCCATTGGCCCAACTAACTAAAAAAAGAAGAGAAAAGACCCAAATCAATAAAATCAGAGAAGGAAAAAGGAAACGTAACAACAGATACCACAGAAATAAAAAGAATCATCAGAAATTACTGCAAGGACTTGTATGCTAGCAAACAGGAAAATCTATCAGAAATGGATAGATTCCTGGATACATGCAACCTACCTAAATTGAACCAGGAAAACATAGAAAACCTAAACAGACCCATAACTGAGACAGAAATTGAAACAGTAATAAAGGCCCTCCCAACAAAGAAAAGCCCAGGACCAGAAGGATTCACTGCTGAATTCTACCAGACATTTAAAGAAGAACTGACTCCAATTCTTCTCAAACTATTCAGAACAATCGAAAAAGAGGGAACCCTCCCAAATTCTTTTTATGAAGCCAGCATCACCTTAATTCCTAAGCTGGAAAAAGATGCAGCATTGAAAGAGAACTACAGACCACTATCCCTGATGAACATAGATGCAAAAATCCTCAATAAAATTCTGGCCAATAGAATGCAACAACACATCAGAACGATCAGCCACCCAGACCAAGTGGGATTTATCCCTGGTATGCAGGGATGGTTCAATGTTCGCAAAACAATCAACATGATACACCACATTAACAGACTGCAGAAGAAAAACCATATGATTATCTCAATAGACGCACAGAAAGCATTTGATAAAATACAGCACCCGTTCATGATGAAAACTCTAAGCAAACTGGGTATGGAAGGAACATTCCTCAATACAATCAAAGCAATCTATGAAAAACCCACGGCCAGCCTCCTATTGAATGGGGAAAAGTTGGAAGCATTTCCACTGAGATCCGGTACCAGACAGGGATGCCCACTCTCACCACTGCTATTTAATATAGTTCCGGAAGTTTTAGCCAGAGCTATTGGGCAAGAAAAAGAAATTAAAGGGATACAAATTGGGAAGGAAGAACTGAAACTATCCCTCTTTGCAGACGATATGATTCTTTATTTAGGGGATCCAAAGGACTCTACTAAGAGACTATTGGAACTCATAGAAGAGTTTGGCAAAGTAGCAGGATATAAAATCAATGCACAAAAATCAATAGCCATTGCATACACAAGCCATGGCTGAAGAAGAACTTCTAAGATCAATCCCATTCACAATAGCTACAAAAACAATCAAATACCTTGGAATAAACTTAACCAAGGACATTAAAGATCTCTATGATGAAAATTACAAAACCTTAAAGACAGAAATAGAAGAGGATACCAAAAAATGGAAAAATCTTTCATGCTCATGGATTGGAAAAATCAATGTCATCAAAATGTCCATTCTCCCAAAAGCAATTTATACATTCAATGCAATACCAATCAAGAAACCAAAGACATTCTTCTCAGATCTGGAAAAAATGATGCTGAAATTCATATGGAGACACAGGAGACCTCGAATAGCTAAAGCAATCTTGTACAACAAAAACAAAGCTGGAGGCATCACAATACCAGATTTCAGGACATACTACAGGGCAGTTGTTATCAAAACAGCATGGTACTAGTACAGAAACAGATGGAGAGACCAATGGAACAGAACAGAAACACCAGAAATCAATCCAAACTTCTACAGCCAACTTATATTTGATCAAGGATCCAAAACCAATCCCTGGAGTAAGGACAATCTATTCAATAAATGGTGCTGGGAAAATTGGATTTCCACGTGCAGAATCATGAAGCAAGACCCCTACCTTTCACCTTACACAAAAATTCACTCAACATGGATTAAAGACTTAAATCTACGACCTGACACCATCAAATTATTAGAGAGCATTGGAGAAACCCTGCAAGATAGGTACCAGCAAAGACTTCCTAGAAAAGACCCTGGAGGCGCAGGCAGTCAAAGCCAAAATTAACATTTGGGATTGCATCCAATTGAGAAGTTTCTGTACTTCAAAAGAAACAGTCAGGAGAGTGAAGAGACAACCGACAGAATGGGAAAAAATATTTGCAAACTACACAACAGATAAAGGGTTGATAACCAGAATCTATAAAGAAATCAAGAAACTCCACAACATCAAAACGAACAACCCACTTAAGAGATGGGCAAGGACCTCAATAGACATTTTTCAAAAGAGGAAATCCAAATGGCCGACATATGAAAAAATATTCAAGATCACTAGCAAACAGGGAAACACAAATCAAAACCACAATGAGGTTTCACCTCACCCCGGTGAGAATGGCTCACATTCAGAAATCTACCAACAATAGATGCTGGAGAGGATGTGGGGAAAAGGGACACTAACCGGGGAATGCAAACTGGTGGGAATGCAAACTGGTTAAGCCACTATGGAAGTCAGTCTGGAGATTCCTCAGAAACCTGAATATAACCCTACCATACAACCCAGTCATCCCACTCCTTGGAATTTACCCAAAGGAAATTAAATTGGCAAACAAAAAAGCTGTCTGCAGCCTAATGTTCATTGCAGCTCAATTCGCAATAGCTAAGACCTGGAATCAACCCAAATGCCCATCAACAGTAGACTGGATAAAGAAATTATGGGACATGTACTCTATAGAATACTATACAGCAGTCAAAAACAATGAAATCCGGTCATTTACAACAAGATGGAGGAATCTGGAAAACATTTTGCTCAGTGAATTAAGCCAGTCCCAAAGGGACAAATATCATATGTTCTCCCTGATCGGCAACAACTAACCGAGCACCAAAGGGGAAATCTGTCAAAGTGAAATGGACACTATGAGAAACAGTGACTTGTTCTTACTGTTGATGTTCAATGTAATACTTTATCCATTTTAGTATTTTTGTTTTGTTTTGTTCTAGTACTATTGGTTGAACTCTGTATTAACACACAATTATTCTTAGGTGTTTAAATTTTAACTGAAAAGTAATCCCTGTTAAATATAAAAGTGGGAATAAGAGAGGGAGGAGATGTACAATTTGGGATGTGCTCAACTGGACTTGCCCCAAATGGTGGAGTTAGAAATGTGCCAGGGGATTCCAATTCAATCCCATCAAGGTGGCATGTACCAATGCCATCTCACTAATCCAAGTGATCAATTTGAGTTCACAACTGATCACACTGATAGGTCTAAGAGTCAAAAGGATCACACAAACAAGACTAGTGTCTGCAAATACTAACTGATAGAATCAAAAAGGGAGAAAACAATCCATCATACGAAGCGGGATACACAGCAGAATCATAGAATGGCAGATGTCCTAAATAGCACTCTGGCCTCAGAATCAGCCCTTAAGGCATTCGGATATGGCTGAAAAGCCCATGAGAGTATTTCAGGCATGGAAAGCCAAGACACTCTGGGGGGGGGGGGGGGAGACCTAAATGAAAGATCTCCGCGAGTGAGATCCCAGTGGAAAGAACGGGGCCATCAAAGAAGGAGGTACCTTTCTCTGAAGGGAGGACAGAACTTCCACTTTGACTATGACCCTGTTGGAATAAGATTGAAGTCGGCGAACTCAAATGGCTTCCATAGCTTGGGCAACTCATGACTAGAGCCTAGGGAGATTACTGACACTATAAACAAGAGTGTCAAATTGTTAAGTCAACAACAGGAGTCACTGTGTACTCACTTCTCATGTGGGATCTGTCCTTAATGTGTTGTCCAATGTGAAGTAATGCTATAACTAGTACTGAAACAGTATTTCACACTTTGTATTTCTGTGTGGGTGCAAACTGATGAAATCTTTACTTAATATATACAAAATCGATCTTCTGTATATAAAGATAATTGAAAATAAATCTTGATGTGAATGGAATGGGAGAGGGAGCAGGAGATGGGAGGGGTGCGAGTGGGAGGGAAATTATGGGGGGAAGCTATTGTAATGCATAAACTGTGCTTCGTAAATTTATATTTACTAAATTAAATAAAAGAACATGGATACATTTCATGAACAATGTTGAGCAAATTAGACAAATAAAAGAATGTCATATTCACTGTATAACTTGGTGTGTGCCAAGCTTAAAAATGGGCAAGCTCATCTATGTAAATCATTGGAAGGAGACAGATGTCAGTGCTTGGAAGGGAAATGTAGCTTTTCAGAGGGTGGTAATGGTCTATCGCTTGGTGAGAAGTGCATAGTGGCCACACAGGAGGAATAGTCACTGTAATAATTCATTGAGTTGTACCTTTCTGAAGGGTGTAGTTTTCTACATAAAGACTTAAAAATTCATTAGAAGAATCTACATGATTCATGAATACACATAATTCATGAAAATTCCTAAGAATCATTCATGTAGATTCATAAGAATCTATATAATTCATGAGGTTGTATGTGATCTTACAGAGCATTTAGTCCAACATAATTCATCTTATGAATGAGAAAATAAATGCAGCCTAGGAAGTTCAGAGAGTAGTCCAATATCACAAAACAAGTGAAGCACTGTAACAGGAACCAAACTTATTACAAAGTGTTAATTCTAGGGAGAGTGCTATGGACTCAGATAAAGTTCTGGGCTCTTTGCTTTGGCCTGGCCTAGCTCTAGCTGACTGCAGGCATTTGAAGAGTGAACCAGAGGAAGAAAGATTTCTCTCTCCCTGTTGCCCCACCTTTCAAGCAGATGAAAATAAATTAGACATTTAAAAAATAAGCTTATAAACTAAAAGAAGTATTACTTACTTAGAAAGTCTTAAATATATAGTTAATTGGCCACTAAACCTAACTCCATATATCATATGCATACCAATGTTTCCAATCTTTGTTAACTACTATATAAGTGAGAACACAAAAGAAAACAGGAAGAAAGAAAAAGGAAAATCCGGAAAAGCTGAAATAGCAGAGAAATGAACAGCACTTGAGATTTAAGAGAACTCTGTCTTCAAGTTTCAAATATATTACTTGGCCTAAAAGTCCAGGCCCACATCCAGAGCTTAGAATCCTGTTTGGACATTACAAAGAACTCTTATGAGCTTCTTGGGAAATCTGTACTTAGGTCTGCTTAATCTCAGTGAACAAAATTATTTAAACTGGCCTTCCTATTAGCTCTGCTTAAATAAATTAGCTCTGCTTAAAGAAAATGCAACCTATATTTAGGGACATTCTTTAACTCCATGTTAGAGGAACCTTGTTAAGAGCTGTTATTTTTGGGCTGGTGCTGTGGCCTAGTAGGTTAAGCCTCCACCTGCAACACTGGCATCCCATATGGGTGCCAGTTAAGAGTCCTGGCTGCTCCACTTCCAATCCAGCTCCTTGCTAATGTGCCTGGGACAGCAGCAGAGGATGATCCAAGTCCTTGGGCCTCTGCACTCACATGGGAGATCTGGAAGAAGCTCCTGGATCCTGGCGTCAGGCCAGCTCAGCTAAGCCATTGCAGCCATCTGGGGAGTGAACCAGTGGATGGAGACCTCTCTATCTCTCCCTCTCTCTTGGTAACTCTGCCTCCCAAATAAATAAATAAATCTTTTAAAAAAATTATGTTATCCCTCTTAGTATTTTTTGTTTGTTCTACTTAATACTTTTGGTTGAATACTGTAATCAATACACAATTCTTCTTAAGTGCTGAAACTTAACTGAAAAGTGATCACTGTTAAATATGAGTGGCAATAAGAGAGGGAAGAGATGTGCAATTCGGGACATGCTCAAGCTGACTTACCTCAAACGCTAGAGTTAGAAACATACCAGGGGATTCCAATTCAATCCCATCAAGGTGGCATGTACCAATGCCATCTCACTAGTCCCAGTGATCAATTTCTGTTCACAATTGATCATAATGATAGGACTGAGAGTCAAAGGATCACATAAACAAGACTAGTGTCTGCAAATACTAGCTGATAGAATAAAAAAGGGAGAGAATGATCCAACATGGGAAGTGAGATACACAGCAGACCCATAGAATGGCAGATGTCCTAAACAGCACTCTGGCCTCAGAATCAGCCCTTAAGGCATGCGGATCTGGCTGAAAAGCCCATGAGAGTATTTCAGGCATGGAAAGCCAAGACACTCTGGGGAAAAAAAAAGAAGACCTAAATGAAAGATCTCTGCGAGTGAGATCCCAGTGGAAAGAACAGGTCATCAAAGAAGGAGGTACCTTTCTCTGAAGGGAGGAGAGAACTTCCACTTTGACTACGACCTTGTCTAAATATGATCAGAGTCGGTGAACTCAAAAGGCTTCCATAGCCTTGGCAACTCATGACAAGAGCCTAGGGTGATTACTGATGCCACAAACAAGAGTGTCAAATTGTTAAGTCAACAACAGGAGTCACTGTGCACTTACTCCTCATGTAGGATCTTTGTCCCTAGTGTGCTGTACATTGAGATTTAATGCTATAACTAATACTCAAACAGTATTTTTCACTTTATGTTTATGTGTGGGAGCAAACTGTTGAAATCTTTACTTAATGTATGCTAAACTGATCTTCTGTATATAAAGAGAAACAAAAATGAATCTTGATGTGAATGGAAGGGGAGAGGGAGCGGGAAAGGGGAGGGTTGCGGGTGGGAGGGACGTTATGGTGGGGGGAGCCATTGTAATCCATAAGCTGTACTTTGGAAATTTATATTCATTAAATAAAAGTTTAAAAAAAAAGTTGTATTTTGTAACTCTCTTAACAGCTTGGAAGTGTTAATCACAGACTCCAAAAGAAAATGACTAAAAGCAATAATATGCAATAATAATGCATGACTACCACCAAAAATACTGCCAACTTTTAACAAGACTGTAGTTTATTCAACACTTCTTCTATCTTTAGTCTTCAGCAACTCTGAGATAAAACTGTTACATACTCATACTGCAGGTAAGGTAGCTGAGGCTAAGAAAGATAGAGCAAACAACTTACTAAAGATCATAAAGTCGGGGATGGACAATGATGACAACCTCAGATGCTCAAACTCCACCACAGCTTCTTCTATATGCACTATGCACTTTACATAAATATGCTTGTGAGTGACAAAATGAATTTTACACACAAATTCATTTTGAAACATGCTCAAAGAAACAATAAAATCAGTTCTACTGAAAAGCGCTAGTTTTTGAGGCCAGTGTTTTGTTGCAGTGCGTTAAGTTGTCACCTGTGATATCAGAACTCCCCAGATGGCCATAACAGCCAGAGCTGAGCCAGACAGAAGCCAGTAGCCAGAAGCTTCTTCCAGGTCTTCCACACGGGTGGCATAGGCCCCAGCACTTGCACCATCTTCCACTGTTTTTCCTAGGCCTTTAGCAGGGAGCTGCACCAGGGAAGTAGAGCAGTCAGGAAGCAAATCAGCACCCATATGGGATGCCAACAGCACAGGTGGCAGCTTTACCCACTACACCACAACACCCACCCCAAAAAAAAAAAAAAAAAAAAAAAAAAAAAAAAAAAAAAAAAAAAAAAAACACGAAAAGAAAAGCACCCGCCTGGGAGACTTCCAACATTATGTGGTGTCTGAAGCCTTATAAGAATTAATAAGCACAGTCCAGAAGTTATGAGACATTGGCTAAGAACTATACAGCAGAAAAGCCCTTGGAATCAGAGGTCCAACCCCAGCTCTGCCACTCCCTAGCTCGATGATCTTGGGCAAGTGACTTAACCACTGTAAATTTCAGTTTACTGTCTCAAAAGTGAAATACTCAACTACTTGAAAGTTCTTAAAATGTGTGACAGTTAACAGGCATTCAATAAATAGTAGTTTTGTCACTACTGTTACCATTTTGTTGTTATTACTATTTTGTTATTCCTATTTATTATGATTATTCCATTTATTATGATGATTATGATGATTCTGAAGATCAAATAAGGTAAAGAAAATGTACGAGTTTTATAAAATTAAAAGAGCTTTACAAACATGAGTTATCAACAATATAAGAAACTGTGTATGTAAGATTTCTTAACCTACTTACTAAGACAGAGAATCTGTGTTTGAGGAGTAAAAGAGGAAAGAATCATTCTGACTTCATGTATGTAAACATCTCAAGTTTGAAGAAATAAAGTGAGAAAACTAGCTTGCAATCTCACCCATTCAAACTTTAGCCCTACCTTTGCCTTAGTCCATTTGGCTTTCTGATTGTACGGTAAATGAGGTAAAATCCCATCTTTCAGTAGAGCTATCAAAGCACAAATCATCGACCTTATTTTTAAAAAATTTTAAGTAGCACCTCTCACTGGCTCAGCTGAACTAATCTGAGCTCAATGCAGTTAAATGTTCCAAATGTGGAGAGCTAAACACTGACGTAGTTCAGTGGTAAAATTAACTTTGCTAAACTTTTCCCAAGCTCAGAGAATTCTACTTCAGTTGTGAAAATGCAACCAGAAAAAGATTCCAAACTAAATGTTGCAAAACTTCTTAGAATAAACCAAAGATTCCATATCCTAACCACTTCAGGAAGCAGGCTTTCCCACATGGAATTCTGCAACTCAGCGCCAACTATTATAGGCCCTCAATTATAGTTCTCCTCCCAATCATTTATGCATGCCCCAGACACACACTGGGGCCATGCTGAAGGTCAGCATTAGGTAATGCCCACAGACATTCTGCTCACTGCCAGGTCAAATCTCAACCACCATCACAGCCCACAGAGAATTCCTCTTTTTCATTTCTCAAATCTCCCTAGGGATGCAAAACTATTCTCCCTAAAAAAATCTGACTCCAAAAGTCTGAGTTGGGCCCAGATATCTATATTTCTTAAAAGCATCAAGAGTGAATCCAATGCATAACCAGGGTTGAGAAAAACTAGCAGAGACAGTATGTTATGATGAAAGAGATATTTCAGGAAGACTTAGTTCCATGCTCATCCCTGCCACTTCCCACCTGTGAGAACTTGAGCAACTTATTTTTCTCTAACCGTCAGCCTCCTCAATGAAAAATTAGTTGTGGACACTGGCTCCAATAATAAATGAGGTTTTCAATTTTAAAAAAATTTCATCCAATTAAAAAAGTCATATTTGTATGTGTTTTACAGTTTAGAAAATGGTTTTATATCCACCATGTCAAATGTTACACAAAATCTATTGATATATATGGGTAGCTAAAAATTACTATTCCCACTTAAAAGATGACATAGGAATTAATGAAGCACAGAGTTAAGAAATGTCAGATGTCATAAATAAGAATGTCAACTGTTAAATCAACAACAGCAGTTATTGTGCACTTACTCCCCATGTAGGACCTTTGTCCCTAATGAGTTGTACTATGAGAATTAACTGTAAAACTTTTCTTCAAACAGTACTTTATACTTTGTGTGTCTGTGTGGGTGTAAATTGTGGAAATATTTACTTAGTATAGAATTGGTCTTCTGTATATAATATTAATTAAAAACAAATATTAATGAAGAATGGGATAGGAGAGAGAGTAGGAAGTGGGTCAGGAGTGGGGGCGGGAGGGTGGGTATGAGGGGGAAGAACCGTTATATTATTCATTAAATAAAAGCTTTCTAAGAAAGAAAGAAAGAAAGAAAGGAGGGAGGGAGGTAGAGAGGGAGGGAGGCAGGGAAGGAGGGAAGGAGGGAAGGAGGGAAGGAGGGAAGGAGGGAAGGAAGGAAGGAAGGAAGGAAGGAAGGAAGGAAGGAAGGAAGGGAGGAAGGGAGGAAGAAATGTCAGAAGCAGGCTTCAATCTAGATTCTCGAAATTCAGTTCTAGACTATTTCTACACAACAGGCATAAATTCTCCAATATGTACCATTTGAAGGGCACAGCACTTCAAAGACTACTGTATATCCTAATAGGATTAAGCAGAGCAGCTGGTTGGTTCAAGAAAGGCTTCAGACAAAAGGAAAAACAGATCACATTTTTATTTCATATTGATGTATGCACTAATTACAGCTAACACAAGGGTCTGAAAGCAAGAATTGAAACCTATATGTCCAGGGTATATAAAATTTGTAACTAGAAGATGAAAGAGGGTATTGGATCATTTTGTAAGAATTTCCTGTAATTCTGTTTTCTATTTGTAAGCTTTCAACTTACAGAGATGCAGCTTTGATCTTGAGGCTATAAGATTTCAGACCAGAGTTGGTCTGGGGTTCTTCAACTGGGATTTCCAGAAAAACTTCTGAATCTACAGTTCTATCCCTGATTAAAGTACTTTATAATGGCCTGATATCTTTTCACCTATGCAGACAAGCCTGGTCTAACTATATCTCTGCAACACTCTCATTTATATAATCACAGAATTTTAAAGCTAAAAGAAACTGTGCATATCTGCTACTCAGACTCTCATTTTTTGGATGAAGGCACTGAAGACTTCAGAGAAGTAATTGATCTAAATCAGACGACCAATCATGGAAAATTCAAAACTACAACCCAGATATCTAGACCTCAACTTTCTCTTTGAACACAAGACTGTGTCTTTGGTTCTCAATGTTTGAAAGCTCTATTTCAGGCAGGAATTTTTTTTCAAACCAAAAACACTTCACAGAATATTTTCATCACTATAAAAAGAAACTCCACACCTCTTAGCCTAATCCCATCTGTCTTTGATCATCTGCAGCCCTAGGTAATAACTAAACTACTTTTTGTATGTGGATTTACCTACATTTTGGGATTTTATGTAAATAGAATTATAAAATAAATTATCCTTTGGGACTGGCATCTTTCATTTACCAATGTCTTCCAAGTTCATACCTGTATTGTAGCATGGATCAGAACTGCATTTATTTTTGCTACCAAATAATATTTCATTGTATAAATATACCAATTTTATTTATCCATTCATCAGTTGTTACTTGCATTGTTTCCACTTTTTGGTTACTAGCTATAATGCTACTATAAACATTCATGTGTGAGTATTTTGTGAACACATTTTCATTCACTCTCAGTAGAGCTACATGGTTATATGGCAACTCTATATTTAACCTACTGAGGTGCCACACTGTTTCCCATAGTGGCTCCACCATTTTACATTCCTACAAGCAATTGTAAAGGTTCTAATTTCTCCATGTCCTCATCAACATTTGTTATTATCTTTCTTTTTTAACTATAGCCAACCTAGTGGAGTGAAATAGGAACTCATTTTGGTTTTGATTTGTATTTCTTTGATAGCTAATGATTTTGAACATCTTTTTGTTACCAACCCAAAGTGAGTTCCTTTCTTGGTGGGTGGAAATGAAATCTTTCACCAGAGGCAACTGTAACACAAAGTGTTTTTTATTAGTAACAAATAATGAGACTTTGGAGAACTGCTGCTTCCTGAACAAAGGAAAGAGGTACCTCTTATTTTGGGTGACGAATGAATATTCAAAAGGAACGTTTTGTGATTACATGTAGAAGCTTACATCTTTGCAATTTGGAAACATGATTGCATATGCGTTGCATGTTATGGTAATGAACCGTAAGCTCCTCTTGGGTGGAGATCTTAGCATTAAAATTAAGCAAAAGGTGGTTTTCGAATACTTTTGGCTAGCCGTTGCAGGCCTCATTCTTGTGGTAGGGTTCAGATCAGAGTAGGGTGACTGACTGGTGATTGCATCTCTCCCTGGAAATATAACTGAAAATAACAAAAGACAACAAGTGCATTGGAAGCTTTACTACTTTGAAGTAGGACTAAGACAAGACAAAGACTCACTCCTACTCTGTTCAAGGCATTAGCCAGTGACATTTTCATGTGCTTATTGGAATTTACATATCTGCTTTTCAGGATGCACATTAAGATCCTTTCCCTGCTTTTCAAATTAGTTATTTTTTTTTTTTGTAGGAACTGGTATTTATTTTCCATCACCCTCCTTTCCATTTTGCTTCAGAGACTGTGAAGAACAGCTTAAGACCACTCAGTGGTTGTTCCTACCCATTCAGTGGCCTGAGCAGTGGGAGCTGCAGGCCAGTCTTCAGTGGCAGGCCGAGCACTCCAGTATTCAGTAGGGAACTGCTGAATAGGCACATGGGGCACTTGCATGCCTTCAGACCAGTCTGCAGCCTCAGTTTGAGTAGCAGTGAACTCAGGAGCTGGGGCCATCCATTCACCCTGAAATCCCTCCTTGGTCACAGCTTTTTCAGCAGTGTCCTGATCTTCCTTTTCAATCTCTGCAGGATCTCTATAGAAGCAGAGATCAGGCGTGACCTCGCATGGGAGTGCACAGGAGTTGGTACCACACATGTGCAGAACCTCTTGGGCCAGCATCCACCACATCAGAACCACTGAGTGGGCTCCCTTGCTGTTGCTTGGGATGGCAATGTCCTCAGAGCACAGAGAGTCTGTGTTTCACAGAGCAATGATAGGCAAGTTCACTTAAGATGCTTCTCTGAGAGGAGGGTGGGCAGCCCTGGGACCAGTAACCACCAGAAGCTGTGGTTTCTGGAAGGCTTCCTAGATCTGGTTAGTGAAGGTTCCAGGTGTGGAGCGGACTGCAATTGGAGAGGCTCCAGTGGCAGCAGCAAACTTCAGCACAGCCCTGTGGCCAGTGTTCCCGGAGGTGACACGGACATCAAATCAAAAACCAAAATGAGCAGGGTTTTCAAGGCAACAATGGCACAAGTAGCCAAAAAAAGCTGCTCCCAGGTCCTTTTCAGATTGATGATGTAGATGCCACCACTTTTCCTTCTGCAGATGTACTGCTCTATTTGTTCCTCCTTCCTGTGTTCCCTATTTAGTTAATGATACTATCATTTACCATCTCCTCTAGTTAACAAGGGTACTGTGGGGAGCAACTCGGACTAGACTAAGTTACTGGAATTAAGACTTATTCTATGCATCTGCTCTCCCACAATATGGCGCTGAGAAGGGAGTAGCAGCTTCTACGCAGCTGCCTCTCGCCAATTTGATTGACTGAGCTGCAGGAGCTGATCTTGCTCCTGATTGGAGGAGAGCAGCGCGCTCAGCGTGTGGGTAGCAGAGTTGGGATTGGTGGAAGAGGACTATAAAGGAGGAGAGAGACAACATGCACCAGGAACATCTAAGGGGAACATCTATCTGAAGGAACACCTGTGCAGCCCCCAAGAGAGCCGGCCGGCGGTGTGCCGCTCCCCCGCGGAAGTGGGGAAAAGTGGC
Organism: Oryctolagus cuniculus; assembly: GCF_964237555.1. Taxonomy (NCBI): domain Eukaryota; kingdom Metazoa; phylum Chordata; class Mammalia; order Lagomorpha; family Leporidae; genus Oryctolagus; species Oryctolagus cuniculus. The sequence continues at coordinate 68,512,329 of NC_091432.1, forward strand.
AGGGGGAACCGCCCTTCCACGGAGGTGGAAGGGACGGTAGCCAACCCGGGAAGAACCAGCAGCAAACCCGGGGAGGGCCGAGCAGACAAAAGAACAGCACAGGGTCCTGTGTCGTTCCTCCACGAAGAGGGGGAACGACAGATACTTCAAAAAGTCCATGGAAAAAGGGTGGTGTCACCTAGGTGGCTTCCTGCTGCAAGGAACTTGAGGTCATCCTCCTCCTTCATTTGTAGGACATCAAGGGCTCCAGACATTGTGACAGCTTCCCATTAAGTTATGCAGGGAATCAAGAACAATGCCGAATGGACTGACCCCTCGCTGGGTGGCCAAAAAGCATTACCTGCCTTTTCGATTATTGAGTTGTAACAATTCTTATATATTTTAGATATGAGTCTCTTAGAAGATACATAATTTAGGGAAATTCTTTTCCCTTTGTGAATTACCTTTTTACTTTCTTGATGGTGTCCTTTGAAATATAAAAAAAAATTATTTTAAAGATTTATTTATTTGAAAGATGACAGAGGGAGAAGACAGAGACAGAGATTGTCCACTTGCTGGTTCACTCCCCAAATAGCTCCAACAACCAAGCTGAAGCCAGAAGCCAGGAACCCATCCTGGTCTCCCACAAGGGTGGCTTGGGCCCAAATACTTAGGCTACCATTCACTGTCTTTCAAGGCACAGCACTCTCACATGAGATGCCAGAATCCCAAAGCAGCAACTTAACCTGCTGCACCACAAAGCCAGCTTTGACACATGGAATTTAAAAATTCTGTTGATGACTATTGGTCAGGAATCTTATTATCTTTGCTAATTTTAATCAGCAATAATATTTAAACTTGTTAATTTAGAAAGTCTTCTTTTATTACATGTAGAACCTTGGGCTACAGTCTTATTTATGGAGAGCAAAACCACTAGTCAATAAAAGTACAACAAACACACACCTAAACTAATAAATAAAAAAGAGGCAAGTAACATTGCCTGTATCTTAGCTGCTGTACCTAGGAAGTTGGCAACTACTATAAAAATGAATTTGCCAAGAAATCAAAGGTAAGCATCTTATCCAAATCTGTTCTATCAAGCCCCCAAAAGCCCATAAAGATGGTGGAACACTGGTTGCAAGTCTCAACAGTTCTTCTTTCAGGTATTCAACAGCATTTACCATATATGAAATCTGCCTATTAGACATCTCTGTATAAAGAGACCTCAAAGGCAATGTGTCTAAATTTATCTTTTCAACTCAAATGAAATGCTATTTGAAGTCATCATCTTCCGTGCTTTCCAACCACTAATCCTCCTATTTGTTCCTCCTTCCTGTGTTCCCTATTTAGTTAATGATACTATAATTTACCATCTCCTCTAGTTATACAAAGGTACTTCAAAAAGTCCATGGAAAAATGAAATTGAAAGACAAATTCATTTTGGTGCAAAATTTTTGAAATCCATGCATAGTACATGGATACATATACATATACATCATAATACACATTTCCCATGAACTTTTTGGAAGATCCTTCATACACATAGATTTCAAATTTTTTGCACCAAAATAAACTCATCTTTTAATTCCATATTCCTTAAACTTTCTAAAGTACCCTCTTATTTTCCTATAACCTGAGATAGCTTTTGCAATTCATCACTGTGCTTGTTATAATTGTTTCAGAATCTCAGTTCTGATTTTATTATGTTATCTGCTAGCTATGCTCCTAGCTTCTATTCATTAAGAAAGGCGTAAAGAGAAAAATAACTCACACTTCCACACCTTCTGTGTGGAAGGTACCATACTGAGAAAATTTGCATGTAATATTCACAACCTCCCTATAAAATATCTCAATTCTAAAGAGGAGAATCTACAGGTCAAAGGGGTTAACTGACAAGACAAGGTCACAGAGCTGGTTAAGCAGTGAACCAGGTCCATCTGAATTAGAAGTTCAAGGTAGAAAGCCAATTTCTATAAATTCTAGAAATCCACAAAACAGGACCCTGAAAGAGCAGAAAACTAGTTCAGATCAATAGCCACTTACTGTAACATCTTTGAGGTCCAACAAAAGCAACTGATCCATGTGGACATCCAGCCTTCTATTTCACTAAGCTGTCTAGGCAATTATACTGACTCTTTAGATGCACTTGTTTTTGTTTTTAAGATTTATTTATTTATTTGAAAGGCAGAGTTACAGAGAGGCAGAGGCAGAGAGAGAAGTCTTCCATCCACTGGTTCACCCTGCAAATGGTCGTAACGGCCAGAGCTGGGCTGATCTGACACCAGGAGCCAGGAGCTATCTCTGGGTCTCCAACATGGACACAGGGGCCCAAGGACTTTGGCCATCTCCCCTGTTTTCCAAGGCCATAGCAGAGAGCTGGATCAGAAGTGGAGCAGCTAGGACTTGAACCAGTGCCCATGAGATGCCAGCACCGCAGGCAGCAGCTTCACCTGCTATACCACAGCCCGATCCTAGATGCACTTTTAAAAATCCAAATTACTCTCCTAAAAAGGAAATAAGGCTGCCTAGTATGACTTAGAATGAACTCATGTTGAGTACTCTCTGCTTCCTTTTCTCAGCCATCTCTTGACACTCATTATTACTAATATTAAATTCCAGGCCGGCGCCGTGGCTCACTAGGCTAATCCTCCGCCTAGCGGCGCCGGCACACCGGGTTCTAGTCCCGGTTGGGGTGCCGGATTCTGTCCCGGTTGCCCCTCTTCCAGGCCAGCTCTCTGCTGTGGCCAGGGAGTGCAGTGGAGGATGGCCCAGGTGCTTGGGCCCTGCACCCCATGGGAGACCAGGAAAAGCACCTGGCTCCTGGCTCCTGCCTTCGGATCAGCGCGGTGTGCCGGCCGCAGCGCGCCGGCCGCGGCGGCCATTGGAGGGTGAACCAACGGCAAAAGGAAGACCTTTCTCTCTGTCTCTACCTCTCTCACTGTCCACTCTGCCTGTCCAAAAAAAAAAAAAAAAAAAAATTTAAATTCCCAAATTTGGGTGTGGGTCCAGGGGATTTGGATAAAGAAGAGGCAATTAAGAATTTGGAAAGAAGATATTCCAAGTGAAACTAATAAAACTTTCAGGGCCACAGTTGTGGCATAGTGAGTTAAACCCTGCCTGCAGCACTGGCATTCAAGTCCTGGCTGCTCCACTTCTGATCCAGCTCCCTGCTAATGCACCTGGGAAAGCAGCAGCAGATGACCCAAGGCATTGGGACCCTGCACCCATGTAGGAGACCCAGAGGAAGCTCCTGGCTCCTGGCTTTGGCCTGATGCAGACCCAGCCACTGCAACCATTTGGGGAGTAAACCAGAGGATGAAGACCTCTCTGTCTCTTTCTCTGTAACTCTGCCTTTCAAATAAATATTTAAAAAAAAAAAAAACCTTCCAACTGAAGACATTTATTATATTTTGAGATTTTATAAACAGTTTAATAACTTACAAAATAAATAACTAAATGGCTTCAGATTGCTCCAAATCCGACAAGAGAGAAGTCTTAATTTTTGCTCATATCTAGTTAACAGAGTACAAAAAGGGGTCTATTTCCACTTTGTTTCAACCACTTAAAGAATGAAAGTAGAGAAATATTTAATAAAAAAAATGGGTATTAAGGAAGGACAGATCTTTTATCCAGGTAACAAACAAAAAAATGTAATCATTCAAGGGATGAGAACGAAATGAAAAAACTGTACTTTTATCTCCAGGTAAGATGGATCGGTAAAAGCGGTCCTTCTTCTTCTTCTCCTCTGGGTTTGGGGGTAGAGGTTTGGAACCATGGTTCAGGGTTCCAGCATCTTTGCTGCCTGCTCCAATCATAGTGCTGGTGTTTCTCATCGGAGGGGCCGGGGGTTTGTCTTGAATGTCTAGGCCGTTATTTGACATTGTCACCACCAGCAACAGCTACTGGAATCAGAAAGAAAAACATTAACACTTATTATTTCTGAGCAAAAGAAAATACATGTTTAAAGTTTTAAAGAATCCAAATCATAAAGCCTTTCCTTCAAGACCAACGCAAGCACTTCCACCATATACCATGAATATTGCTGGTCTATTCAATTCACAATTTTCACAGATTTACACGCCTACTCTGTGCCAAGCACTGCTAAAAATTCACCAGGATCTTGCTTTTCTCTGCATTCCTGTATCTGAGACATTGGAGAACACAGAAAACCACCATGACATAATTGAAAATCAGAAATGCAGTCTACCAAAAACTAAGTGTGAATGCTGGTCTCACTTATTAGCTTTAGAGAGATTCTACAACCTCTTAGGTTCCATTTATTCATCTATATGAATATTCTAAAGAACTGCTGGGGCTGATGGTAGTATGCAGTGGGTTAAACCATTGCCCAAAATGCCAGTATCACATGCCAGTACCAGCTGCTCCACTTCTGATCCAACTCCCCACTAATACCTGCAGTAGAAGATGGCCTGAGAGCTTGGGCCCCTGCCACCCATGTGCAGGGCCCAGATGAACTTCAGGGCTACTGGCTCTGGCCTGGCCCGACTCAGGCCATTACAGCCATTTGGGGAGTGAACCAATGGATGAAAGATCTCTTTGTCTGTCTCTCCCTCTATCTCTATCACTCTGCCTTACAAATAAATAAATCTTCAAAATATCAGTATAAAATAAATATTTTAAAAACTGTGAACAACAGTCCACATACTGAGTTCTCTGTCAATGTCTAACTTTTTAACCTTAGACAAGTTATATTTTCTTTCTCTGGAATGGACTATATCAAGGGTCAGCAAAACTGTTTTGTAAATAGTTTTATCGGAACACAGCCATATTCATTCACTTATGTATTATCTACGATTTCTTTCACATTACACTGATAGACCTGAGCAATTACAACAAAGACTAAATGCCCACAAACCTAAAAATACTTACCATCTGGCCCTTTATAGAAAGTTTGCTGACTTCTGGAATATATCATCTTCTGCAGTATCTCCCTCCTCTAAAATTCTGCTTTGCTAGGTGACCAGCATCACGGTGCAGCAGGTTAGGCTGCTGCCTGTGACACCAGCATCCTGTCATCAGAGAGCTGGTTTGGGTCCCAGCTGCTTCACTTCTGATCCAGCTCTCTGCTAATGTGCTTAGGAAAGAAGCAGAAGATGCAAAGATGCCCAAAGTATTTAGGCCTCTGCTTCCCATGTGGAAGAATCAGATGGAGTTCCAGTTTCTTGGCTTTGGCCTGGCCCAACCCCAGTCATTGTGGTCATTTGGGGAGTGAACCGGCAGATGGAAGGCATTTGTTCGTCTGTCTATCTCTCTCTCTAACCACCTTTCAAATAAATACATAAGTCTTTTTTTTTTTTTAAGGTAATTAGAAGTTCTGCCTTGCTCTATACATATGGTGGTCAATGCAGTAACTATCCTGCTCCATATGGTATTCCATATATACTGACAATCTCCAATGCTTCTGGGAAACAGAATAAAATTTAGAAGGAGGGGAGCCCCTATCACATGCTACCAATAGTTTTAATAAAAACAGATGTTATTACAATAAAGTACATGTCCTAGACAATGGAAAGAATGTATTCAGAGTCATGAAGTTTCTCATTATTCTTTCATGCTACAGTAGAAATCATATCTTTAACCATGACTACATGGAATAAATATATGCTTCTTGGACTTAAAAACAACAGTGCTTTGGAGACAAACAGCTTAAAAACAAAAGCACCATAATCACCAACAGCTTTTTAGAAATATTGATGTCCTGGCTTGACCCCATAAATTTTCATTTAGTAGGGCCAGTTAAAAGCCAAAATGCTGTATTTTAAAAGTTAGTGATTCCATCCTGATGTCATACACATAAGAGTGTTAATTGTTACATTAACAACAGGAGTCACTGTGCACTAACTTCCCATGCAGGACGTCTGTCCTCAATGAGTTGCATTATGATAGTTAACTGTAAAACTTATTCTCAAACAGTTTTTTTGGGGTGTGTGTGTGTGTGTGTGTGTGTGCAAACTGTTGAAATCTTCACTTAGTATAGAGTTGGTCTTCTGTGTATAAAGTGAACTGAAAATGAATCTTAATGGAGAATAGAACTGGGAATGGGCGATGGAGGAGGTGGAGGGGTAAGAGGGCAGGTATGGTGGGAAGAATCACTATATTCCTAAAGTTGCACTTATGAAATTTGTATCCCTTAAATAAAAGGTTTCTTTGGGTAACAATTTTTAAAAAATGTTAGTGATTCCAACACCAGACAGATTTCAATATCACTGCTTTTAGATATTTATTACTATGAGCAAAATTGATAGTCTTTTTAAAAATTTATTTATTTATTTATTTGAGAGAGAAGGCGTTCTCATCCATCGGTTCACATCCTATACACCCACATTGGCTGGGGCTATGTCAGACCAAAGCTAGGAAATAGGAACTCAATCCAGGTTTCTCGTGGGGGTAGCAGACACCATGACTGCTGCTGCTTCAGGGTCTGCATTAGCAAGAAACTGTTGTCAGGAGTCAGAACCAGGCATGGAACTCTGATGCAAGTCTTAATTGGCATCTTAACAATTAGGTTAAAGGCCCAGTCTGTAACAATCTTTTTAACATGTTCTAATAAATCAGATGAACTGAGTGGTCCACCACATTTGGTTTTTTCCTCAATTTTTTTTCAGGTGCCATCAGTAATCTTAAAACACACATTTAAAACTTTTCATTAACATCCCCAAATAAAAGCTGAAGTTCTTTAGCTTGCTTTTAGAGGCTCTCTATTATTTGACCTAGCCCACTTAATCTCATTTTCCATCCCTATCATTCCCTATAATTCCCTTTACACTCTACCTGTATCCAACTTCTCCAGCTTCTTCAAGTATACCATAGCTTTCATACTTCCATTCCTTTGCACGTGTTATTCTCTCTTCCCAGAATGCCAATTTCCTTACTCAAACTGTGAATACACTAATCCTACAAGGCTTAATTCAATTGTTACTTCTTTCATGAATTATTTTGGAAATGTTCTCATCTCTAAGTTTCCTCCTCCATGTTCCCAAAGCAATGGGTATATGTTCAAGTTATCATACTTATTTTTCTCATGCCAGCATGTTCCTCAAACATAGGACCCAATTTTGTCATCTTTGTAATCCAACAGTTCCTTATATATTATCTACCTCACAGTGGATTCAAGTATTTTAGTTAATAAAGTTGGCACAAGGATACTTTGCCTTTAAGTAGTTTAGTACAGATGAAATTCAAAATCCTTCACCATCTGACATTGACCTGCCTTACAAACTAAGTCACCACACCTAGACATAGACACAGCCTACATTCAAACTATACCTCAGATATCTCTGTTCCTCTGATATCAACCCCTCTCTCTATCTCCCCCCGCCCCCGCTCCATCTCACTCAATCTTCCTGTCATGGTGGTTTTTCCATTCTCCCTATCGTCCCCCCCTCTTTATTTTCAAGCTTACTCATTTATTTGAAAGGCAGACTTATAAAAAGAGAGGAAGAGACAGATCTTCCAGCCACTGGTTCACTCCCCAAATGGCTACAACACATAGTGCTAGGCCAGGCCAAATCCAGGTGCTTCACCTGAGTCTCCCACATGGGTGGCAGGGACCCAAGCATTTGTGCCATCTTCCAGGACTTTCTCAGGCACATCACAGGCAGCTGAATGGAAAGTGGAGCAGCTGGGCCTCAAATGAGATGCCAAAGTCACAGGCAATGGCTTAAACTGCTACATCACAGAGGCAACCCCACCCCACTAATTTGCAAATAATCATCCTAATCCTATCCTTTCCATTCCCGTCCCTTCCCTCTCTAGCTTATATTTGAGAGGCTCCCAACTGCTAGTTCACTCTACAGATGGCGGATGCAGGGCCAGAGCCAAGGACCAAGAATTCAATCCAGATCTACACAGGTGAAAGAAACCCTACTATCTGAACCATCACTGCTATCTCCCAAGGTCTGCATTAGCAGAGTTAAGAGCCAAAACCGGGTATGAAACACGGGCTCTCTGATGTAGGACAGAGGTGTCTTAATTGCTAAGATAAACATCTGCTCTCCCTACTCTTGGTTTAAAAAAAAAAAAATCAAGCAGGCAAGGACAATATTGTGAATCTAGATTAACTCTGGGTGGTGTGCTTTCTATCCATTTATTCTGGTTTCACTTTGTAGACTTACCTTTGCTCTCCCTCCCAGCCCCAATTCAAGTTCATCAGCTCTCCAAAGGAAGTTTCCACTGTCTCAGTTCTCAAGTGTACCTTCCCACTCCAGGCTGCCAATTCCAAAATTACACTTACTGCAGCCACCTGACACCCTAATCAAGCCCTTCCTAGCCTCCCAGGCCCTTCATCCAATAGCTTCATTGGACACAAACTCCCTTTTAGATCTACAGCCCAGGATTATGCCAAGAAAGGCTTTACCAACTTTCCTGATACAGGCCTTTCTTCACGTCTCAGTCCTTTTACTATGTTTGGAGAATTCTCAGAAGTAGGGCTTCACTTTCAAAGAGATTCCCAACTACATACAACCCAAAATCTGCTGAAATCTAATATTTGAATCCTTTTTAACTTTGGTGTAGCATATTTTTGAAAACCTCCTATGATAGAAAATCTATAATTTCAAGACAGCTTATTCTATCTTTGTTCACCTCATCTGAAGAGCTCTCATTTAGGGGCTGGCGCTGTGACATAGTGGTTTAAGCAACTGCTTGCAATGCCAGCATCCCATGTGTGCCGGTTTGAGTCCCAACTGCTCCACTTCCAATCCAGCTCCCTGTTAATAGCCTGGGAAAGCACTGGAAACTGGCCCAACTCTTCAGGTCCTTGCCACCAACAGGGAGACCCAGAAGAAGTTCTTGGCTCCTGCTTTCAGCCTGGCCCAGCCCTGGCCATTGCAGCCATTTGGAGAGTGAACCAACAGATGGAAAATCTGTCTCTCCTCTCTCTCTAACTCTGCCTTTCCAATTAATTAACTTAAAAAAGAGCTCTCACTTATATTAAATTCTACTGTATTGCAACCATTTTTTTACAGATTTACCTTCTCTTTACCCCACCACCAAAAACCAGACTTAGACAATCAACTCCTCTATGACAAAGTTCATGTTTTATGTATTTCTTGATCCCCAATACCAAGCTTAGTATAGAATAGGTAATAAAAAAAAAATCAATGGGCCGGCGCCACGGCTCACTAGGCTAATCCTCCACCTTGCACACCGGGTTCTAGTCCCGGTCGGGGCGCCGGATTCTATCCTGGTTGCCCCTCTTCCAGGCCAGCTCTCTGCTGTGGCCCGGGAGTGCAGTGGAGGTGGCCCAAGTACTTGGGCCCTGCACCCCATGGGAGACCAGGAGAAGTACCTGGCTCCTGCCATCGGATCAGCGCGGTGCGCTGGCCACAGTGCGCTGGCCGCGGCGGCCATTGGAGGGTGAACCAACGGCAAAGGAACACCTTTCTCTCTCTCTCTCTCTCTCTCTCACTGTCCACTCTGTAAAAAAAAAAAAAAAAAAAAAAAAAAAGAATTAAGAAATAAAAGAATAAATGAGAAACAAATTAAAAAGTCCACCTTTTTGTCCTAAATCCTCTTAGAACTATTAGGAAAATTCTTTTTTAGTTTTTCCCCAGACTGAACTTTAGATACCTGAAATACCTTTCTTTTTAAAGATTTACTTATTTACTTGAAAGTCAAAGTTATACAGCGAGAGAAGGAGAGGCACAGAGAGAGAGAGAGAGAGAGAGAGAGTCTTCTAATCAATTGGTTCACTCCACAGTTGGCCACAACAATACCCCTCGAATACGTTCTCTCAATGTTAAACATTTCCCGGATCTTCAATATATTCACAAAACACAACTTTGAATTTTCTTGATCACTGAGAGTCACTGCTCTACTTTCTAGTTTCCTTGCAGTCCCACAACCAATCCTTTCCTGTAGTTTAACAGATCTTCTTTTCTTTACATTCTTAGGTTCCCTCTTTGGTCATTTTGTTCATCTATACTCAGCACAATAAATAGCACAATTTAAGAACTGCAATTTTTTAAGCTTTGTTTACAAGAAAATAGACCCAAAACATCAATTCTGAGAGGAAATACACTCAATACTTAAACAAGGAGAACAAACACATCTTAAATCTTCTAACACTCTCTACAGATGAAAGGTTGGGGAAGATGAGAAACCAATGTCTTCTAACACACTGCAGTACAAAGCTAGGCCTGAAGCCAACATTCATGATAGCTCAGGTGGTACCCCCTTCCATCCACCTGGAAAACAGATACGAGACAAAGACAGCCTGACCACAATTTAACAATGGTCTCAAAGGCTCAAGAAGCCTAATAATCTATGAGCAATGAATTATACTGAGGTATTAATTATGAATCAACCGATGACTCTATAATAAATACACCAACACCACAAGGTTTCAAAAGTGCCACTACAAGGGCAATACATAAAATGATGGTTGGAATTAAAGTCAAGAGACACAAGTGTAAGTCCTAGCTCTGCTATTCCTTATTGAAATCCCAACATCTGTGAGATGTTATTTTATGTTTTTCTGCTGGTCAAAAGGCAACCAAGGAGGGAAAGTAAAGCCACTATATATAAGATAAGTTATATACTGAAAGAAAGTGAACTGCGGCCGGCGCCACAGCTCAATAGGCTAATCCTCCACCTCCGGCACCAGTACCCCGGGTTCTGGTCCCGGTCGGGGCACCGGATTCGTCCCGGTTGCCCCTCTTCCAGGCCAGCTCTCTGCTGTGGCCAGGGAGTGCAGTGGAGGATGGCCCAAGTCCTTGGGGCCTGCACCTGCATGGGAGACCAGGAGAAGCACCTGGCTCCTGGCTTCGGATCAGCGCAATGCACCAGCCGCGGCAGCCATTGGAGGGTGAACCAACGGCAAAGGAAGACCTTTCTCTCTGTCTCTCTCTCTCTCTCACTGTCCACTTTGCCTGTCAAAAAAAAAAAAAAGGGAAAGAAAGAAAGAAAGAGAGAGAGAGAGAGAGAGAAAGAAAGAAAGAAAGAAAGAAAGAAAGAAAGAAAGAAAGAAGGAAAGAAAGAAAGAAAGAGAAAGAAGGAAAGAAAGAAAGAAAGAGAAAGAAGGAAAGAAGGAAAGAAGGAAAGAAGGAAAGAAGGAAAGAAGGAAAGAAGGAAAGAAGGAAAGAAGGAAAGAAGGAAAGAAGGAAAGAAGGAAAGAAGGAAAGAAGGAAAGAAAGAAAGAAAGAAAGAAAGAAAGAAAGAAAGAAAGAAAGAAAGAAAGAAAGAAAGAAAGAACCGGGACTTAGCAAAGGAGTATGCTCATTGACTACTTCTCTCCTCTTATCATCATGGTATAAAACAGAACCACAGTAACCAAAGATTTTAAGATACACATAATAACAAAGTCAGATGCAACTTTAGAGATCCCCTAATCTGACTACCTCCCATATTACAGGTAAGGATATTAAGGTCCAAAGAGCAGGAGGAAATTAATTTGGCACAGCAATTTAAAAGTAAAGTAGAACCCTCTTTACATAGATAAAAATTTTACTCAACTTTTAGAGCAAAACTCAAAATTCTCTGCCAAGCAAAACTTTAAACTCTCTGCCAAACAATTTTCTAACTATTCTGTTCTTAAGTTAAATCTAGCCCTTCTTTCTGACCTGAATTCAGTTACCTCTGATTTAGGTTTAGGTCAGTTCAATCTAGCCAACAGCAAATAGAAGTATACATTACCATGAGCTAAGCACTAGGAAACATAAGCGAAGTATTGCTCCACAAATCAAAAGAATACAGCATAACACAGGGATATGGGATTTAAAACATGTGGAAGTTATGCATATTTTTGGTGAATCTGCAGGTTTTTAAATTAAGCACAATTCAAATCAATTAACTTTTACTGAATAGTTACATGTAAGGTGCTAAGCTAGAAACCAAAAATAAACAAACAGGTAATAAATGTACAAACAAATAAATGAGTATTAAATGACCCAACCCTAGAGGCTCTTAGTGTAGCATGCAAGCAGCAGGATTTGGAAAACCACAATGTCAGGCTAACTGTGAACAGTGCTACAGAACATACAAATTCTGTCCAGACAAGGAAGAAGGAAAGACCAAACTGAATTGAGATAATCAACAAAATTTCACAAAAGAGAAGACAGTAAGAGTAACAGTTCAAAGAACAAATAGGTGACAGGTGTTGGTGTGGTACTTAAGAGTCACTTGGGATACTCATATCCCATATCAGAGAGCCTGGGTTTAAATTTGGCTCCCCTCTCAATTCCAGCTTCCTGCTAATGCATACCCTGGGAAGCAGCGGTGATGGTTTAAGTAGTTAGGCCTCTGCCACCAACATGGCTTTTAAAACACGAGTGCTGAAGTACTTACAGGGAAGTATAAAATACATGCAGTTTATTTTGAAATGCATTTAAAAATAAAATAGATTAATGGGTGAATATATGGGTGTGATATAATATACATGTCAATATATGTGTATAAAGGAGTCGATAAAGTACACTGCGCATTGCTTAACAAAGAGCCACATTCTGAGAAATACATCATTAAGTGATTTAATCAATGCACAAATATCATAGCACATACTCACACAAAACTAGATGGTTCAGGTAAATTACTTGACATGGTTTAATGAAACAATCAAAAGACACAATAAACACAATGTGTACAAAGGCTGCTGCTTATGCAATAAAGATAAAAAGTACAGTACAGTCAATACATAAACCAGTAAGATGGTCATTTATTATCATTGTCAGGTGCTATGTACTACACATAATAATATGTGCTATATTTGTATATTACTGGCAGCACAATAGGTTTGTTCATACCAGTATCACCATAAACATGCAATGCATTGCCCTATGATATTACATAGCTATGATATCATTAGGCAAAAGGAATTTTGCAGCTCCATTATAATGTCATGGGACTACCATCATATGTGATCCAAAATGTTACCCATTATGCTGTGCATAACTGTATGTGAAATGTTAATTGTAGTAGTATATAAATGGTGTGGTCACTATACAATCTTTTCAGTGTTTTAAATTTTTTCTAATATAATTTTGGGAGAAAAATCACTGATTCTTTAACTCTGCCCCCAGAGTCTCTGATTTAATTGGTATTGGATAGGTTCCATCACTTATATAATATCTAACTCAAAGAAAAGAAACAATAAATAATTGAATAATTTTAAATGATAAAATTGATGGCAAATGCATCTTAAGACTGCTGAAAAATGTACATGCGAGGGTACAGTGTGGCAGAATGCAGCATAAAGGACTAAAATGGGAAACTAAAAAAGTGAGACACAGCAGATCACAGTGGGCCTTTTATGTTCTGCACCATATACAGCACTAGTCAGAAAAACGGTCCTTTCTAAGCAGTTCTAGGCAATAAATGACCATACTAAAAATAAAAGATGACACTGTTGGCTAAAAAACTAGGCTGTCGGGTGATGCAATGAGAAAAGAGGTGCTGCCTGGAGGAGGAGACCAGCTGCTATCCATCTGCACAGGGACTCGGTGGCTCCCTAAGCTCACACCACAGGACCTGGAGATTATGACAGTACTGTAAAGTTCCTAAGATTAGCTGAAATTTTAAGAAAATTTCCTCCAGGGAATTTCCTGGCTAACCACTTCTAATCTTCACAACTAGGACTTTAGTCATCATTTGGGGTTCATATTTTAATAATAACTTTTATTATATTTTAATATATATAGATTATACCTGAGTTTATAGAAAAGGTGAAAATCTATATAATAGGTGTCATTTTTTTTCCTTCATTAACGCAAATATCACCTATTAGTGCCAGGCTAATGCTAGGTGCTGAGGATAAAAGAATGAGTAAGTCAAAGTCAAAAGAAGAAGCAGAGCTTCAGGAACACTGCCCATCACCCAGCATTACATAGTTAGTAGGCAGCAGAGGCAAAGACCTGAAGTGAGTTCTGTGTAATGACAGAATCATTAAACCACATTTCACTGTTGACTCTAGCAGCAAAGGCATGGGCTAGTAACCTCTAAAGCTCATATAACTTCTCAAGCCATTATTTAAAACTAAAAAGTGAAAGGAAGAAAAAAATAAAACCTACTCCACATACTAATCATATTTGTTAGTTCAAACAACCCAGAGCAGCTGCAACTGGTATGATCAACACTCAATGTAGAACTGAGGAGTACTGTATGCCCTTGGTGCCTGTTATGAGAATCTGATCTCGCTAATTAAACCATGCCAAGAGGTTTTCTTTGGCAGGAGACTGGAATGCTGCAGTCTTGAATTTGCTGAGGGATGTCATTCTAATTCGTGAAAGACACTCCCGCTATGTAGCCTCCAACCACTTGTTCTAGTTTAGAGTGTAGGGCAGCACATAGCAAAACTATAGGCTGTTTCTAGATTATTTAAAAGAAAAAAAAAAAAGCTACTTCTATTTCTGATCTTCAGTTTCTCTTATATGAAATATAAATTAAGACTATTTTTTTTTTTTTGACAGGCAGAGTGGACAGTGAGAGAGAGAGACAGAGAGAAAGGTCTTCCTTTGCCGTTGGTTCACCCTCCAATGGCCGCCGCGGCCGGCGCGCTGCGGCCGGCGCACCGCGCTGATCCGATGGCAGGAGCCAGGAGCCAGGTGCTTTTCCTGGTCTCCCATGGGGTGCAGGGCCCAAGCACCTGGGCCATCCTCCACTGCACTCCCTGGCCACAGCAGAGAGCTGGCCTGGAAGAGGGGCAACCGGGACAGAATCCGGCGCCCCGACCGGGACTAGAACCCGGTGTGCCGGCGCCGCTAGGCGGAGGATTAGCCTAGTGAGCCGCGGCGCCGGCCAATTAAGACTATTTCACAGAGTTATCATGAGAATTGAGGAGCATATATAAAAGCACCTAGCCTGGCACAAAACAGATGTTCAATAAACACTCCCTTCTGCCACCTACCAGTTTCACTTCTATTATTCCCTAAGCTTGTCACTCCAGGTTAGTATACCTTTATTTTCCTATCCTTGTCACACTGTTCTCTGTGTAAAACGTCCCAGCTTCTCTGCCAAGCAAACTCCTACTCATTCTGCAAGGCCCAACTTGACTTACTTCCTCTATGAAATCTTCAGAAGCCCCCTTACTTATAATTTTTCCCAAAATTTCATAGCCTTCTATTAAAGTACCCAACTTTACCAAGTTTAAACATTATTATTACTTTAATTTAATTTATTTATTTTCATTTGATTTAAAAGGTAGAGAAACAAAGAAAGATCTTCCATTTGCCAGCTCATTCTCCAAATGCCCAAAACAGACTCAGCTGGGCCAGACAACCATCAAGACCCCAGAACTCAATCCAGGTTGCTTCTATGCATAGCAGAGTACTTGAGCCATCACTTAACTGCTTTCCAAAGTGCAGATAAGTAGGAAGCTGGAATCAGAAGCTGAGCTGAAACTCAAACCCAGACTCTGATAAGGGGTGCAAAACATCATCTTAACCACTACACCAAACAAAATCTACCCTGCTATGCCAAACACCCACTCCACAAAACAAATTCAATAGCATTTTATACATACTTCTATGCAGCAATTCCAAAATCTTATTCTATCAACTATAGTTCACTCTTGTTGTCCTCACTGATCAGGCCATGAGCAACTCAAGGGACAAAAGTGAGTCTAATTAGTCCATGGCCTACCCAGCACAAACCTGGCACACAATGCGATTAGTGAAGTTCACTGATGAAGGCAGCTTGGTTTAGATAAGAAAACACAGGAGCTAGAAAGACCCTGAAGAATTAGTTCCAAACCTTAATGTTATGGGAACCTGAAACTCATAGGGGCATGCAATTTACTTACAACCACCATGTGAAATAGTGATAAAGACATGGATAGTTTCTGATTATTCTGATTCTCTCAAAAATACTGGTTCTACACTAATTATAATTTGAGACAGAATGAGCAAAGGCTATATCTGGAAGGCTTCTGCTGATTAGAGGCAGCAGAGTGGTAGATAAAGGGCAGAGAGAATTGGAGAAAAAAAATTAAGCTCATTTAGGCTGGTCTGTACCTAACTACTAACACACACACATACACACACACGCACACGCACACACACACACATACCTATAAATCTTCCTCATTCCTATGGCTACTACTTCCATACAGTAACTGGAATTACTTGCAGAAACCAATACTTGTATGTCTGATAATCCTCTCCCTACCATCTTGAAAATTTCCTGACCTGTAGCCCCACTGGAGTTATCCCTAACAAATGAGGTAAAAAATCAAATTTGTTTCAAACCCCAGTCCTGCCACTGAATCTGCACTGAGAAAACTCAAGATCTGAGAGCTAGAAGGAACCACAAATGCCACCTGGCTCAACCTCCAGGAAACACTGGAATTTACTGTCTCTTAGGTGCTTGACCTTCCAGCCAATCCCTGGCCTGAACATATGCTGTGATTTCCCACACTGCTGTAAGCTGCCTCAAAGGAACAGTTTCTCTACCTAGTCAGACCCACAGCATGAAAAGGGACTGCCCTTTCTCCTCTAAAAGATTAGCAAGACTAAGCCAAGCCAATCAATCTTCCGATGTCCATTTATTTCAATCATCCATGATCACTCAAACTCTTGTCACCAGTCCTTTCTATATAGCTTCTAATCTGATCAAATCCCCCACCCTTCTGATGCTGGAGCTTTACACTTTACTTTGGAACTTCTCATTTGTCACTGGCTAATTCCTCCGTCTCCTTGCCCTAAAATAATTTGGATGGGGCCAGCATTATGGAACAACAGGTTAAGTCTCTGCTTGCAATATGGGCAACCCAAATTGGAGCACCAGTTCCAGTTCCAGCTGCTGTTTCCAATCCAGGTACTTGTTAATGTACCTGGGAAGGCAGAGGAAGAAGGCCCAAATACTTGACACTCATCTGGGGGACGAGGATGAAGTTCCTGGTACCTTGCTTTGGTCTGGCCAGTCCTGGCTGTTGTGGTCATTTGAGGAATGAACAAATGGTTGGAAGATCTCTCTACTTCTCTCTCAATCACTGTCATTCTGCCTTTCAAATAAATTTTTTAAAAAATCAAACACCCTTGCCTCTCCCTCCATTTCCAAAATTTAATTGGTAATCCTAGCTTTAAGATAATTGATTTCTGGCCAGCACCATGGCTCACTTAGCTAATCCTCCACCTGCGGCGCCAGCACCCCGGGTTCTAGTCCCAGTTGCTCCTCTTCCAATCCAGCTCTCTGCTATGGCCAGGGAGGGCAGTGGAAGATGGCCCAAGTCCTTGGGTCCCTGCACCCACATGGGAGACCAGGAGGAAGTGCCCAGCTCCTGGCTTCAGATCAACCCAGCGCCGGCCGTGGCAGCCATTAGGGGAATGAACCAACGGAAGGAAGACCTTTCTCTCTGTCTCTCTCTCTCACTGTCTAACTCTGCCTGTCAGAAAAAAAAAGATAATTGATTTCAACTCTTCTCCCCAACTGTCTCTATACTGAAGGAGCCAATGTCCTAGAGAATATTACCAAACCTGGCTTGCTTCTTTCACTTGGAATTTATGATTACTTTCCCACACTGGATGTCCCATTTACCTTCTCCTTAGCTGATGAGCTTATTTTCAATGAGAAAGCAGAAATCTTAGCAGGAGAACTCTGTCTTCATGCCTCCCTACATCTGTATCCATGATCTCCTTCCCCCAGTACAATGAAAGAGGTATCCCTCCTACCATCAGAAACCATTCTCCCTTCTCTTTCAATTGTACTCTTCTCACCTGGAATGATCTTATCTCCCAGCTACATCAACCCTTCCTTCTATATTAAATATGTTCAGTATTGAGTATCTATAAAGAACTTGTACTGACCTAACAAAGACAAAATCTCAGTGCTTATGGAGTTTCTAGCCTAGTTAAGAGAAGCAAATAAATAAGTAAATAAATACACAACAACATCAAGTCCATATGTATGTGTGAATTGGGGAGCTACATAAGATAATCTGATCAGGGTAAGCTTTTCTGAGGAAGAGACAATTAAGATCTGAATGAAATGAGACAGGAAATCACAATAATATCTAAAAGAAAACCATTTTAAGAACAGGGAGAGCAGTAAGTACAATGGTTCTAAATGAGAGCACTCTGGACACACAGGCTAAAGTTGGGTGAAAAAGGAAAAATATGGTAAGACCCTGAGATCAGAAATGTAGCCAGAAGTCAGCTTGTATAGGGCCGTATAGGCCACAATAATAAATTTGGATTTTATAGCAAGTATGGGAAGACACTAAAAGGGTTTTTGCGCTGTGATCTGATTTATGTTGTTGTTTTTAAATTATTATTTTTATTTATTTGAGAGGCAGGCAAAGAGAAAGAAAGCTCCCTTCTGTTGGTTCACTCCCCAAATGCTCACAACAGTCCCAACAGGATCTGGGAACTCAATCCAGGTCTCCCACATGAGTAGCAGGAACCCAGTCACTTGAGCCATCACCACTGCCTCCCGGGGTCTGCAGTAACAGGAAGTCAGAGTCAAAAACTGGAGCTGGGGGATCAAATCCAAGGCACTCTAATGTGAGATGTAAATGACTAGGCCAAATGCCTATCCTGTTCATGTTTTATTTTTATTTATCCATTTTCATTTTATGTGGAAGGCAGAGTGATAAACAGAGAGAGAGAGAGAGGGAGGGAGGGAGGGAGGGAGGGAGGAAGAGAGAGAGAGAGAGAGAGATTTTCCATTTGGTGGTTTACTCCCCAAATTCCTGTATCAGCCAGGGCTGGGCCAGGCTAAAGTCAGGGACCAGAACTCCATCTAGGTATTCCAAATGTGGGGCAGGTGTACTTTACCCATTATCACTACTGCCTCCCAGGGTGCACATTATCAGGAAGCTGGAATCAGAAAAGAGCTGGTACTTTGATGTCAGGCACTCTGATTTGAGATGTAGGTATCCCAAACAGCACCTTAACCATTGTACCAAACACCAGTCCCTGGTTTATATTTTAAACAGATTACTCTGGCTGCAGAGAATAGATTGTAAAGAAGTAAAAAAAAAAAAAACCAATTAGGAAGTTTTTTGAATGATCCAGGTGAGAATTTATGGTAGCTTAGATGACTGGCAGTAGATGGAGAAAAGTATTTCAAAGGTAAGCATATTTTGAAGGTAGATTCAAATACTTTAAATTATTTTTAAAAAGTATTTATTTGAAAGGCAGAATGACAAAGAAAGAGGAAGTCACACACACACACACACACACACACACAAACACACACACAAACACACACAGGAAGAGGAGAAAGAGAGAAAGGGTGAGAGACAGAGAGAGAATCTTGGCCGGCGCCGCGGCTCACTAAGCTAATCCTCCACCTTGCAGTGCCGGCACACCGGGTTCTAGTCCCGGTCGGGGAGCCGGATTCTATCCTGGTTGCCCCTCTTCCAGGCCAGCTCTCTGCTGTGGCCCGGGAGTGCAGTGGAGGTGGCCCAAGTACTTGGGCCCCGCACCCCATGGGAGACCAGGAGAAGTACCTGGCTCCTGCCATCGGATCAGTGCGGTGCGCCGGCCGCGGCGGCCATTGGAGGGTGAACCAACGGCAAAGGAAGACCTTTCTCTCTGTCTCTCTCTCTCACTGTCCACTCTGCCTGTCAAAAAAAAAAAAAAAAAAAAAAAAAAGAGAGAGAGAGAGAGAATCTCCCACCTACTGATTTACTCCCAAATGCCCACAACAGCCAAACAGCCAGGGCTGGGTAAGACCAAAGCCAAGAGCCAGAAACTCCATCCAGGTATCCCATGTGGGCAGCAGGAACTGAATTACTTGAGTCTTCATCTGGCACATCACTTCAAACACATCAGCAGGAAGCTGAGTGAGAAGCTCAGAGTAGCCAATATTGAAACCAGGCCCTCTTATATATAGATTAAGACTATATTAAGCAGTAGCTTAATATACCACAATGACCACTCCTCAAATGGTTTAGGATTTAGAGATTAGATATAGCATGTGAGCAGAAAGGAAAAATCAATATGATCAAAAAAATGTTTTCCTGTCCAAAATATTGGGTGAAAATAAACACGATGCAGTGCTTCCTACACATACACATTCCCCTGATAGTCATATCCTCCAAATATCACTTACTTCTCTGCTCCCCTTCATAGCTTCTTAAAAGAAATATTTACTTAAACTATTACTTCCTCTCTTTCTGTGTGCCAACTAACACTCTATCATTTCACCAATAATAGTCTCAAGATTACCAATTATTTCCTCTCGCCAAAACAGTCACTTTTCTGTCCTCATCTTATTCTCTCAGCAGCATTCAACATTAACTGACCTCCTTCCCGTTCAAACATCAACTTTGCTGGCTTCTAAGGAAGCGCATTCACCTGGCTTTCCTTTTATCTTTGTTACTTTTCTCCTTTGTAGACTGTGGCATCTCTGGCTATTCTCCCCATGTCTGTCCATGGCCCAGAATCGCCTCTACTCACACATTATACTCTCCCAAGATAACTCATTCATACTGATAATGCTCAAGTTTCTATCTGTTGACCAAATAGCTCTCTCTCGAATAAATAACCACCTATTAAACAACTCCACCTGCATTTCTCATTTGCAACACATACCTGACATCGCAAAAGGGAATTCTTGGTTTTCACAGCATCTATCATGAGTTTTAATCATATCTGCTTTCTTATTATATATTGAACCTCAATAAAAAGTAAACTTCACCAAGTAGCAATCATGTCTGTTGGGTTTACCAATGTGCACCAAGCAACTAAAAGGGCTTAGCAAGAGGAGGCACTTAATAGACACAGGATTTACTATACTCTGTCTCTGCCCTCAAAAAACTCAGACTAATGGGAGAAGCAGATACACAGATCACTGTCACATTACAACATGGTACTTTGCCCCTACCAAGTGATGAAAAGCAAGCACACAGGTATTGCATAAATCCAGCAGAAGGGCCATGAATAGTCTAGATGTCAAGAAGGACTTTCTTGAGAAAATGACTTAAGAGTTTGTTTTCATTTTCCACTTGAAGGGCAGAGAGACAGAGAGAGCTCTTCCATCTGCTGGTTTACTCCCCAAATGCCTACAACAGCAAGGGCTGGGGCAGGCTGAAACCAAGGGCCCAGAATTCAACCTGGGTCTTCCATATGGATGGCAAGGATCCAAGTGCTTGAGCTATCACCCGTTGCCTACCACGGTGCACACGAGCAGAAAGCTAGAATGGAAGCAGAGTATCTGGGACTCAAACCAGGCACTAGGATATGGGGCAAGGGCATCCCAAGCAGTGTCTTAACTGCAGCCCCAAACACCTACCCCTTGAGAGGTTTTTGTTTGTTTTTTAAAATTTATTTACTGGGGCCAGCATTGTGATGCAACAGGTTATAGCCACAGCTTTGCAGCACCAGCATGCCATATGGATGCCAGTTCTGGTCCTGGCTGCTCTACTTCCGATCCAGGTCCCTGCTAATGTGCCTGGGAGGGCAGTGGAGGATGGCCCAAGTCTTTGGGCCCCTGCTCCAACACCGGAGAACCAGAGGAATCTCCTGGCCATTGTGGCCATTTGGAGAGTGAATCAGCTGATGGAAGATCTCTCTCTCTCTCTCTTTCTCTCTGTCTCTCCTTCTCTCTCTCTCACTCTGCTTTTCAAATACATAAATAAATCTTTATTTGAAAGGCAGAGTCACACACACACACACACACACACACACACAGAGATACATCTTCCATCTGCTGGTACACTCGCCAAATGGCCACAATGACCAGGCTTATTAAGCCAGTAACTTTCTCTGGGGTCTCCCACATAAATAACAGGGACTCAAGTACTTAAGCCATCATCCACTGCTTTCCAAGTGCAATAGCAGGAGCTGGATTAGAAGTGGAGCAGCCAGGACTCAAACTGGCACTCCAAAAATAAAATGTGAGTGTCCCAAGCTGCAGCTTACCCTACTGATCCACATATGCCAACCCTGGGAGTTTATCTTTTGCAGGATAAGAATACATATTGCTATTACATAATTTATATATATAGTTACTTTTAAGCTTTATAATGATCCTGCAACATAACTATAAATACCTTCCATTTTATATATGAAGCTTAGAGAGATTAACACTAAAGTAACCAATAACCAGTAGAACCAAGATTTGAACTGAAGTCAATCTATTTGTAAATGCTACCCTCAACATCCTTTTTGCTTTTTTTTTAGGATCAATAAAAATAATATCTTTTATACTTACCACCTACTATTTGATCTTGAACAAAATACTCTTGTATACCTCTTGGGTCTTCAATTTGAGCATGATGTTCAGCTACCAATCCCAAAGCCTTCTCCATCCAGTTCCCTCCTTTTGCTTTATCCATGGAGAAATGTTAGGCTTTCAGTCTACTGCATCCAGTATCTGAACATTTTTTCTAAGATTTATTTATTTATTTGCAAGGCAGAGTTACAGAAAAAGAAGGGGAGAGACAGAGAGAGAGCGAGATCTTCCATCCACTGGTTCACTCCCTAAATGGCTACAATGACCAGGGCTGGACCAGGCTAAAGCCAGGAGCCAGGAGCTTCTTCCTGGTCTGCCACATGAGTGGCAGGGGCCCAAGCACTTGGGCCAGTTTCCACTGCCTTCCCAGGCACATTAGCAGGGAGTTGGATCAGAACTGAAGCAGAGGTCAGCACTGTGGTGTAGTAGCTAAAGCTCCCATATGGGCACCAGTTCAAATCTTGGCTGCTCTACTTCTGATCTATCTCTCTATTACGGCCTAGGAAAGCAGCAGAAGATTGCCCAGGCCCTTGGGCCCCTGCACCTGCATGGGAGACCCGGAAGAAGCTTCTGGCTCCTGGCTTCAGATCAGCACAGTTCCAACTATTGCGGCCATCTGGGGAGTGAACCAGCTGATGGAAGACCTCTCTCTCTCTCTGCCTCTGCCTCTCTGTAACTCTGCCTTTCAAATAAATACATAAATCTTCAAAAAAAAAAAAAAAAGAATTGAAGCAGTTAGGATTCGAACCAGTGCACATATGGGATGCCAGCACTGCATGCAGCAGCTTAACCTGCTGCACCACAGTGCCAGTCCCTGAGCATTTTTTCACATGCTTGAGAATACATTCAGGAACAGCCACAATAACATACGTACAGCACTTTACAAAGCATTTTCACAAATTTCATTTGATACTCACATGCCTATGAAGTATTAAATCCCTATTTTAGAAAGGCAATGAAAGTAAAATATATAGCCTATTCATGTCTGGGGTCTCTGGATTCTCTGGCCCACCAGAAACTGAATTTAAGAAAACAGAAGGAATAGGAAGGAGATCACAGAAGGAGCTCAGCACTGAGTCACCCAAGTCACCTGGAGCCAGAAGTTAACAGGACAAAGTCTGTATCCCTTCCAAGGAAATGAGTGTTTGGCCAAGGCCCAGTAACCTGTCACATGGAACTGTTCTTATTTTCAACTCAGCAGTAACTAGACTAGCCCCAAAGATAGAGAGAAAAGAGAATATATGAAAACTCCTGTATGCCCACACATGGTATAAGAGAATAAATATCACTTTTAGAGAAGAGTTTAGGTCCCAGCTCTGCCACTACCTGCTGCTGAATTAAAAGTATCCTCTTCCACACTATCATAGCTCTTTGCTCTTCCCTGTACAATACTTACTACATGAGGTTCACCACCCCTTGACTTGCATGTCAATGCAGCAACTGAGTCCAATTTCTACTCGTCTATCTCCAGCACCAAAACCACCCTCTCTGTAGTAGATGATGCAGAGAATGCTGCCTAATGGATGAATGCTGTACTGAAAGTGATTTGTATATATTCACATCCCACATTCTAGTCTAGACAGAGAGTGCGCAAAGCAGTAGTTTTGTCGTTCTCATCTCTGCCTCCCCTCATTTCCCCCCCACTTTGAGGACACTATTCAAGAAAAATGTGCTGAGTAGAAATAAACCAGTCAAAATATCCAGTCTTCAGAGGGGGAGAGAATTAACTTACACTTGTATGGTCGCCTTTCCCAATCTGTAATTTTTCCCTCTACATGTATCCCTAGACCCAAACAATACCTATACTGCCCAAGCCACCCTATTCTTCAAAAGCCCACTGTCTTCTCCCCCAGGACTCCTCCCTCTCCTCTCCCTGGACTCACAAGTCAACCTCCTTTCCTCCAGGTCAGCAGTGCCTTACAGCTGCCAAACGTCATTGGTCATCTCCCCAGTC
The DNA here is from genome assembly GCF_964237555.1 of Oryctolagus cuniculus. Classification (NCBI taxonomy): domain Eukaryota; kingdom Metazoa; phylum Chordata; class Mammalia; order Lagomorpha; family Leporidae; genus Oryctolagus; species Oryctolagus cuniculus. The sequence goes on from NC_091432.1 coordinate 68,536,393, forward strand.
ACTCATCTCACTACAGGGAACGTGAGCCTCTGCCCAGCCCTGCCTGACACTCTTACTCCCTTCCCACACTAGCCTTCAAGTCCCCTACTTTCTATCTTACTCAGTACTGCCTACCTCCTGCCCTCCACAGCAGAGAGGTGAGGGGAACAAATCCAGGAAGAGGGACTGCCTCATTTCCAGGACCAACCCAAAGTGTGGAGGCATGAAGGAGAGAGATTGACACTTGGAAAAAATAGACTACAGTGTGAAACCCAGAAGTCAGAGGATTAGGTAAGACACAGAGAATGTCTGACCTGACAAACACTATAGCAAAGGGCCCTAAAAAACAGTAACCTACTGGTAATGAGAAAGTGTAACCAGAAATGCTAAGAGAAAGCAGAAAGCCTAACCAAGAGAAACACCCAAGAGAGGGGAGGAAAAACTGGATATAACAGGAGAAAGGTAAGAAAGGAGAAGACGAGGGGAACACGAGAAAGAAATAACACATGGGGTGCAAGAATAGGTGTGGAAAGGGCAGAACCAGAGAAATTATCAGAATAGAAAGTACGAAGAATAAAGAAAGCAAAGAGCTGTGGAAAAGGGGTGGGGGGAGAAGGAGGTCCAAAACAACGAAGTTACATTAGTATCAGGCCTGATACGAGTTTCTTGGTGCCAGATAATAAAGATAGAAGGAATTATGGTGATTAAGACACCACACAGTTGCGTGGTCTGTCATTTACTTAGCAGAGTAGAGAGAGTGCTCCAGAGAAGACAGCCCAGCTTGAAGCAGGTTTACATCTAAGAGTAGAACTGGCCAGTCAGAGAAAAACGTTCACATACTTTGACCTGCTGCTTCACAATCCCACCTCCCTACGCCCAGCAGACCTATATTCGAACACCAAAATATACATCAGCATTCTCAGTCTCTGCCTTGCCCCTCAAGTCACACATTTTAAACAGACCAGCAAGATGCCAAACAAAAGGTGAGCTGGAAGACAGGATATCAAGGTCTGCTTTCCATGCTCACCTGTCTCCTGCAGTATTAGGAGGAACATCTCTGCAGTCCATTCTAGGACTTTAACCAACTCACCTTTCCAAAGGGTAGTTTGACAGACTGAGAAAGCCAAAATTACAAACAGAATGTCATGCCCTTCGTTGCAGATAAGAAAACTAAGGGTCAGAGGGACTGTCTTACTGGGACCAGCCTCCCAGGTCTCCAATCTCTCAGTTCACCTCACCTCTTAACAGAGAAAAGCCCCCACAGTCCTAGCAGAGAAGCAGCGAAGCTGAAGCAGCAGAAAGCATTGCCCAGCCCACCAAGCAGAGGGTGCTTGCAAAAGAGTAGGGCCCCTGAGGCTGAGCGGCTCCCCGAATGCACAGCTTCCCCTTCACACCCTTCCCTAACCAGCACTCTGAATCCAGTGCAGGCCTCGCCCTGAGTGGGCTCATCTGAAGGTTCCACTCTCTGTTTGTTCTCTCATTTAGGGTCCTCAAGGCAAAGGCGATGTAATATGACCCCCAGAATCTACAAGAACCCCCCCACATCCCCACTCCCGGAAACCAATGGAAAGCCCCCAGAGCACCACAGCCGGGTGAGCCCCAGGCAGCACCAGCATTACCTGGTTTGGGGAGCCGGCCCCAGCATCTCTGACGATTGTTTCTGTTGCAGAGTCACACCTCGCCCTGCCTGGCAGGGTTCATACAAAGCCCTGGATTCGCGGGCTCCAGCTCCCCTTGATTCAGCCAGGGCGGGCTCCGGTAGCTGAACCGACCAGCTCCCTGAGGTGCAGCAGGCTGTCGCTGGCGCCCTCGCTGGGCGGCAGTGAAGGCGGCGAGTCCGGGTTGGCGAAGCAGAAGGGGCGGAGGAAGAGGGAGGGAAGAAGGCGGGAGGAAGCCGAACGCTTCTCTTTTCTGCAAAGCGGCAGCTGAGGCGGGGAGATGGCTACCTTCCCACCTTCTTGGCGATCCTCCCCCACCCAGTCTTCAGCAGGAGGTAATTTCTCACTGGGGCCAAGCTTTCCTGGACGTCACAGACCTGAGCAAGCCCCAGAATCAAGGAAGAGAATCAGAGCTCCCCTGGACCTTAGTTTCTGTAGCTGGGTGTAGGAGTCTTTTCAAGAACTCCTCAACTTTGACCCAGGATTACCCAAAGTAGGCTTTAGGGAAAGAGCTGCAACTCTCCTACCCCCAACAAAGGTGCCACTACCCCAGGGAAAACACCAGGTGGCCCCTTTAGCTGCTTCTAAGCAAAGAAAGCTCAAGGCAGCCACCATTTCTTAAAAGCTACTGTGGATCAGGGGCTTTAAAGGTTATGTCTATCTCACAATAACCTTAGGTAGTAGGCAGTGTACCAATTCACATATGTCAGAACTGAGGTCCAGCGAGAATTGATCTCATACAGTAAGTATTTCTTAAAACACCTACTGTCTAGCATCTAACATCTAGGCATTGTGATGTAATGTAAACTGAACAGGTTACAAAACATTTACCAACCCTGGTCCAAACCCCATAAGTGGTGCCTCCTAATAACAGAAACAATAAACAACATGCTTCACACATTTCTAAATCTCCCTGGAGGTAGCATTACCTTGCCACTCACTCCTCCACCCCCACCCATGCCCTGCTCTTGAGAGACATGACAGGAGTCAGATTATGCAGATTATCCCTTCCAGGTCATGATTAGGAGTTTGAGTTTTGTTATAACTTTTAGCAATGTGGAGGCTTTGAAAGGTTTTAAAGCAGAATGACAAGATCTAATACATTTTTAAAAGACTGCTTGCTGCTCAATCAGAAAACTCAAAGGTGGAGAATGGAAACAAGACAACAAGCTAGTAGATGTTTTTAAAGCTCCAGGCAACAGAAGATGGTAATGATTTCGATTAATACATGGTAAGATAAGATGAAAAGAAACAGGCACATTCTAAAGACACAGCTTGGAAACAACAGCAGCAGAACATGCTGCAAGACAAAATGTGATGGATGACTGAGGGCAGTGACTTCCCCAGGACCACACATCTGGTAAAGGATGGAACTGTCTAGGCTCTGGTCTGACTCCTAAACCTATGCTTGTTTACTGCTCTTATTATTTCTCTCTGCCACGCTGTTTACTGGAGACCACTGTTAGTCACCACTGTACTAACAAAGAGCAGGTAACCAGAATTAAGCCTGATGAACGAATTTAAGAGAAACTTCAGAGTATTTATTGATCTTCCCTGAGAGATGTCTGCACTTCATCCAATGTGCCCAATTAGGAGAGGAAGAACTCCATGAGGAAAGAATCCCACTCTTTTGTTAAGTATTCTTCACCATTCCCAGGTCTTGGATACTGTTCCTTTTCAACTAACAGAGGGCTCAAATCTGGTGGAGAAGACGGGGAACTTCTTGAAGGCACCTACATTAAAGAAAGATTTGCCTTGCGGCGCCGGCACACTGCGTTCTAGTCCCGGTCAGGGCGCCGGATTCTGTCCCGGTTGCCCCTCTTCCAGGCCAGCTCTCTGCTGTGGCCAGGGAAGGCAGTGGAGGATGGCCCAGGTGCTTGGGCCCTTCACCCCATGGGAGACCAGGAGAAGCACCTGGCTCCTGCCATCGGATCATTGCGGTGCGCCGGCCGCAGTGCGCCGGCCGCGCCGACCACTGGAGGGTGAACCAACGGCAAAGGAAGACCTTTCGCTCTGTCTCTCTCTCTCTCTCACTGTCCACTTTGCCTGTCAAAAAATTAAAAAAAAAAAAGAAGAAAGAAAGAAAGAAAAAGAAAGATTTGGTCAGAAAGAGACTAGGAAACCTATACTCTGAAAACTCAGCTTCAAAGTAGTTTTAATATGTTCTGTTGCCCCACACCCTGTTCTTCATCCCAATTTGTACACAGTGGATAAGAGCCAGAAACAGTCCTCTGACTTGGACACAGGTTTTCAAACTAAATGATTAATAACCATAGTATGTGATCCTACCCAACTCCCCACCCCATGCAACATTCCATTAAAGATGATCTTCCTGGCTTTGCTGGAATATATGCAGGAACAGGGAGCTCACTTTCCACTAGCACCATCCCAAAAAACTAGATCTAAACACAGCCTTTACACTTCTCACAAAAAATTAACTCAAAATGGATCACAGACCTAAATGCTCTATCAAATTGCTGTAAAAGTTTCTAATATTCTCAATTTCTGTGCCTATCTGATTGCAAACTGGGAACAGTTCAGACTACCCTTTGAATTATCCTGGAACCACCCTAAACACAATTCTGTCTACAATGATCTTATTGCCTGGTACCCCAAGGGGAGCATAATACTCTAAGTCAGTCTGTTTCCTACAGAACACAGTGAGACTATTACTTCTTTTAGCTGTACTTAGTACTTCCAATAATTCAGACAGAAGCTGCATTAGAGTTTTAGCCATTGTAATGCCTTTGGCTGACACTGAGCTTAGACAGTCAAAACGATCACTTTAGTAAGAATAACATCCTGCTAAGTCTCCTCCAGTCTGCCCATATGTTGCCATTTCTTTGACACTTAAGATTCACAATTTCACTGTTATCCTCTTAAATTTCATCTTGTTAGCTTCAGCCCATCCATTAAAGCTCTCTCTGTGCCACCTAGCATATTAGCTTTCCATTCCAGTCTTTTGTCACCTGGCTATCTAGTTAAGTTCACTATCTCTTCAAACATTTATCAACCCCTATCACCTGCCTTTGCCTGTACTAGGTTTTAGTGATTAAATATTACCTAGAAATGGTATATGTCTCCAGCAAGTCAGTACTACCATGGGAGGCTGGTATATATAAAACAAAAAAATACTACACTAAAAAACAGGATGGGGTAGAATAGGCAAAATAAACAGGATGGGGTAGAAGAAACAGCAAAACATCTATCATACAGTATTAGGCAGGACCACTAATATCCTCAGCAAGAAAAATCAAATTCACCTTTTGGCTCTCAGAACAGCACCATGGCAACTGGCAAGAACAAGTGTTATATAAAAGGTAGCAAAATGGATGCCAGAAAGTGGTTAATTCATTTTATAAGAAAGACTGGTATGATATGAAATTAAAAAAATTGGAAAAATACTAAAAAAAGAAAAGAAAAGAAAAATATTAGTCACAGTCATAAGAACTCAATGAACTAAAACTACATCTGAAGGCCTCAAAGATCATTGTTTGAAGTAAGCCCGATTTGCAGAACAATAGAGTTGCATTTAAAAATTCAAGTTAAGGGCAAATATTCCCTGCATAGTCTCTAAAGGAGACTGTATGTACTGGCATAAAACAAACTAAAGAAAAATTTAGTACCTCCAGAAAATTCCTGAGAATCTTCACTATTCTAGGAATTATGTTCTGTCCTCCAAAAAAGCTCAAGATACTGGGTGCTTCTTTAAAGTTAATTAAGTTTATTAAAAAAAAAAAAAAAAAAACAAGAGGAAGAAGAAGTGAAAAGCCCTGTCTTTACTGTTGAGGAACAGTTCTTTTTTGTTTTTTGTTTTTTCTGTGCAAATTGTTGAACTCTTTACTTAGTATAGAGTTGGTCTTCTGTGTATAAAGTTAATCGAAAATGGATCTTAGTGGAGAATGGGATTGGGAATGGGAGCGGGGGGTGGGAGAGGGGTTGAGAGAGTGGGTGGGGGGATAGGTATGGTGGGAAGAATCATTATATTCCTAAATTTATACTTATGAAATGCATGAAGTTTGTATTCCTTAATAAAAGGTTTCTTTGGGGGAAAAAATAAATAAATACATTTTTAAAAATAAATGAGAAAGCTTAAAAACACTCAAGATATGAAATCAAAGGATGAGGCTAGCTAATAATGTTAATCATAGTATGGAAAGTAAAATACTGATATTTATATTCTTTATATTTTTTGTATTTCACACAAGTATGTAAAAACATTCATTATGGGCCAGTGCCACTGCTCACTAGGCTAATCCTCCGCCTGCGGTGCCGGCACCCCAGGTTCTAGTCCCAGTTGGGAAGCCGGATTCTGTTCCGCTTGCTCCTCTTCTAGTCCAGCTCTCTGCTGTGGCCCGGGAAGGCAATGGAGGATGGCCCAAGTGCCTGGGCCCTGCACCCAGATGGGAGACCAGGAGGAAGCACCTGGCTCCTGGCTTGGGATCGGCGCAGTGCACCGGCTGTAGCAGCCATTTGAGGGGTGAACCAACGGAAGGAAGACCTTTCTCTCTGTCTCTCTCTCTTTCACTGTCTAACTCTGTCTGTCCAAAAAAAAAAAAAAAATTCATTATGTAAGATGAGTTTTATGTGTTTATGTTGTGTGTGACAGGCAAACAAAGAAAAGGCTTTTTTGTAGGGATTTTAGGAAACAATTAGGGGCCAGCACAGTGGGTAAAGCCGCCACCTGCAGCACGGGCATCCCATACAGACACTGGTTCAAGTCCTGGCTGCTCCATTTCTGGTCCAGCTCCCTGCTGATGTGCCTGGGAAAGCAGCAGAGACTAGCCAAAGTGCTTGGGCCCTTGCACCCAAGTGGAAGACCTGAAAGAGGCTCCTGGTTCCTGACTTCAGATCAGCCCAGCTCCAGCTGATGTAGCCATTTGGGGAGTAAATCAGCAGATGGAAGATTTCTGTCTAACTCTTCTGTAACTTTGCCTTTCAAATAAATAAATACATCTTTTTAAAAAAAGGAAACAATTCTCTGTAAGTTGCTCATGTCTCTGTGTAGTATATGACTGTTCTTCATCTCACACTATCTTTTCAACACTGTATAATGAAAAGCCTTGGGTTTCCCCCTAGAAAGGTTTCCAAAGGATGGCCATGCTTATTGTTCATTATTTACAGTTTGGGTTCCTTAAGTTCTGCGTTCCTCTCCTGAAATACTATACAGGTGTACACAGGTGTCAAGTGACCCTTTTCATTTTGCTCTGTGGGAACGGAGCTCAAGAAATCAGTGCAAGGGACTGACACTTTGGTGTAGTAGGTAAAGCCACTGCCTGCAGCACCAGCATCCCATACAGGCACAGGTTCGAGTCCCAGCTGCTCCACTTCTGATTCAACTCCCTGCTAACATGCCTGGGAAAGCAGCAGAAGATGGCTCAAGTGCTTGGGCCCCTGAACCCACATGGGAGATCCGGAAGAAGCTCCTGTCCTCGGCCTGACTCAGCCCTGACCTTTGCAGCCATTTGGGGAGTGAACCAGCAGATGGAAGATCTCTCTCTCTCTCTCTCTCTTTTTCTCTCTCTCTCATTGTTTCTATAACTCTGACTTCAAATAATTTTTTTAAAAAATCTTTAAAAAAATCAGTGCAAAAATGCTGATAATTAGATTTCTGTTATTGTTATAAGTAATAAATTGTTCTTTGCCTAAAAAATTTCAAGTTAATTACTGAGGATAGTCATAGCAAAAACTGCCTAACTTCCACGGTGTGGCTCTAACTCACAATAAGATGTGTTCCATAGTGAAAATATGGCAGACCATGACTGAAGCTACATTAATGTCAAGACTACCAGTGGTTATGTTTTGTCCATTGTTGGTTTTACTTAAAAAATGCAACAATCAGGTATAAAAGAGCTCTTTCTTAGACTCAGCATCAACAGATATGCCAAATCCAGAAGAAAATGATGGAATTCATGACCCGAGAGGTGCAGACAAAAATGGTCAATAAATTGATTCCAGACAGACTGGAAAAGACACAGAAAAGACTTGCCAGTCTATTTTTCCTCTCTATGACTTCTTTGTTAGAAAGAAAAGCAAAAATGCTAAAAAGTCCCTGTTTGGACTAGGAAACCTCTTAGAGCTTCATGGTGAAGGTAGCAATTTTGAAAAGCTACTAGACATGAGACAGGCTTTATAAAGTCAAATGAGCTAATGGATATAAATCGGTCAAAGAATGTGTTTAAAATTCAGACTTTAAATAGTGACATATAAAAAGTCCCATTTGTGGGGGCAAGTGTTTGGCACAGCAGCTAAGATGCCACTTGGGACAGCAGCATCCCTTAGTGGAGTGCCAGGGTTTGAGTTCCCATCTTGGTTCTGATCTATCTTTCTGCTAATGAGTACTCTAAGATGCTCTTGATTTTGGTCAGGCCCAGCCCTGGCTGTTGCAGGCATCTGGGGAGTGAACAGCAGATACAAGATATTCCTCTTTCTCTTTTTTTCAAAGAAATAAAAAATAAAACATTTCTTAAAACATGTATTTGTGAAAAAAGAAAGATTAAATCATACATCTTCTATTTTGGGTTTCAGTTCTGAAAAACTAAATGCTGGTTTCATTACAGAAGGCTAACTAGCTGGCTCACACACCATCTATCTTTCAATGGTAGATGCTGCTACAGGAAGCTGGACTAAATCTGGCTACTTTTGATGAAACACAAGATTAATGAAATTGAGGCATATTTCTAAGATGCTGACAGTTTTTTATATTAGAGAAAGCTAATAGCCTACAATCAAAAAACTATTGGCCAGCGCCGCGGCTCAATAGGCTAATCCTCCATCCAGCGGCGCCGGCACACCAGGTTCTAGTCCCAGTAGGGGCGCCGGATTCTGTCCCAGTTGCCCCTCTTCCAGGCCAGCTCTCTGCTGTGGCCAGGGAAGGCAGTGGAGGATGGCCCAAGTGCTTGGGCCCTGCACCCCATGGGAGACCAGGAGAAGCACATGGCTCCTGCCATTGGATCAGCGCGGTGCGCCGGCCGCAGCGCGCCGGCCGCGGCGGCCATTGGAGGGTGAACCAATGGCAAAAGGAAGACCTTTCTCTCTGTCTCTTTCTCTCTCACTTTCCACTCTGCCTGTCAAAAAAAAAAAAAAAAAAAGAAAGGAAGAAACTATTAGCTAAAGAAGTGAAAAAGCAGAATCAAATGAGATTAGGAGGGACTTTACAGATGAAGTAGTACATTCAGAGCAAAAGTAAATGCTAGAGTTATCAAATGACTTCCTGAAGTTTATGTAACTTAGAAATTAACTTGTTCTAAGTGCAATAACTCCTTGCATTTATATAGTCCTTTAGTTTGCAGAGTAAATAATTCACAAATTATTCTTAGAAGCCATGAATCTTGGCCAGCAATATTTTATCTGAGTACTCATTTGAGCCCTAACCAGGCCCCTTTAGGTCACTCATCTGTCCTTTGTAGGATTGCAACACTTGCTAACTCTACTATAAATGCTAATGATCAATAATAATGATTAGAAAATTTGGGGGTCGGTGTTGTAGCACAGCATGAGACAACCACAGCCTACATCACAGTTTCAGTTCAAGTCCCAACTCTTCTACTTCTGACCCAGCTTCCTGCTAATATGTGTCTGGGAGACAGCAGATAATAGCCAAAGTACTTGGATTATTGCCACCCTGTGTGGGAAACCTGGATAGTTTCTGGATCCTGGCTCCCTCTCTCCCTCCTTCCCTCTTCCATCTTTCCTTGTCATTCTATCTTTCAAATAAGTAAATAAAAAGCTTTGAACAAAATTGTCTGTGTTTAGAAACTACAGCTTTCAACCTAGTGCCTTACGTATTTAACTGATGTCAAATTTAACTATGTTAAGTGAAATAAACCAGGCACGGAGAGACAAATACTGTATGATCTCAATTATACATGGAATCCTACAAAGTCAAACTCACAGCAGTAGCGAGTAGAATGGTGATTATCAGGGTTGGGTTGGGTGTGGGGAGTGGACAGGAAAAGGGGAGGTACTGGTCAACTGGTACAAAGTTTCAGTTAAATAGGAAGAATAAGTTCTACTGTTCCACTATACAGCATGATAACTACAGTTGATAATAATTCATATTACCTGTATATTTGAAAATTGCAAAGAGGATTTCAAATGTTCTCATCACAAAGGAATAATACATATTTGAGATGACAGATACACTGGTTCAATCATTCCACCATGGGCATATGCATTAAAATATCATACCATACCCCATAAATACACACAATTATTCATCAATTAAAAAAACTTTAAAACTACTGTAAGTAAAGAAACACACAACAGAGATGGAAATTATTTAAAAAGGTATAATCTATTTACGATAGTCAACTATAAAGCAATTAATTGTAAGTCAAAATATACTTCAAGTTCAAACAAGACAAAGAAGTGCAGAGAAGAGAAACATTAATTACATCTCCAGAATTAGGGAAAGTTTCTCAGAAGAGACAGTATTTGGGTTGGATAATGAAGAAAGAGTAGAATTTTTTTTTAATTTCCTATAAAGAAGCCATAAAAACAAAGGCTAAAAGGGACAAAAAAAGCATGAGCTCTGTTTAGAAAACAGTAAATCATCTGTCCACTCAAGGAAACAGTAAATACACTCATCATTCACTCATAATTTCTCAACACATTCCGGGTGCTAGCCACTATGACACAGTGCTAGTCACTATGGATGCAAAGACAACAAGACCTAGTTTTCACTCTCAAGAAGCAAATTCTTTTTAAGAACAACAGCAGAAAATGCTATGTCACTGAGTATCAGACTTAACAAGTCCAAAATCTATTCCTTCTTCAGTTGTCCCTCCTACTTCAATAAATGCTAATTTTACTCTTTGTTATTTTTTTAAAGATTTATTTATTTATTTGAAAGAGTTACACAGAGAGAGGAGAGGCAGAGAGAGAGAGAGTTCTTCCATCCAATGGTTCACTCCCCAATTGGCCACAACGGCCAGAGCTGCGCAGATCTGAAGCCCAGAGCCAGGAACTTCTTGCAGGTCTCCCACACAGGTGCAGGGGCCCAAGGACTTGGGCCATCTTCTACCACTTTCCCAGGCCATAGCAGAGAGCTGGATCAGAAGTGAGCAGTCAGGTCTCGAACCGGCACCCATATGGTATGCCAGCGCTTCAGGCCAGGGCATTAACCCACTGTGCCACTGAACCACAGCGCCAGCCCCTTACTCTTTGTTATTAAGCCAAAAATCTGATTCATCTCGGACTCCACTTTTTCTATTGGCCCCACAATGAATTTATCAGCAAATCTTATCAACTCTACCTTCAAAACATACCTCCATTCCAGATACTTTTTTTTTAACTTTTATTTAATGAATATAAATTTCCAAAGTACGGCTTATGGATTACAATGGCTTCCCCCCAATACCGTCCCTCCCACCCACAACCCTCCCCTTTCCCACTCCCTCTCCCCTTCCATTCACATCAAGATTCATTTTTGATTATCTTAATATACAGAAGATCAGCTTAGTATACATTAAGTAAGGATTTCAACAGTTTGCTCCCACACAGAAACATAAAGTGAAAAATAATAGATGATTTTTTTTAAATGATGATGAAATCAGATCAGACCTATTGTCATGTTTAATCCCAGTGAGAGTCAAGTTGGGAATTGATAATTTCTTTTTTTTTTTTTTTACAGAAGATCAGTTTAGTATGCATTAAGTAAAGATTTCAACAGTTTGCACCCCCATAGAAACACAAAGTGAAATATATTATTTGAGTACTCGTTATAGCATTAAATCTCAATGCACAGCACATTAAGGACAGAGATCCTACATGAGGAGTAAGTGCACAGTGACTCCTGTTGCTGACTTTACCAAATGACACTCCTGTCTATGGCATCAGTAATCTCCCTATGCTCCAGTGAGTTTCCAAGGCTATGGAAGCCCTCTGAGTTCTCCAATTCTTATCTTGTTTAGACAAGGTCATAGTCAAAGTGGAGGTTCTCTCCTCCCTTCAGAGAAAGGCACCTCCCTCTTTGATGACCTGTTCTTTCCACTGGGATCTCACTCACAGAGATCTTTTGCCAGAGTGTCTTGGCTTTCCATGCCTGAAATACTCTCATGGGCTTTTCAGCCAGATCCGAATACCTTTAGGGCTGATTCTGAGGCCAGAGTGCTATCTAGGACATCTGCCATTCTATGAGTCTGCTGAGCATCTCACTTCCCATGTTGGATCACTCTCCCCTTTATTTATTCTATCGGTTAGTGTTAGCAGGTACTAGACTTCTTTATGTGTTCCCTTTGACTCCCAGTCCTTTCATTATGATCAATTGTGAACTGAAATTGATCACTTGGAATAGTGAGATGGCATTGGTACACACCACCTTGATCATTCCAGATACTTTTCATCACCTTTACTGTTACCACCTTGAGCCAAACCATCAGCAACTTCTGTCTAGAACGCTGGTCCTCAAGAAGGCCAGGGGTAGAAGTGGAATAGATTTTTCTTCCCAGGGGACAACTGGCAATGTCAAAGAAATTTTGAGTTGAAGTAACTGGAGAGGTACTACCAGTATCTAGTGGATAGAAGCCAGGGATGTCCCAGAATGCACAGGACAGTCTTCTCACAACAAAGAATCAACTAGCCCAAAATGTTATTAGTGTCAACTGTTGAAAAAAAATTCTGTCAAGAATATTGCAATAGCCTTCTTAGCCAATCCATTCTTTCCCAGAGTAACCCTTTCAAAATGTCAATCTCAGATCACTTCACTCTCATCTCAATATCTTTCAGCAGCTTCCCAAATCACTCAACGTAAAAGCCAAAGTCCTTGCAAAGACCTACAAGACCTTTCATGACCTTCTCTCCCTCTACTTTCTTTCACCATCTCACCCTGCTACCTGCCTGATCTTGTCTCTTACCTCTCCCTCCTTCACTCACTCTGTTCCAGGCATGATGGCTTTCTCCAATAGGCTGCATACACTCTCACCTCCAGCCCTTTGTATTTAAGGTTGCTCTGTCTGAAAACACTCCCCACCACTGGCCCCAGATAGCCATAAGGTTTGTCTCCCCGCCCCCCTTTCAGGTCTCTGTTCAAATGTCACGTTATCAGAAAGGCCTTCTTTGAACATTTTTTATAAAATGACAATTATCTCTATCCATTCACCATCAACACTCTTTATCTCTCCCTGCCCTACTTTATTTGAATCCTAGAATATTATCCACTGACACACTCATTTGACTACTAGTTGATTCCTTCCAATGGAGTACACAATCCACAAGGGCAAAAACTTTTGTGGTTATCTCTAGACATTGGAACTATTCCCTACACACAGTAGGTAATCAGTAATTAATGGCTGAATGAAGAAATGGAACCGGAAAGGCCAATCAGGAAGAAACTACAGAAACCCTGAAGACCAGGAAAAGAAATTGGACGCAGTCATTCAGTCTCAAGAATGGCTCTCTTTTCATCGTGTCATAAAAATCACCTTGCAACCTCCCAACGATACAGGAAAAGATGGAAGGAGAGGAAGGGGAGAAGTCGGGGACAGGAAAGAAAGGGAAGGAGGATGAGAGAAAACTGCTCTAAGAGATTCAGTAATTAGAGGCATCCAATAATGAAATGAACAATCTTTGAGGTATTAACATCTCCAACCAGCCCTTCAGTAGAAAAGAAGCAGCAATAAATTATTCCCCCATAAATTTCTCCTGTGATACACTGGACTCAGCTCAAATATCATCACCTCTCTGAAGTCTTCCTAGAACCCTCAAACACTTATTCTAATTTATTAAATATATTGGTTAATATTTCTTTTTACATCTGCACTAAAAAAATTATATCTTCTTATGTATTACTATATCCCCAGCCAAAAATTAAGCATCTTCAATAAAACACAGGTACCTCTACACACTTTTACAGAATGATACAGAGTACAAATACATTAAAACCGTACTGAAAAGTCATTAAAGGTGCCAGTGCCTTGGGGCAGTAGGCTAAGCCTCCAATTGCAGAGCTACCATCCCATATGGGCACTGGTTCGTGTCCCAGCTGCTCGTCTCCCAATCCAGCTCTCTGCTATGGACTGGGAAAGCAGTTTGGATCCCAGCACATGCATGGGAGACCCAGAGAAAGCTCCTGGCTCCTGGCTTTGGATCAGCTTAATTCCGGCTGTTGCAGCCATCTGGGAGTAAACCAGCAGATGGAAGACCTTTCTCTCTGTCCCTCCCTCTGTATGTAACTCTACCTCTCAACTAAATAAATAAAATCTTAAAAAAAAAAAAAAAGTCATTAAGTTCAAATAACTTTCTTTTTTAAATTTTTTTATTTTTTTGACAGGCAGAGTGGACAGTGAGATAGAGAGAGAGAATGGTCTTCCTTTTGCCATTGGTTCACCCTCCAATGGCCGCCGCGGCCGGCGCGCTGCGGCCGGCACACTGCGCTGATCCGATGGCAGGAGCCATGTGCTTCTCTTGGTCTCCCATGGGGTGCAGGGCCCAAGCACTTGGGCCATCCTCCACTGCCTTCCCTGGCCACAGCAGAGAGCTGGCCTGGAAGAGGGGCAAGCAGGACAGAATCCGGCGCCCCGACCGGGACTAGAACCCGGTGTGCCAGCACCGCTAGATGGAGGATTAGCCTAGTGAGCCGCGGCGCTGGCTTCAAATAACTTTCAATTGCTCAACCAATACCCATCCCTTTCAACCCTGCCAAATAAATTCAGATTTTTGTCCAGGAAAGCAATGAGACAAATATTTACATTTTCTATAGGCCAAGACAAATTAAGAGTTGGCCAGCACCACGGCTCAATAGGCTAATCCTCCGCCTGCGGCACCGGCACACCAGGTTCTAGTCCCAGTTGGGGCACCAGATTCTGTCCCGGTCGCTCCTCTTCCAGTCCAGCTCTCTGGTGTGGCCCGGGAGGGCAGTGGAGGATGGCCCAAGTGCTTGGGCCCTGCACCTGCATGGGAGACCAGGAGAAGCACCTGGCTCCTGGCTTTGGATCAGCACAATGCGCAGGCCGCAGCGCGCCAGCCGCTGGGCCATTAGGGGGGTGAACCAACGGAAAAGGAAGACCTTTCTCTCTGTCTCTCTCACTGTCCACTCTGCCTGTCAAAAAATAAATAAATAAATAAGTACACCTTGATTCAACCCCTGGGTAGGTAAAAACTGAATATATACATTAGAAAGTGTTCTGATTTTAATTTTGAAATTATTTTAACTAGACTGAAAGTCTGACATGAAAAGCAAAAGTTAGCTATCTTTTTTTACATGTCAATGCTATGACTATGACACACCAGGGAGTCTAGGTTGTGAAATTTAGGACAAAAAAGAAAGCCTGGAGATGGGTATTTGGCCTAGCAATGAAGACACCTGTTAGAATTCCTATGTACCATTGTCAGAGTACCTGGGCTCAATCCTAGCTCCAGCTCCTGATTCCAGCTTCTTGCAGACCCTGGGAAGCAGCAATGACTGCTCCTGACACCCATGTGGGACCTGGGTTGAGTTTCAGTGTCTGGGCTTCAGCCCCCTGTCAGGGCTATTGCAGGCATTTGGGGAGTGAACCAGTGGATGAAGGTGCTCTTGAGCTTACTCTCATATGCCCTCTGTGTGTATATGTCTGTCATTCAAATAAATAAATAAAAATGAATTTAAAGAACAAAAGAAAGGCTGGACAAGGGCCTGTAGGAATGAATAGGCAAAAGGAAAGAGGTGCAAGCTGCTGCTGTGACTGGAACAAGTAAAGTTCATAGGAGATCTAAAAAGAGTGCTGTTTCTGGGTCGGGCATTTGGCACAACAGCTAAGGCACTGCTTGGGATGCCCACATCCCATATCAGTGTCTGAATTCAAGTCCCAGTTCTGCTCCAATTCTTATTTATTTACTCATTTAAAAGGCAGAGTTCCAGAGAGAGGGGGAGATACAGAGAGACAGAGATCTTCTATCTCTGGTTCATTCCCCCAAAAGGCTACAATAGCCAGCACTGGGCAATAGTAAAGCCAGGAGCCAGGAACTCCACCCTCATCTCCCATGTGGGTGGCAGGGGCCCAAACACTTGGACCACCTTCTGCTTCTTTCCCAGGTGCATTAGCAGGGAGCTGAATCAGAATTAGAGCAGGGGCTGGCGCTGTGGCATAGGGGGTGAACCCGCCGCCTGCAGTACTGGCATCCCATATGGGCGCCAGTTCGTGTTCCAGCTGCTCCACTTCCAATCCAGTTCTCTGCTATGGCCTGGGAAAGCAGCAGAAGATGGTCCAAGTGCTTGGGCCCCTGCACTAGCGTGAGACACCTGGAAGAAATTCCTGGCTCCTGGCTTCGGATTGGCACAGCTCTGGCCATTGCAGCTGCCTGGGGAGTGAACCACAGAAGGAAGACCTTTCTCTTTCTCTCTCTCTCTCTCTCTCTCCTTCTCTCCCTCTCTCCCTCCCTTTTTCTCCCTCTCTCTCCATCTCTCTGCCTCTGCCTCTCTGTAACTCTGCCTTTCAAATAAATAAATCTTCAAAAAACCAAAAAGGTATAACAGCCAGAATCTGAACCGGTGCCCACAGAGGATGGATGCCAGCATTGCTGACAGTAGCTCAACCTGCTGCAGCACAACACCATCCTCTCTGCTCCAAATTCTTTTTTTTTTTTTTTTTTTTTTTTTTTGACAGGCAGAGTGGACAGTGGGAGAGAGAGACAGAGAGAAAGGTCTTCCTTTGCCGTTGGTTCACCCTCCAATGGCCGCCGCGGCTCGCGCGCTGCGGCCGGCGCACCGCGCTGATCCGATGGCAGGAGCCAGGAGCCAGGTGCTTTTCCTGGTCTCCCATGGGGTGCAGGGCCCAAGCACCTGGGCCATCCTCCACTGCACTCCCTGGCCACAGCAGAGGGCTGGCCTGGAAGAGGGGCAACCGGGACAGAATCCGGCGCCCCGACTGGGACTAGAACCCGGTGTGCCGGCGCCGCTAGGCGGAGGATTAGCCTAGTGAGCCGCGGCGCCAGCCCTCTGCTCCAAATTCTAGCACTCCTGCTACTGTGCACCTTGGGTGGCAGTAGGTGATGGCTCAAACAACTGGGTTCTTGCCACCCATGTAAGAGACCCAGATTAAGGTCTTAGCCCCCAGCTTCTGGGGGCATTTGGAAAGTAAACCAGAAGATGGAGGATTTTTGTCTGTCTCTCTCTGCCTTTCAAATAAATTAAATACATAATTTTAAAATACCATTTCCTAGCTTTCTCTTCTTTCCCAGATACCCTCCCATCCTACAAGGTACCTTGTCTGTGATGCTTACCTTTTGCCTATAGCAACTATTCAGACCAGTACAATGTAGACTGGTAAGTCACTGATAAAGTCTAAAACACTCCTTTGCTGACACTTCAGTCTAAGTGCCTCTGCAGAGCCAGACCAAATGGCAGACAGACATATGCTGTCATAATGCTGGCCTTCAGACAGCTTGGAGGAGCCTTTTTCGGAACAGTGATGTAGCTGCTATTATTTGCAGTTTTAAATACCTATATGACAGTAGCAAGGAATTCTTTTATTTGAGGTGACAGTAGAGAAAGTTTTTTTTCTCCAAAGCACACATTAAGAATTTACAAAAGAAGAGAACATGAGTTAGCTCTGTACAGAGGATTAAGCTGTTGTTTCCAACACTGGCATTCTGTATCAGAGTGCCAGTACAAGTCCTTAGCTGCCCCACTTCTGATCCAGCTCCCTGGTAACACACTGGGGAAAGCAGCAGACAAAGATCCAAGTACTTGGGCATCTGCCACCTAAATGGGACACCTGGGTGGAGTTCCAGGCCCTTGACTTTGGCCTGGACAATCCATAGCCATCACAAGATTTGGGAAGCAAACAGATGGAAGATCTGTGTGTGTGAGTGTGTGTGTATGTGTCTGTATCTGTGTGTCTGTGTGTGTGTCACTCTGCCTTTTAAATAAAAAATGTTTTATGAAAAGAGAGAGAGAACAGTGTGAATATATGATTTTCTCAGAATGAGCTCTGGCACAGACCAGACATTCAGACCCAGCAGTGCTAGGGTCCAGACCTTTTCCAGAGGACCTCAGCAGGGTCTGTGAATGGACTTCAAATGAGAGTAACAAATTTATCACTGCAGTAATGTTACCACAGAGAATTCCTTTGACAAGTTCTCTCAATCTACCCTGAGTGTCTACCAGATACAAAGCCTGTTGCTGGGTATATTCGGGTACATTCAGGTACATTCAAGATATAGCCAATGAATTCGAAGCAACAGGTATGTAAAAGAGTTATGAAAACAAGAAGAATGAAATGAGTACTCCATCAAAAGGGGATTAAATCTGACTATGGAGACCAGAGATTTCACTAAGCAACCCCTTCTCTTTATGGATATTCTCTTCACTGGACTCAGACTGACACCCACACCAGACACAGGACTCTCAGGACTCTGTCAGATAGTGAAGAAAGAAGGTATCTAAGCCAGACAGAGGAAAGAGCAAAGCAAAAGGTGGGGCCAGCGCTGTGGCACAGTGGGTTAAAGCCCTGGCCTGCAGTGCCAGCATTCCATGTGGGCACTGGTTCAAGTCCCAGCTGCTCCACTTCCCATCCAGCTCCCTACTAATGTACCTGGGAAAGCAGTGGAGGATGGCCCAAGTGCTTGGGACCCTATACCCACATGAGAGACCTGGAAGAAGCTCCTGGCTCTTGGCTTTCGATCAGCTCAGCTCCGGCCATAGTGGTCACTGGAGAATGAGCCAGCAGATGGAAGACCTCTCTTTCTTTCTCTCTCTCTCTCTCTCCACTTCTCTCTGTAACTCTTTCAAATAAATAAAATAAATGTTAAAAAAAAAAAAAAAAGGCAAAGGGAGTAGATGTGCTGGGTTGTGTCTAAGAACTAGCCAGTGCCATAGTTAGAGTACAGGTACATACAGGAATTAATAAGAGTCAGGAAAAGTGTATCTGGTCAGATCCAAGAGGGCCTTGAAGACCAGTCTGAGTAAGTTGAAATTTATTCTACAAGCAAAAGGAAACTATTAATAAAGTTTTAAAGCAGAGCAGTGGCATGACTTGACTCATATTTCTAGCAAAAGTGTGAACATAAGAGAAAACTGGAAGCAGAAAGACCAGATAGGAAGCTATTATAACAGCTTATAACAGTTCAGTTATAAGATGGTGGCAATAGCCCAGTAGTATTGTGGTCAGCACCTAAGGGTGGGTCCACAAAGAGAGAGACAGGGGAGACAGGCAGCCTAATGAGGAGAATCAGAGCTCAAACAGGGTGAGAAGGACATCCACACAAGGGGGAGGAAGTGTAGGGTGTCAGAGTCTGAGGGCAGCCAAACAGGGCATCTATTTAGGGACAGCGAGTGGCCTGGGACAGTGTACAGAAGCTAGGCAAACCAGGGCTCCCTGGTGAAATTCCTTTATCTAGGACTGGGATAGACAAAGTCTAAGATGAACCATGAACACTGTTAGGCCAGAAAGTCAAGAAGCAGTCAAAGAGTGACAAAAAAGGGTCAAGAATAGACAGATGGTAACTTGAATGGGACTCCTACTAGCTGAAATCAGGAAGAAATTGACCATCAAAACAAACAATGCTAGCAATAGATTATTTCCCATTGAATAAAATGAGTTCTTACAGATATAAACATCTAAGTACATTGAAAGTTTGGCAAGGAAAGGAATATTTACATAGATTCATAGTATTGTCTGAAAAAATACTTATTAATTACAAAGGAAAAAGTCTAACTACACAGTGGAGAATGCTGGCAGACACCACCTCAAGCAAGTTACCAAGTGAACAGCAACAGTATTGGGACAAATTGAAACCACTGCCACCTAAAGGATGCAACAAGAGCACAGCATTCAATTCTTTAATATTTCCTACCAAAGATGCATAACTAGGCCCAGTGTTGTGGCACAGCAGCTCCTAACTGGCACCCCAGAGGGGTGCTGGTTTGTGTCCCATGTTTAATGAAAAAGAAAGAGATGATAAGTATCTGAATACAGCAGTAGCCGTGTGAGTGGAAAAGGAAGACTATTTTCCAGGGTCATGCAGCCAACTTAAAGGTAATGTTAAGGCTATACTCTGAGCCTCCTATTTTATTTCTGCATAGAACTTGTATGTTGCCAAACAAGATAGCTGTTGAAGATTTAGAAGCTTATGCATCTGGTAACATTAAATGTCAGAGGTTATAAACAAAGAAAAGATGGCAAAACCTTTCACTGAGTCAAGCTGAGGTTAAGATACCAGTCCTTTTAGTGAGGAAAAACATGAGAGACTCCCCTTATTGATGGTACAAAGTTTAATGACCTCAAATGTCCCTTCAACACTAAGATAATGACCATGTTATTCTCAGAGTCCTTGTTTCCATTTTGGCCCAGTTCTGTGAGTGCCTGAATAACCGGTGACTAAATTAGTCTCAGACCTACTGTCTCCTCCGATGTTCAGAACTGTTTAGACTTGGGGACAAGCTATGACTGTCAACAAGAGCAAATTTTATCCTTTCTTAAAACAGACCAATGTGACCCACACTATCAAGACATTCTCAAAACAAGGTGGGGGAAGGGAGGAAGGGGGCAAAGATAAGATTTTTCTACCAAAAGGCAGCAACATACAATAGAGCAAATATGGATTCTAGAATTACAGCCAGTTCGGATTTTTGATTTGCTCTTTGGCCTGGTTATTTATCCTCTTTGATAGAATTTCCTCACCCATCAAATGAGGATAAATAATTACGGTGAAATGTTTAAAATAATGTCTAAAGCACCTATCAAAAGTGTCAAGAATACAGTAGGAACCTAAAATGTAGTTGTTACATAGCTACATTTTTGCTATATGCAATATTTTGCTGTTATCTGCATTATTTTATAATATCTATAATTTGTATTGTTATTTATTATTTGCTATATTATTTTGCTACATTATTTGCAACACTACTTCTTGCAAATAATTCACATGAATACAGTTTTGTATGTATCTAGGATTTCATTTCTACTTCATATTAACCTGAGATTATGTGATAGAAGTGTTAGAAATTCTGTTTTCTGGCCGGCGCCGCGGCTCAGTAGGCTAATCCTCCGCCTTGCGGCGCTGGCACACCAGGTTCTAGTCCCAGTCGGGGCACCGGATTCTGTCCCAGTTGCCCCTCTTCCAGGCCAGCTCTCTGCTGTGGCCAGGGAGTGCAGTGGAGGATGGCCCAAGTGCTTAGGCCCTGCACCCGCATCGGAGACCAGGAGAAGCACCTGGCTCCTGGCTTCGGATAGGCGCGGTGCGCCGGCCGCAGCGCGCCGGCCGTGGCGGCCATTGGAGGGTGAACCAAAGGCAAAGGAAGACCTTTCTCTCTGTCTCTCTCTCTCACTGTCCACTCTGCCTGTCAAAAAAAGAAAAAGAAAAAGAAAAGAAAAGAAAAAAGAAAAGAAATTCTGTTTTCTCTTTGATAAATGAAAGAAATAAGCTGATTTGTCCAATTTTTTTAAAGATTTATTTACTCATTTGAAAGTCAGAGTTACATAGAAAGAAGAGAGGCAAAGAGAGAAAGAGAGAGAATTCTTCCATTCACTGGTTCACTCCCCAATTGGCCGCAATGGCTGGAGCTGCGCCTATCCGAAGCTAGGACCAGGAGCTTCTTCCAGCTCTCCCACACAGGTGCAGGGGCCGAAGGACTTGGGCCATCTTCTACTGCTGGATCGGAAGTGGAACAGCCAGGTCTCGAATCGGTGCCCATATAGGATGCTGGCACTTCAGGACAGGATGTTAACCCGCTGTGCCACAGAGCCAGCCCTGATTTGTCCAATGTTAAACAGTGAGTTCAATGTACAGTTAGGTCCACAAATATGTACTGCCAACTTCTCTAGTGGCCCCTGAAGGAAATGACCTTTCTCCAGGGTTATCCCTTTTTACCAGAATGTGGAATGATACTGAAAACAATCCTTTCTTTGAGTTGGAAATGCAATTATGGTCAACTAAGAAAGAAGTGAAGCATCTTCGCCTCAACCTGAACCAGATCAGGAAGACTGATCTATCTAGCCACTTGAATCCATCAAAACAGCACTCCTCAGGAGGACCCAAGTGAAGAAAATACTCAAAAATCAGGTAATTTTTTATTTCTTTATTTTTTGGTTCACTCTCCAAATGCCTGCCATGACCAGGGGTGGGCCAGGCCAAAGCCAAGAGCCAGGAACTCAATCCAGGTCTCCCACGTGGGTGGCAGAGACTCAACTACTAGAACTATTCCCTGTTGCCTCCCAGGGGGCACCTAAGCAGGAAGCTGGAACTGGGTAAAGAGCCAGAACTTGAACCCAAGCACTCCCTTATGGGACCCAAGAGTCCCAGTCAGCACCTCAATTGCTAGACCAAGTGCTCAGGCCCAAAGCCAAGCAATTTCAAGCATACTACAACTAGAAGGGGACCTTTTTTTTTTTTTTTTTTTTTTTTTTTGACAGGCAGAGTTAGACAGTGAGAGAGAGAGACAGAGAAAGGTCTTCCTTCCGTTGGTTCACCCCCCAAATGGCTGCTACAGCCAGTGCACCACGCCAATCCAAAGCCAGGAGCCAGGTGCTTCCTCCTGGTCTCCCATGCGGGTACAAGGTCCAAGGACCTGGGCCATCCTCCACTGCACTCCCGGGCCACAGCAGAGAGCTGGCCTGGAAGAGGAGCAACCGGGACAGAACTGAAACCCCAACCAGGACTAGAACCCGGAGAACCGGCTCCGCAGGTGGAGGATTAGCCTAGTGAGCCGTGGCACCAGCCTAGAAGGGGTCTTAAATACCATCAAAGTCTAACTTTACCATAGACAAATTTTGAAACTAACACCTGAAGAAGGAAAAGAACATACCTGAAGTCACAAAGAGTTACAATATGCCGATCTTACAATCATTTAGTAATCTTAAAAGTAAGGTCATTGTAATTTTTTTTTGGGGGGGGGGGACAGGCAGAGTAGATAGTGAGAGAGAGAGACAGAGGGAAAGGTCTTCCTTTTTGCCGTTGGTTCACCCTCCAATGGCTGCCACGGCTGGCGCGCTGCGGCCAGCGCACCGCGCTGATCCGAAGGCAGGAGCCAGGTACTTATCCTGGTCTCCCATGGGGTGCAGGGCCCAAGCACCTGGGCCATCCTCCACTGCACTCCTGGGCCACAGTAGAGAGCTGGCCTGGAAGAGGGGCAACCGGGACAGAATCCGGTGCCCTGACCGGGACTAGAACAGGGTGTGCCGGCACCGCTAGGTGGAGGATTAGCCTATTGAGCCGCGGCGCCAGCCTACTGTAATTTTTTAATCACACATAAATGCAAGATATTATCTTTATCACACACTTGTGCTCTGAAGTTTAAGCCTGGGTGTTTTTCTGTCTCTTCAACTATAGTTAAATTCTTACTTATCTGTGTATTCTTATAGGTCTGGTAAACAGTTTGTGTCCAATAAGTATTTGTAATAAAACCTAATATGAGGCCGGCACTGCAGCTCAATAGGCTGATACGCCGCCTGCGGCGCCGGCATACCAGGTTCTGGTCCCGGTCGGGGCGCCGAGTTCTGGTCCTGGTTGCTCCTCTTCCAGGCCAGCTCTCTACTGTGGCCCAGGAGTGCAGTGGAGGATGGCCCAAGTACTTGGGCCCTGCACCCCATGGGAGACCAGGAGAAGCACCTGGCTCCTGCCTTCAGATCAGCGTGGTATGCCGGCCGCAGCACACCAGCCGTGGCAGCCATTGGAGGGTGAACCAACAGCAAAAAGGAAGACCCTTCTCTGTCTCTCTGTCTCACTGTCCACTCTGCTTGTCAAAATAAATAAAACCTAATATGATTCCAGATGAGCAAGGTTGGCTTTGTATCTAAACTATCAATTCAGGGAGATATATTAATAAATAAAGGACAAAAGCTATATGATCATTTTGATATAGAAAAAAAAATCCAACGCCTTTTCATGATAAAAATGCTCAAAAAGCCAGGAATCAAAAGGCACTTCAACTTCCTCAATCCAGTAAAGGGCAACTATGAAAAACTCACAACTGATATATTTAACTGGTAAACAACTGAATGCTTTCCCCCTTAAAACTGGGAACAAGACAAGGACGCCAACCCTTGCTATTTCTACTTAACAGGTTCTATTTTACAGGTTCTAGCCAAAATAATTAGAAAAGGAAAAGCAATGAAACATTTACTTAGGCAAGAAGTAAAACTATATTAGCAGATGATGTAATCTTATATGTAGAATATCCTAAAGAATCACACACAAAATATATTTAGAATTAATAAACATATGGGGGTGGGAGGCATGTGGGCAGAGCAGGGTGGCTGTCAGAGCCTCTTTTCTATTCCCTGTTCTGCAGGGCCCATGCACTGGCTGGTTCTTCTGCCCGGGAAGCCTTTCCTTGGAAAGTCTGGCTCTTTCTCATCCTTCAAAGACTTTACAGAACATGACTAAGAATTCTTCCATCCACTCTACCACAATGGAGTTTCTTTTTCTTTTTTTTTTTTTTTTTTTTTTTTGCCAGGCAGAGTTAGACAGTGAGAGAGAGACAGAGAGAGAGAGTTATAGACAGTGAGAGAGAGACAGAGAGAAAGGTCTTCCTTCCATTGGTTCACTCCCCTAACGGCCGCTACAGCCAGCGCTGCGCCGATCCAAAGCCAGGAGCCAGGTGCTTCCTCCTGGTCTCCCATGCGGGTGCAGGGCCCAAGCACTTGGGCCATCCGCTGCCCTCCCGGACCACAGCAGAGAGTTGGACTGGAAGAGAAGCAACTGGACTAGTACCCAGCGACCCAACTGGGACTAGAACCCGGGGTGCTGGCGCCATAGGTGGAGGATTAGCCAAATGAGCCACGGCGCTGGCCTTACCACAATGGAGTTTCAGTTTCATCTTTCCAAGATCCTAGAGGTAGAAGCTGTGCTGGCTGCCAAGTTAGTTCTGGATCCCAAGAATTACATTTTTGGGAGCACCTTGATAATGAGGCATTATGCATCATGTTTACCAGGTGCTCCAGGAGCACTTGGGCAGGGAGTAGGATCCCTTCCTGCTCAACAGCAAAACCCTATGGGCCTCAGAGGAGGAGTGACTGGTGTTTGACATCATAGCCACTAGCAACCATGGGTGGCCAATCCTTTGGCACAACCCAGGCTAGACACAGTTAGTGGGCAGAGCATCAACCCACGTTGGCAGGCCTGATTAGGCAGCATAGGCTCCCAAACAAGCAGTCCTTCAACCCTTTACACCTTCACAATAGCTCTTCTCAAGGCCACATAGCATGTGGGAGCAGTGGGGAGGGGGTAAGGTACAGTAAGCAGCACAGCCACAACTGCTCCAAGATGTCTAAGAACCAGGAAGCCCTGAGGATGGCCAACAGGGCAGAAAACAACTGCAGTGACCAGAGGAAGGCATGCAAGAGACAAGAGCCAGACTTCAGCTTCCACGAGCTGGGCTGGCAGAACTGGATCATCAAGCCTGAAGGCTACGCTGCATACCACTGTGAGGGGGAGTGTGCTTTCCTTCTCAAATCCTGCACGAACACCACCTGCCATGCCATCATGCAAACCCCGGTCCACTTCATCAACCAGGATACAGTTCCCAAGACCTGCTAGGCCCCAACTCAGCTCAATGCCATCTCTGCCCTTTGCTTTCATGACAGTTCCAGTGTCATCCTAAAGAAATAGAGAACTATGGCAGTCCAGCCCTGTTGCCACTAGCCCTTCTGCGAAGTCAGGCCTTTTGGGACCAACATCTCCCACCCACTCAATGTCTACTACTGCCTACCCTGGCAGGGAACCAACAGACCAACTGCCTTTTTTTGGGACTTAGCCACTCCCCTCCAACTGTAAAGATGTAAGAATATTAAGGAATGTGAGCATCAAATGGCTTTGGATCAGTTTTTCATTGTGGCCAGCATCCTGTGGACAAGATCCTACAAGCTGCTGCAGGCAAAACCGAGCAGGAAAAAATATCTATTAAAAAAAAAAAAAAAACTGCTTGGGCACAGTCATTGGATGTGCAATCTGAGTTGTGCACAGACTCATTCCAGAGGTAACTGTGAGTGTCCTTCAGTCAAGCCACTAGTGGTGGGAGAAAGGAAGAAGGCTTGGTCAGGTGAGGGCATGCTTGTGTCTGTGCTAAAGGAAAACAGATGTGAAAGTTCCTGTAATAAATGTCACAAACAAATGAAAATGGCTTTTTTAAAAAAAGGAAAAAACTTCAGAAGGTTACAAAATACAAAACCAAAGCAATGAATGATTCAAAAAATGAAATAAAAAAAAAAAAACTACTCCCAATCGAGCTCCCTGCTAATGCTCGTGGGAAAGCAGCAGATCATAAGGCCCTGCCACCCAAGTGGGAGACCCAGATGGAGTTCCTGGCTCCTGGATGGGTTGGGATTGACCCAGCCCAGCTGATGCTCCCCCATTTGGGGAGTGAACTAGCAGTTTCTCTCTTCTCCCCTACCCTCTCCTCCTCTTCTCTTGTTCTGTCTCTCTCATTGTGACTTTCAAATAAATAAATCTTTTTTAAAAATAGCATAAGATTTGAACAAAGAGGATTCATTTTCCCAGTTTCAAAACCTAGAACAAATCTGCAGTAATCAAAACAATGCACTACTGACATAAAAGGATACAGATACAGATACAAATCAATGAAACAGAATTGATAGTCCAGAAATTAACTCTTACATTTATGGACAACTGATTTTCTTTAAAGATTTATTTTTTTTATTTATTTGAAAGACAGTTACAGAGAGAGGTAGAGATAGTGAGAGAGGTCTTCCATCTGCTGGTTCACTCCCCAGATGGCCACAATGGCCGGAGCTGCGCCCATCCGAAGCCAGGAGCCAGGAGCTTCGTCCAGGTCTCTCACATGGGTGCAGGGACCCAAGGACTTGGGCCATCTTCTACTGCTTTCCCAGGCCATAGCAGAGAGCTGGATCGGAAGAAGAGCAGCCAGGACTAGAACTGGCATCCCTTATGGCACTTCAGGCCAGGGCTTTAACCCGCTGCAGGCCCTGGACAACTGATTTTCAACAAGGATGCCAGGGCATTCAGTGGAGAAATAATAGTGTAGCAAACAAACAGTGCTGGAACGAATGGATATCCACATGCAAAAAGAATTAAGTTGGGCCTGTACCTCATACCATACATGAAAGCTAACTCAAAATGGATCATACCTCTAAATATAGAGCTAAAAGTACAAAAATATCAGAAAACAATATAGATGTGAATGCTTGTGCCCTTGGATCAGGCAATGGTAATTTAGATAAGACACTAAAAGCACAAAAAAAAAACAAAAGAATAATTAGATAAAATTGAACTATAACAAAAGTTAAAACTCTGGGGCTGTAAATGATAGTATCAAAACTGAAAAAATGATCTACAGAATGTGAGAAGATATTTTCAAAATATATATCTGATAAGGGACATGAATCCAGAATATATAAAGAACCACTAAAATAATAGTAAAAACACAATCCAATTTAAAAATGGACAGAAGAGCTGGAAAAAAAATTGTCCAAGAAAAATATACAAATAGCCAATAAGCACAAGAAAAGATGTTCACCAGATTCCTGCTAGTGTGCCTGAGAAAGCACTGGAGTACGGTCCAAGTCCTTGGGTCCCTGCATCCATGTGGGAGACCCAGAAGAAGCTGCTGGCTCCTGGCTTCAGATCTGTGCAGCTCCAGTCGTTGTGGCCATTTGGGGAGTGAACTAGTGAATGGAAGACCTATCTCGCCCTCTCTCTGCCTCTGTGACTCTGCCTTTCATATACGTAAGTAAATCTTAAAGAAAATAAATATGTTCACCATCATCAGAAAAGGAAATTCAAATCAAAACCGCTTCGAAGGGGTGAGCATTTGGGTTAGCAGTTGAGATACACATCCATATACCAAATCTGAGGGCCTGGGTTCCAGCCCCAGCTCCATTCCCAATTTTAGCTTTCTGCTAATGCACACTCTAGGAGGCGGAGATGATGGTTTAAGAACCTAGCTCCTTGCCACACATGTGGGAGGCCCAGGCTGAGTTCACAGCTCCTGGCTTCAGCCAGATCCTGCCATGGCTATTGTGGTCATTTGGTAAGCATACCAGCTAGTAGAACTGTTTGTTTCTCCCCACCTCCACCCCCCTCCAAAAAAAAAGATGACACAATTAGAAACCATTTCACAAAGAGTAGAACAGCTATAATAAAAAAGATAGTAACAAGTGCTGATGAGGATATGGAAAAATGGAAAGCCCCATATGCTGCTAATAGGAATGTAAAATGGTGCAACCACTTCGGAAAACAGTCTAACAGTTCCTCAGAAGGTTAAACAGTGTTAATATATGACCCAGCAACTCCACTCCTATGTTTATACCTAAGACAATTGAAAATAAAAATCTAATCAAAAACTATACATTGGCTGGCGCCGCGGCTCACTAGACTAATCCTCCACCTGCAGCGTCGGCACCCCGGGTTCTAGTTTCGGTTGGGGTGCTGGTTCTGTCCCAGTTGCTCCTCTTCCAGTCCAGCTCTCTGCTGTGGCCCAGGAAGGCAGTGGAGGATGGCCCAAGTGCTTGGGCCCTGCACCCGCATGGGAGACCAGGAGGAAGTACCTGGCTCTTGGCTTCGGATCAGCGCAGCGCGCCAGCCGTAGCAGCCACCAGCGGAAGGAAGACCTTTCTCTCTGTGTCTCTTTCTCACTGTCTAACTCTGCCTGTCAAAAAAAACTGTACATAAATGTGTTCACAGCAGTATTGCTGAAATTAGCCAAAAAGTAGAAACTCAAATATCTCAACTGATAAACAAATAAAATACAGCACATTCAAATAATAGAATGTTATTCAGCAATGAATACAGTTACATAGAGATACAGAATTCTGTACAATGAAATATTATTCAGCAAAAAATATTGCTAAGTATTATTCAGCAATACAAAGAAAAAACAGATGTTACAACATGACTGAGTCTTGGGGCCAGTGCTGTGGCTCAGCAGATTAACACCTGGCCTGAAGTGCCAGCGTTCCATATGGGCACCGGTTCAAGACCCGGCTGCTCCACTTCCTATCCAGCTCTCTGTTATGGCCTAGGAAAGCAGTAGAAGATGGCCTAAGTCCTTGGGCCCCTACACCCACATAGGAGACTCGGAAGAAGCTCCTGGCTCCTGGCTTCGGATCGGCGCAGCTCCAGCCGTTGCGACCATCTGGGGAGTGAACCAGTAGATGGAAGAGCTCTTTCTCTCTCTCTCTCTCTGCCCCTCCTCTTTCTTTGTAACTCTGACTTTCAAATAAATAAATAAATTTTTTCACAAAAAAAAATGATTGAGTCTTGAAAACATCTGGAAAGAAGCAAGACACAAAACGTCACATTATATTATTCCATTTATAGGAGATTTCCAAGGTAGGCAAATTAAATCCTTTAGAATAAAAGGTAATTGCCTATGGCCAGGTTATGAATGGTTTAAAAAAAAAAA
The DNA here is from genome assembly GCF_964237555.1 of Oryctolagus cuniculus. Taxonomy (NCBI): domain Eukaryota; kingdom Metazoa; phylum Chordata; class Mammalia; order Lagomorpha; family Leporidae; genus Oryctolagus; species Oryctolagus cuniculus. Next base: position 68,565,328 of record NC_091432.1, read on the forward strand.
AAACATCTATTTGATGCCTATAAGAAACACATCTCACCAACAAAGATGCATGCAGACTGAAAGGAAAAGGGTAGAAAAAGATAATCCATGCTAACAGAAACCAAAAAAGAGCTGGTGTAGCCATCCTAATATCAGACAAAATAGACTTTAACACAAAAACTGTTAAAAGAGACAAAAAAGGACACTATGTAATGATTGAGGGATCAGTTCAACAGGAAGAAATGACTATTGTAAATGTATATGCACCTAATTATAGGTCACCTGGCTGTTTAAAAGAAATGTAAATGGATCTAAAGGCAGACATAGAATCCAATACAACAGTAATGGGGGACTTCAATACCCCACTACTCCACTTTCTTTTTTTTTCTTAATTTGACAGGTAGCATTATAGACAGTGAGAGAGACAGAGAGAAAGGTCTTCGTTTCATTGGTTCACTATCCAAATGGCCGCTACAGCCAGCACTGCACTGATCTAAAACCAGGAGCCAGGTGCTTCTTCCTGGTCTCCCATGTGGGTGCAGGGGCCCAAGCACTTAGGCCATCCTCCACTGCCCTCCCGGGCCACAGCAGAGAGCTGGACTGGAAGAGGAGCAACTGGGACTAAAACCTGGTGCCTATATGGGATGCTGGCACCACAGGCAGAGGATTAACCAAGTGAGCCACGGCACCACCCCACAATACTCCACTTTTGGCAACAGATAGATAAACCAGACAGAAAATCAGCAAGGAAACAAAAGAGTTAATCAAGACTATAGATCAAATGGACCTAATGGATACCTAAAGAATTATTCATCCTACAGATGCAAAATATACATTCTCCTCACCAGTGTATGGAACTTTCTCTAAGATAGACCACATGCTAGGTCATAAAGCAAATTTCAGCAAATTCAAAAAAATTGAAATCCTGCAATGCATCTTCACTGAACACAATGGAATGAAGCTGGAAATCAACAACTCAATTCTAGAACATATGTAAATACATGGAGACTGAACAACATGCTCATGAATGAACAGTGGGTCATTGAAGAAATCAAAAGAGAAATCAAAAAATTTCTGAAAATGAATGAAGATGACAATGCAACATATCAAAACTTACAGAATACAGCAAAAGCAGAATTAAGAGCATTAAGAGGAATGTTTATAACAATTGGAACCTATATCAAGAAACTGGAAAGGCACCAAATAAATGAGTTATCAGTGCATCTCAAGGACCTAGAAAAATAACAGCAAACCAAACGCAAAACTAGTAGGGTAAAATAAATTAAAAAATTAGAGAAGAAATAAACAAAAATTACAAAACATCAACAAAACAAAAAACGGGTTTTTTGAAAACATAAATAAAATCGACAAACCATTGGCCCAACTAAGCAAAAGAAATAGAGAGAAGACCCAAATCAATAAAATCAGAGATGAAAAAGGAAATGAAAAAAATAGACACCACAGAAATAACAAGAATCATCAGAAATTACTACAAAGATCTATACATCAAAAAATCAGGAAACCTAGAAGAAATAGATTTCTGGACACATACAATCTACCTAAATTGAGCCATGAAGACATAGAAAACCTAAACAGACCAATAACAAAGACAGACATTGAATTATGACTAAAGACCCTGAAGGAAAGAAAAGCCCAGGACTGATGGCTTCACCGCTGAATTCTACCAGACACTTAAAGAAGAACTAACTAATTCTTCTCAAGCTATTCAAAACAACTAAAAGGGAAGGAATCCTCCCAAACTCCTACTATGAAGTTAGCATCACTTTAATTCCTAAATCTGAAAATGATATGAAAGAGAAAGAGAACTACAGACCAATTTCACTGATGAACACAGACCCAAGAATCCTCAGTGAAAGACTAGCCAATTGAATTCAACAACATATCACAAAGATCATTCACCCGGACCAAGCAGGATATATCCCTGGTATAAAGGGATGATTCAACATTCATAAATCAATCAACATAATACATCACATTAACAACTTGAAGAAAAAAAACTGTATGATTTTCTCTGTAGATGCAGAGAAAACATTTGATAAAATACAACACCCTTTCATGATGAAAACTTTAAGCGAATTGGATATAGAAGGAACATTCCTCAACACAATCAAGGCAACTTATGAGAAATGAATATCCTATTGAACGGGGAAAAGCTGGATGTCCACTCTCACCATTGCTATTCAATATAGTCCTGGAAGTTTAAGCTAGAGCCATTGGGCAAGATAAAGAAATCCAAGGGATACAAATTGGGAAGGAGGAAGTCAAATTATCCCTATTTGCAGATGAAATGATTCTATACATAGGTGTACCCAAAAGATTCCACCAAGAGACTATTAAAACTCATAGAAGAGTTTGGTAAAGTAGCAGGATATAAAATCAACACACAAAAATCAAAAGCCTTTGCATACAAAGACAATGCCATGGTTAAGAAAGAACTTCTGAGATAAATCCCATTCACAATAGCTAAAAAATAAAATAAAATAAAATAGCTAGGAATAAATTTAATCAAAGATATCAAAGATCTCTATGAAGAGAATTACAAAACATTAAAGAAAGAAATAGAAAAGACACAAGGAGCAAAAATCTTGCATGTTAATAGATTGGAAGGATCAATACCATCAAAATGTCCATACTACCAAAAGCAATTTACAGATTCAATGCAATACACATCAAAATACTAAGGATATTCTTCTCAGATACAGAAAAAATGATGCTGAAATTCATGTGGAATCACAGGAGACCCCAAATAGCTAAAGCAATCTTATACAACAAAAGCAAAACTGGGGGCATCACAATACCATATTTCAAGACATAATACAGGGCAGTTATAATAAAAATAACCTGGTACTGGTACAAAAACAGATGGGTAGACCAATGGAAAAGAATACGAACTCCAGAAATCAACCCACACATCTACAATTAACTTATCATGACAAAGGAGCTAAATTCAATCCCTGGAGCAAGGGCAGTCTTTTCAACAAATGGGCTAGGAAAACTGGGTTTCCACATATAGAAGTATGAAGCAAGATCCCTACCTTACACCTTACACAAAAATGTACTCAAAATGGATTAAATACTAAATCTATGACCCGATACCATCAAATTATTAGAGAACATTAGGGAAACCCTGCAAGACATTGCCATAGGCAAAAAGTTCTTGGAAAAGACCCCAGAGGCACAGGCAATCAAAGCCAAAATTGACAAGTGGGATTATATTAAATTGAGAAGCTTCTGCACTGAAAAGAAACACTTAACAAAGTGAAGAGGCAACCAACAGAATGGGAGAAATTATTTGCAAACTATGCAACTGCTAAAGGATTAGTAACCAAAATACATAAAGAGATCAAGAAACTCACCAACAACAAAACAAACAGCACAGTTAAGAAATGGGCAACAGCGGAAAGAAGTGGTCATCAAAGAAGGAGGTACTTTTTTTATCTGAAAGGAAGAGAGAACTTCCAATTTTCTTATAGCTTTATCTAAATAGTGAAAGACTTTGTAGATTCAAAAGGCTTCCTTAGCCTATGCAGTTTATGTCAAGCCTTGGGTGATCACTGATATCATACCTAAGAGTGTAAATCATTAAATTAACAACAGGAATCACTGTGCACTGACTCCCATGCAGGACCTCTGTTCTCAAAGAGTTGTACTGGGGCTGGCACTGTGGCATAGCAGTCAAAGTTGCCACCTGCAGTGCTGGCATCCCATTTGGGCGCCAGTTCAAGTCCTGGATGCTGGACTTCTGATCTAGCTCTCTGTGTGGCCTGGGGCAGTAGAAGATAGTCCAAGTCCTTGGGCCCCTGCACCCATGTGGGAGACCCAGAAGAAGCTCCTGGCTCCTGGATTCATTTCAGCACAGCTCTAGCTGTTGCTGCCAACTGGGGAGTGAACCAGTGAATGGAAGACCTCTCTCTCTCTCTGCCTCTCTTCTTTCTGTTTAACTCTTTCAAATAAATAGTAAATCTTTGTTTAAAAAAAGAGTTGTATTATAATTATGTCTAAGTGTTCACAAAAGATGTATCATTCTTAGGCACTTCGTTAAAGTTAACTAAATTCCTTAAAAAACAAAGAAATTAACTTCAAGATGCAATGACTTTGAACAGCTCTTGTCTCGACTGTTGAGGAACAGTTTTTTTGTTTGTTTTTCCTCATGCAAACTGTTGAACTCTTTACTTACTATAGAGTTTGGTCTTCTGTAAATAAAGTTAATCAAAAATGGATCTTAGTGGAGAAATAGGAGAAGGAGAGGAGGAGGGGTGGAGTATGCATGGGAGGGTGCGTATGGTGGGAAGAATCACTATATTCCTAAAGTTGTACTTATAAAATGCATGAAGTATGTATGCCTTAAATAAAAGGTTTCTTTTATTAAAAAAAAAATGGGCAAAGGACTTTTTTCAAAAGAAGAAATCCAAATGGCCAACAGACACATGAAAAAATGTTCAAGATCACTAGTCCTCAGAGAAATGCAATTCAAAACCACAATGAGGTTTCACCTCACTTCTGCTAAAACCATTTTCATACAGAAATCAACTAACAACAAATGCTGGTGAGGATGTGGGGGAAAAGGTACCCTCATCTACTGTTGGTGGGAATGTAAACTGGTAAAGCCACTTTGGAAGACAGCATGGAGATACCTCAGAAATCTGAATATATACCTACCGTATGATCCAGCCATCTCACTCCTGGGAATTTACCCAAGAGAAATGAAACCAGCATGTGAAAGAGTTACCTGTACCCCCATGTTTACTGCAGCTCAATTCAAGATAGCTAAGATATGGAATCAACCTAAATGCCCGTCAACTGAAGACTGGATAAAGGAATTATGGGATATGTATACCATGGAATACTACACAGTGGTAAAAAAAATAAAAATAACTAAAATCCTGTCGTTTACAACAAAATAAATGGAACTGGAAAACATCATACTTAGTGTAATGTGCCAGTCCCAAAAGGACAAATACCATATGTTCTCCCTGATCTGTGATAACTAACAGAGCACCTAAAAGGTAATCTATAGAAATGAAATTAGCACTTTAAGATACAACGACTTTGAATAGCCCTTGTCTCAACTGTTGAGGAACAATTTTTTTCTTTTCATACAATTTGTTGAACTCTACTTAGTATAGTGCTAATCGTATGTGCATAAAGTTAGTTGAAAATAGATCTTAGTAAAAAATAAGAATGGGAATATAAGAGGGGGGAGGAAGAAGGGAGGGAGTATGAGTGGGAGGGCAGGTATGGTGGGAAGAATCCCTATATTCCTAAAGTTGTATTTGTGAAATGCATGAAGTTCGTATTCCTTAAACAAAAGGTTTCTGGAGAAAAAAAAATAAAATATACCATACTTTCTGTATCATATATTAAGCAATTAATTGCAAGCAGCCTTGTCATAGTATAAGATCTGTCCCAGAACCTGTGCCAGGTCCTATGAATAAAAGATGTAAATTTCAGTCAGTCTCCTCCCTTAAACAGGGTTTCTTAAACTGTTTTGACGATAGCCTACATCAAGAATACATTTAATATATTTACATTAAGAACCAGTACACATGTATTCATACATAAAAATCTATATATTCAAAACTGCAGCTGGTGCCACAGCTCACTAGGCTAATCCTCCACCTGTGGCGTCGGCACCCTGGGTTTTAGTCCCGGTTGGGGCACCGGATTCTGTCCCGGGTGCTCCTCTTCCAGTCCAGTTCTCTGCTGTGGCCTGGGAAGGCAGTGGAGGATGGCCCAAGTGCTTGGGCCCTGCACCCACATGGGAGACCAGGCAGAAGCGCCTGGCTCCTGGCTTCAGATCGGCGCAGCACATTGGCCGTAGCAGCCACTTGGGGGGTGAACCAACGGAAGAAAGACCTTTCTCTCTGTCTCTCTTTCTCACTGTCTAACTCTGCCTGTCAAAAAAAAAAAAAAAAGAAAAAGTAAAAACTGCAATGAAAGTTTCAAAAAAACAATCTTTGCTCTTTCTATTTACGATATATTCTGGTATTTTTTCTCTGGTGTATCCAATTTGACTTTTTAAAAATGATGGTCCAATTTATTTTAAATCCATAATTTACAATTTGAAAAACATACCACCCTTGAGAAGCTCCCAAGTAAGACACTAGTACAATAAAAATAATTATAATCATAGTAGCTAACATCTCAGAAACTCTGCACCTAGAACTTTGATAAACACTTTACATGCATTATCTGGAGCCTAGATCCAACCCAGGTCTACTTCTGAATCAAATGTCCACATTCTTTTCACCATATCCCACTACCAGTGTAGCATGAGGAATACATCTATGAGAGCTGGAGGAGGGAAAGTAAAAAGGAATAGTCAGGAAACCTTACAAAAAGTAAAGATCTCTAGGGGTTTGTGTGTGTGTGTGTGTGTCAAAGTAGGTATTTTCTATATTCTGGTGGGGTAGAGGGGTTAAAATGTAGCATTCTACTTAAATGCTTACCTCCAACATAGAGTAAGAGCTCCTAGAGACACTTTAATTATGTCTGTGGATGGAACCCTTTAATTTCTCTTGTAATGCTACAAAACAACTTGATATTTACAGACTGAAAGCTATGTGACTTTAAGTGAATTTGTCTCCTTCATTACAAACAGAAAACTTCCAGGTACACAGAGCACATGGCATTTATATAGTCTTAATGTCTGTTTAATATCTTCTTTAAAAGCACTGTCTATGGAAAGCCATCCAGGACTTGTTAGCAAGAAACTATGGTCCTAATCCCAGTGCTATCATAGAATCTGTGTGTCCCTGAGCAGACGGCTTTACCACTCTGAGACTCAGTTACAAATCTATAAAAACAGTGGTAAGGACAAACCTAAGAGAAGTTTCTTTCTAGTACTGATAAATTCAGAAAATCCATGAAAATTTTATTTCAATAAAAATCACCTGCCCGCAAAGACACAAGGATGAATTTGAGGTTCTAGGACTGAGTTCCTGGGTCTTTGTCTTGCCAGACTTTTTCAGCTGTAGGCAGAATGAGTCATACCAAATGTCTGATATCTACCATTTCATCCGTCCCAGTTTCCTCATTTGAGATGTCAGTGATTATAAGCCATAGAAGAACAGGTTTCAGTTTCAAAATGTCTAACCATGAAAATGACTGCTTCTAGCAGTGGCACATCACTCCACTATGGTTGTTTGCAAGCAGATGCTAAAGAACTATATGGTAGGAACTCTGCAGACAGAATTCAAACATAGGATAGAGGCTATGTTGGATGCCTTTAAAGAGAAATTTTAATTCTAAAATCCTACAGTTCTCTCTACACAAAGTAATAGAAAGAACATCCTTCAGCAAACTTGGAAGGAAAAAAATACCCAAGAAGTTATCTGTTTCTTTCCTACTGTCCTTTCTATAAACCCATCCCAGCACAAGGGGTAATTCATTCCCAGGGACATCAAGGATATAGTTGCCTTGTCTTTTCAGGGCTTCTCCAGAGAGAATAAAAGGTTAAACTGCCAGGGAAAAAACCATCAGGTTTATCTGCAGGTGCCGAGATCTGCACCAGGGAAAACTCAGAAACTGGGGAGAGAGAGATGGGAAGTTAGAGATACTGCTCTACCCAGGAGGCACACAGATACTGCTCTACTCAAAACATACAGATTATGATCCTCAGAACGTAACAGTGGGAACTAAGTGTGGATATTTAATCCAGCCCCAGCCACTCAGACTATTCTAAGATCTCCTAGTCACCATTCAGTGGGTGACTGCTTCATTCTGAGTCAAAACAATTCCAACTGTAAAATTTATCAATTCTCAGTGTAAAATGAATATATTCTACATGATTATCAGGAAAACTTCTTCCAGTACTGATTTTGCTACTATAATACAAAATGTCATTGTTTTGGAAATTAATTACCATCTACCCTAAATTCTCAAAGACATAGGAACAAAAATAACACTAAATACTTAGCATCTATGAGCACTATTGGGGCATACGCAGTATATAATATACCTATAGCTGTCTTAGGAGACATCTGGGTCCTCTACTTTGACAAAATGTAAAAAAGGAGTGTAATTCCACATCCCTTAGGCTACTTCTTGCCCAGTGATATCAGAAACCCCTTTATTTCTACAGAGAAATCCTTTGAGAGTTCAAATCATTCAAGCCAGTCATTTCCAAGTTTTTAAAAAAGCCTCTCACCAGGATGGGTACCTGGCTCCTGCCATCGGATCAGCACGGTGCACGGGCTGCAGCGCACCGGCTGCGGTGGCCATTGAAGGGTGAACTAACGGCAAAGGAAGACCTTTCTCTCTGTGTCTCTCTCTCACTGTCCACTCTGCCTGTCAAAAAAAAAAAAAAAGAAAGAAAAAAAAAGCCTCTCAACGTCTTTTCCAACCAAAAAAAAAAAATTTAAGATTTACTTATTTGTTTGAAAGGCAGAGTTACAGAAAGTCAGAGGCAGACAGAGAGGTCTTCCATCCACTGGTTCACTCCCCAAATGGCCGCAATGGCCAGAACTGCACCAACCTGAAGCCAAGAGCCAGGAGCTTCTTCTGGATCTGCCATGTGGGTGCAAGGGCCCAAGGATTTAGGCCATCTTCTACCGCTTTCGTAGGCACATTAGCAGAGAGCTGGACAATCAAATCTTAAAATTTTAACACCAGTATTTAAACAGATAAAAAGTAGAGTTGCTCTTACTGAAATAGAGGCAGGTAAGTAGTCCACTTCCTCAGCTTCTTCTTAGCTCCCAAACTTGCCCCAACAGCTTATGAGATTCTGCTTCAAAACCCTGAGATTCTAGTTTAATACTCTCATGTTGTATTTAAGGAAACTTGAGTCTAGAGAGAAAACATGACTTAGAACCCTAAGTTCTGTTAGCACCAAACTGAAATTCAAATCCAGGTATACTGAGTTTAAGGACAGCCAAATGCCCCATCTCATCACACTATTCCTTTGAGATGATTACATGAAAATGAGCATGGAGGGCCACCATTGTGGCACAGCCAATTGAGCTGCCCTGTGACCCTGTGATGCTGGTATCCCACACAGACATCAGTTCAAGTTCCAGCTGTTCCACTTCCAATCCAACTCCCTGTTAATGGTCTGGGAAAAGCAATGGAAGATGGCCCAAGTGCTTGGGTCCCTGCCACCCATGTGGAACATACATATGAAGCTCCTGGCTCTGGCTTGGCCCCACCTTGGCCATTGCAGCTATTTGAGGAGTGAACTCGCAGATAGAAGACCTCACTCTCTGTCTCTGTAATTCTGCCTTTCAAATAAACAAATGAGGGGCCCATGCTGTGGCACAGTGAGCTAAGCCTCTGCCTACAGCACCGGCATCCCATATGGGTGCCAGTTTGTGTCCTGGTTTTTCCTCTCCTGATCCACCTCTCTGTTATGACCTGGGAAAGCAGTAGAAGATGGCTCAAGTCCTTGGGCCCCTGCACCCACATGGGAGACCCAGAAGAAGCTCCTGGATCCTGACTTCAGATCAGCTCAGCTCCAGCTGCTGCAGCCATTTGGGGAGTGAATGAGCAGAGGGAAGACCTTTCTCTCTGTCTCTCCCCCTCTCTGTAATTCTGCCTCTCAAATAAATAAAATCTTAAATAATAATAATAAAATAAAAATAACCTAAGTGCTAGAGGCATGTACAATACACTGTTATTTTCTCTACAGGCAAAATCAAAATAGTCATACTCTAGAGAACAATTTCACCATGTAGTACCTGATGGCAAAGAAATCCTGTGTTTCTGGGACTGGCGCTGTGGTGTAGCATGTAAAGCTCCACCTGTAGCACTGGCATCCCTTACGGGCACCGGTTTGAGTCCCAGCTGCTCTACTTCCCATCCAGTTCCCTGTTTATATGCCTGGGAAAGCAACCACATGGGAGACCCAGAAGCTCCAGCTATTGAGGCTATTTGGGGAGTGAATCAGGGAATGAAAGATCTCTCTCTCTCTCTTTCTCTCTGTAACTCTGCCTTTCAAATAAATCTTAAAAAGAAAGAAAGAGCGCGGTGGGAGTCGGGGGGAGAGTAAGGAAGAAAGGAAGAAAAATCCTCCAGTTTTCCTATCACTCACTAAAGTGTCTGGTTGTTTATAAAAGATAAGACATGATTATTTTATTAGCCTATGAAGATCAATACCTAAATGAGACTTAAGAGGCTTCTGAGGGATTCCCTGCTCTTTGCATGCCCAGAAACCATCCCTTAAAGACATTTGGGACTTCTCATATACACCATGCCTGGAACATGGAATACAATCTGAAGCTGCTTATTAAGGTTAACTTTCTAATAAATGAGATGTATAACCTGGACCTCAACATTTTCCAAGATGATACTTGATGAACCCTGCCTCCAATAGTTGCATCCTTGTGTAGTCCTAATCCATTCAGCAGAAGGGTTAATTTCTGTGACTAAAAGAATACAGCAAGTGACAGTACAACACTTAAAAAAAAAAAAAAAAAAAAAAACACTTATACTAATATACTTCACCTTTTTTTCTGGTTTCTTCATTTGAAATTTGGAAAAGAGAACTTCCATACACTGGTTCACTCCCCAAATGCCAGAACAGCCAGGATTAGGTCAGGCTGAAGCCAGAAGCCAGGAACTCCATCCAGGTCTCCCACATGGTTGGCAGGGACCCAAGCATTTGAGCCATCAACTTCTGCCTTCCAATGTGTATACTGGCAGGGAGCTGGGTTGGAAGCACAGGAGGGACTAGATCCCAGGCACTTCCATATGGGATACAGGCAGCCCAAACAGAAGTTTAATCCATGTGTCACAATGCCTGCCCCAGTATGTCACTTTAAAAAAATAATTATTTTTTTGAAAATCAGAGCTGCAGAGAGAGATCTTCCATCTGCTGGATCGCTTCCCAGATGACCACAACAGCCAAGGCTGAACCAAGCCAAAGCCAGGAGCCAAGAACCAGGAGCCAGGAGCTTCTAGGTCTCCCATGTAAATGACAGGGGCCCAAACAGTTGGGCCATCTTCCACTGCTTGTCCCAAGCCATTATCAGGGAGCTAGACTGGAAGTGGGGCAACTAGAACAGAAATCAGAACCTAGATGGGATGACAGCATTGCAGGCAGCAGCTTTATGCCACCCCCACCCCCACCCCCTACCCCAGTATGCCACCAAATTATAGTCAATACTGCCATTCTGTTTTGGTTGCTCTCTTCTCTCTAGGATCACTTATCCAGTGAAGCCAGCTGTGAGATGCTCTACAGACCAGGCCACATGGCAAACTGGTCTACAAAAACATAACCAGGGGTTCACTCTGGGCCTACCTGAGCCTCTGGATGATGCAGTATTGGTAACAGCTTGACTGTAACCTCATTAGACACCCTGGGGCAGAACCACCACATAAACTGACCCTCATAAACCATGAGGGTTTATATATACTTTACTTTTTCAAAATGCTAAATTTTCTAAGGAATTATTTACAAAGCAATAGATAATTAACACAACCACAAAACTTAGGTTTCCTGAATTAACATTAAAAATTTCTTGTTATAAAACCAAAAATCTAGCAGAAACAAAGCCCAAAGCCTGGGCAGGCATTAAGGGGTTAAGCCTCTACTTGCCTAGATACTCAAATTCTAATCCAGCTTCCATCTCGTATGCCTGGAAAGCAGCAAATGATGGCTCAAGTACTTGTGACCTGCTGCCCACATGGGAGACCCTGAAGGAATTTCCGACTCCTGGTTTTGGCCTTTCCCAGCCCCAGCTATTGAAGGCATTCGGGGAGCAAACCTGCAAATTTAAGACTTCTCAATTTCTCTCTTCACCCCATCTTTCCCTCTCTCTGTCATTTTGCTTTTCAAAAAAATAAATAAATATTAATAAAAAAAAAGCCTCAAAGGTTGGGGCCTCCCCTTAACCACAGTCTCCACTGCTTATTCACAAGGTGACCTTATACAAGTCACTTTATCTATCTTAGGGTGGTACTGAGGACACAAAGGATAGCACCACCTTCCTTGTACATTACCATGAGGATTAAATGAGAACAGCTTGTCTAAATATCTTTAAGGGGCCAGCGTTGTGGAATAGCAGGTAAACCTGCCACCTGCGACACCAACATCCCATATGGGCGCTGGTTCAGGTCCCAGCTACTCTACTTCCAATTCAGCTCCTTACTAATGGCCTGGGAAAAGCAATGGAAGATGACCCAAGTGTTTGGGCCACTGAACCCATGTGGGAGTCCTGGGTGAAGCTCCAGGCTCCCAGCTTCAGCTTGGCTCAGTCCTTACTGTTGTGGCCATCTGAGGAGTGAACCAGAGGATGGAAGATTCTCTTTCTCCCTCTCTCTGTAGCTCTTTCAAACAAATAAATCTTAAAAAAAAAAAAAAAAAAAAAAAAAAAAAAAAAAAAAAACAACTAATGTTGGGCAGCAGCAGAGATGTGTGGTCCCTGGACAATAGGATCACTTCAAGTGGAAATAATCACTAGATTAAAATTAAAATAGGCCTGGGGCTAGTGCTGTGGCATAGCAGGTAAAGCTGCCACCTGCAGTGCCGGGATCGGGATCCGGTTCAAGTCCCGGCTGATCCGCTTCTGACCCAGCTCTCTGCTATGGCCTGGGAAAGCAGAAGACAGCCCAAGTCCTTGGGCCCCTGCACTCACGTGCGAGACCTGGAAGAAGCCCCAGTTCCTGGCTTTGGACTGGCGCAGCTCCGGCCATTACGGCCAATTGGGGAGTAAACCAGCAGATGGAAGACCTCTCTCTCTCTCTCTGCCTCTCCTTGTATAACTTTGACTTTCAAACAAATAATAAAATAAATCTTTTTAAAAAATTAAAATACAAAATTTTAAAAAATTTAAATAGGTCTACAAAAATAAATCACACCTAAAATCACATGTAGTAACAAGTACTTGAACCCAGGTTTTATTTTTGTTAGCTTTCTATAACACATGAGCTGTTAGTTAAGTTCAGAGAATCCAGAAGGAATTAACAGCCCATACCACAAAGAGGTAGAGGTGTTTCCCAAGGCCCACCTTTTAGTCCCTTTACCAATTGTAGAAAAGTTTTTTGTGTGTGGGCTTCCCCTGGTAAAACATCAAACTGTTCAAATACTTGGGGTAAGAATTCCACATTCCAATTGTCTGATTTTTACATCTCTAAAAAAGCAGGTTACCAGCACCTGGAGAAAAAAAAAATATATATATACATATAGATGCATACATATATATATATATATATATATACGAGACAGCTTGAGGGCAAAAGATTTCAGAAGCACTAACACTGTTTTGGGTCAAAGCTGAGCTCATCAACCTTGCCAGTGGTAGTGTGAGAGAAGCAGCTTTTCATCCCTTTTTAGAACAGAACATGCCCAAAGGTAGGTGTTGCTACATCTGTTAACCAGCTGAAACAGATTCATTTTTAAATTTTTATTTAAATACAAATTATAGGATTGCATACAATTCCAATTACGGTATTAAAGACCCTAGGGTCCTTTCTTAATACATAGCAATTACGTGAGTGTCACAGCTATTTGCTCTCCATTCCACCACATTCCCACCTGAACTCTTGCCCATCACAGCATTAAATTCATCTATATATACAATTTGTGTGTTTCTGATGTGCAGAGAAAGAATACTGATTAAAAGTCAGAAGAAGAATTCTAAATACAGCTCAAGCTTTGGAGTCAGCAAACTTAGATCTGAATCTCAATTCTGAGTTAACTAGCTGGGAGGTCATAAATAAGCCACTTAATCTCTCTGGGTCCCAATTACCTTATATGTAAAATAAGCATAATACCTATGTCAGTGACCTTGTGAGGATTAAGTTGAGAATAACCATTAGACAACTTGCACAGCAGTAAAGCACTCAATACATGTTAGTTTCCTCTTTATTGATCAGTTGATACATGCCAACCACCTCTAACCTCAGAAGGGCTGATGGTTTTGAGAAAATATTTAGGAAGAATCAGGACAAATGAACAATTATAATACAAAATATATTACAAAAATATATATTATATATTATATACTTATATATAATATATAATACAAAATATTTTACAAACAAGTATAATATAATACAATAAATGTCAATAATACAATGAATGTCATCAAAGCCTTTGGAACAAAGTACCGGGTAAACACTGAAGACAGGGATATTAATTCTGTTTAAATGAGAAGGGAAATGTCAGAGAAGGCACCAAGGACAGATACTTGAACCGAGCCTTTGAAGGCTGTCTAGAAGGACAGCAAGTAGGGGCCGGCGCTGTGGCGTAGCAGGTAAAGCTGCTGCCTGCAGTGCCAGCATCCAATATGGGTGCCGGTTCGATTCCCAGATGATCCACTTCCAATCCAGCTCTCTGTTATGGCCTGGAAAAGCAATGGAAGATGGCCCAATTCCTTGGGCCCCTACACCCATGTGGGAGACCTGGAAGAAGTTCCTGGCTCCTGGCTTCAGATCGACACAGCTCCAACCATTGTGGCCAATTGGGGAGTGAACCAGCGGATGGAAGACCTCTCTCTCTCTGCAACTCTGACTCTCAAATAAATAATAAATCTTAAAAAAAAAAAAAAAGTACAGCAAGTAAAGAAAAACATCTTTTGTTTTTCTAATATTTATTTTATTTGAAAGGCAGAGTTACAAAGAGAGAGGGAGAGAGAGAGAGAGAGAGAGAGAGAGATCAATCTTCCATCCACTGGTTCACTCCACAAACAGCCACAACAGCCAAGGCTAGGCTAGGCTTAAGTTAGGAGCCCAAAACTCCATACAGGTTTCCTTGTGAGTAGTATGGGCCCAAACACTAGGCCCATCTTCCACTGTTTTCCCAAGTGCATCAGCAGGGAACTGTATTGGAAATGGAGCAGCCAGAACTTGGAATGGCAACCGTAAGGGATGCCAGCATTGCAGGCAACATCGCAACCCACTGTTTCATAACACCAGCCCAAAGAAAACATCTTAAACAAACAAAAAATTATGAGAAACAAGGATGGGGTGGGGGGAGGAGTCAGCATGAAAGAGAATTGATTGCTTATTCATACTATAGTGAGAAAATTTAAGGAGAAGTGATGGGTTACAGAGGAACAGAAGTACAACCACCACGAGAAAGGGCTTACCTACAGAAGTTTATGTGGAGAGAAAAGTGGTATGAGAGGCA
Source organism: Oryctolagus cuniculus (assembly GCF_964237555.1). Taxonomy (NCBI): domain Eukaryota; kingdom Metazoa; phylum Chordata; class Mammalia; order Lagomorpha; family Leporidae; genus Oryctolagus; species Oryctolagus cuniculus. The sequence goes on from NC_091432.1 coordinate 68,580,395, forward strand.
AGGATAATCATCTGAGAAACTCTCAAAGAAAAAACATTTAGCTGAAGAATAAAAACAAAAGCACCACTGTAATTATTAGAGATTGTTATGCAGAAGAGAGTTTGAATTTATTTTGTCAGACCCAAGGGACAGACTTAAGAGGTTGGACAGAAATTAAAGAGTGACACAAAATGGCCCGGGGATATTAACAAATATAGAGGGGAGTATTTGGAATTTAAAAGGAAATGATCCTTCTGTAAACGATGAAATTAACCCAGAGATTAAAGAGGGAAACTCTTATCTACTGGCTACGGAACTTCAGCTCTCTCTTCCTCTTTGGGGACACAACTTACTTGATGGGGTTTTGGTGTAACCAGGCTTGAGGAAGGTGCTTCCACCACTTCCTGAGGCCTTACACAATTCAATTCAGCCTCAATTGGAAACACCAGCCCACAGAGAAACAGCTTTAAAAAGAAAACTAAATTAAAGCAGGCACTGGACTTGAAAGGAACTAGGCAGTGGACTTAAAGAGACAGAGTGATAGGGTGACAAAACATCAGGGGCATCAACAATCTGTTGCCTTGTTAATAGAGGAAGTAAGCAATGCAATAGCTGAGATTAATTCAGCTCAATACCTATCATGTATTTGGAGAAAGAGGGAACAGGGCAGGTCAAGCCAGGCCTGGTGGTTTAGACAGCCTTTATGACCTGTATTATCTCATTTTTCTTCAGGATAATATAGTGAAGGTAGTATTACTTTCCCAATAAATATTAAGATCTTTAAAGCATGATGAGAATACTTCAGAAGGTTTATAGAAACACAGAAGTAAAAAGATAAATTTATTTTAATACAAAAAAATTGAAATCCATGTATAGTTTTTGCATAATATGCATTCTTCATGAACATTTTAAAGACCCCCTCATAATGTTTGTGTTAATTACTTGTATGGCTTTCTAGAGTGAAATCCTTTTGATCACATGGATTATAAGTAATTTACCTTAGGCTGGGCATTTGGTTCAACAGTTAAGATGCCTCTCAGGACACCTGCATCCTGTATCACAGATCAGCCTAGGCTAGAGTCCTAATTCTGCTCCCAATTCCAGTTTCCTGCTAATGTGTTCTCTGGGAGGCAAAAAGAGATAGCTCAGGTACTTAGGTCCCTGTCACCCACATGGGAGTCCCTGAATTAGTTTTGGGCTCCTGGCTTTGGCCTGGCCCTGCCCCAGCTGTCTCAGACATTTAGCGAGTGAATCAGTGGATGGAAGATTTCTCTCTCTCTCTGTCTCTCTGCCTCTGTGCATGTGTGTGTGCTTCTCCCTGCCTTTCAAATAAAATGAAAATAAATAAATAAAAATATTTTTTAAATTCAGCATCAGGGTGAGACATCCCAGGCAAATAATGTGAACTAAAAAGTTTCTCAACACCCTTGTCCTAATTGTACCACTCTTTGAGCCAACATATGACGTATTTTCTTCAATCAAAATCATTGTTTCAGGCACTGCGCTGAGAATAGGGATCACAAATCTGAAAGAGATAATAACCCTATCTTTGTGGCAGGCATTTGACACAGCAGATTGAGCACCACTTGGGACACCAGTAACATATCAGAATGTTCCAGGTCCTCTGCTTCCAATTCGGCTTCCTGCTGATGTACACCTGGGAGTCAGCAGATGATGGTTCAGGTACTTGGGCCCAGGAGTTCCAGGCTCCTGGCTTCAACCTGGCCCAGTCCTGGCTGTTGCTGGCCTTTGGGGAATAAAACAGCAGATGGAAGACATCTTTCTCGCTCTTACTTTACCCTTCAAGTAGATGTTTAAAAAGGAAAGCTTTTTTTAAAAAAAGAAAAGCTTACAAATAAATACTTCCCATTTACAAAAAAAAATCAGTTCCAGTCCCAGTGCTGAGAACAGAGAACACAAATTTGAATCAGGTAAGATCCCTGTCTTCAAGGCTGGCATTTGGTGCAACAGTGGTTAGGACACCAGCTTTGCACACCAGCATCCATTAACCAGAGTGCCTGGTTCAAGTCAGGGATTCTCTACTTCTGATCCAGATTCTTGTTAATGTGTACCCAGGGGAGGCAACAGATGATGACTCTAGTACCTGGTCCCTGCCATACATCTGGGAGGCTCAGGCTGAGTTCCAGGCTCCTGGCTTTGGACTGGCCCCTATCTGGCTATTGTGGGCATTTGAGAAGTAAACCAGCAAATGGAAGTGCTCTCTCTCTCTCTCTTTCTCTCTGCCTTTCAAATAAAATTAATTTTTTAAAAATTTCCTAATAAGAAAAAAAAACTTTCTTTAAGAAGCTCCTACTTTGGTAAAGTAGTCAGTGATTATCTTTTTATTTTTTTAAGATTTTATTTATTGACCGGCGCCACGACTCACTAAGCTAATCCTCCACCTGCGGCACCAGCACCCAGGGGTCTAATCCCCGTTGGGGTGCCGGTTCTGCCCCGGTTGCTCCTCTTCCAGTCCAGCTTTTTGCTGTGGCCCAGGAGAACAGTGGAGGATGGCCCAAGTACTTGGGCTCTGCACCCACATGGGAGACCAGGAAGAAGCACCTGGCTCCTGGCTTCGGATTGGTGCAGCGCGCTGGCTGTAGCGGCCACTTGGGGGGTGAAGCAACAGAAGGAAGACCTTTCTCTCTGTCTCTCTCTCTCTCACTGTCTAACTCTGCCTGTCAAAAAAAAAAAAAAAGATTTTATTTATTTATTTGAGAAGAAGAGTTACAGACGGAGAGAGAAAGGCCTTTCACCCACTAGTTCACTCCTCAAATGACCACAATGGCTGCAGCTGGGCCAATCCAAAGCCAGGAGCTTCTGGATCTCCCATGCAGGTGCTGAGACCCAAGCACTTGGGCCATCTTGTACTGCTGGATCACAAGAGGAGCAGCTGGGACACAAACCAGCGCCCACAGGCAGAGGCTTAGCCCACCACACCACAGTGCTGGCCCCTAGTGATTATCTTTTAGTTATAACAATCTAGGTTCAAATCCTGGATCCACCGTTTAGAAAATAAAGTCATTTCCTTTACCTAAACTCCAGATCCTTATATATGAAATTGAGGGCAATACTTATCATCAGTCTAATTCAAAGCATTACTTATGAGTAATTGGTGAAGTAATATATTCAAAGCATCAAGCAGAATGCCTGATCCACAGTACATATGCTCACTATGAATTTACTGAATTAATGGCTTATAAGAGTACATTCTGGGAGGATGGAGGGGAAGAGAGAATATCCCAGTACTATGTTTCCCATAACGTTGGATCCCCTGAGGAAATGGTGTTTGCCTGATCACATGATTTCATATTCCCAGCTTCTCATGCATTAGAACCACAAAACCAGAAAGAGGAATCCGGCAGGCCCAACATACTGACTGGAGATGAATTAAACAGCTCTCTAGTCTCAAAAGTTTACAAAGGGAAGTCAACAGCAGGGAAAAATCTAAAAACCGAAGACCTAGAATCCTGCACATCAAAGCGAAATGACAAGAAAAGACAAGCTAAACACAAATATCTCTCTACAGAGTGGAGCTACAGTGAGAGATTAGGAGTTACTAGGGATTAACGGGATTTTCTGGGCCACAACAGTTCCCACTCAGACAGATATTCTTTCTATGAAATAACTGGCATATCTAAAGTAAGTTGAGTGTCTGGGGCACCACAGGATTTAGATATGTTTCCAACCAGGTGGTCAACCAAATGTAGTCACAGGGATATACGTGGCTCCCCACTCAGGAGATAGTGGCTGAGACATCGCCCCATGCCAGCAAAGAGTACCTCGTTGCCCCATGTCAGCAGGAAGTAGCTCTAAAGACAGATCATTGTCCCTCTACCCCCACCCCGGACTTTTGAGACTAATGCAATCCCATACAATACCTGCTTTATAAAAAGCAAAAGGGGGGAATGTTAGTAAAATGGTGCAATCCCAACACCATTTTAGGCTCTAGCCCCCGCTGCCATTGCTGAAAGCCATGGCCCAACCACCGGTGTCAGCCCCACCCCCATCCTAATGGGATTCACTGCTCCTACTTCCCTGCCTGCCCCCTGGCAAAGTTTTAAAAGGACCTGTTCCTGAACACATGGCTCTCTCTTTCTCTCCATCTCCTGATCTCTCTCTCTGTCTCTGAATCCCTCTTAAGCTCTCCTTCTCCCTCTTTTCCTTCTTCACCCCTTCCTTCTGGTCTGTCCAGTTTCCCCCAATAAACTCTTTCCCTTAAAAAAAATGAAAAAATGTTTCACCACTAATGTCAATACTGCTATTCAGTGGGCAACAGCCAAGGATGACCAGGAGTAACACAATTTTTCCCATTTCATTTCTCCTCTCAAGTTGCCCAGATATCAAGTGTCCCTCTTTTTTGACCCATTTACCACAAAACCTGCCATCTCAGGGCCTGCGCTGTGGCATAGTGAGCGGGTAAAGCTGCTGCCTGCAGGGCCGACATCCCATATGAACGCCGGTTCTAGTCCTGGCTGCTCCACTTTCGATCCAGCTCTCTGCTATGACCTGGGAAAGCAGTGGAAAATGGCCAAATCCTTGGGCCCCTGTACCCACATGGGAGACCTGGAGGAAGCTCCTGGCTCCTGGCTTCAGATCAGCCCAGCTCCAGCAATTGTGGCCAATTGGGGAGTGAATCAGCGTATAGAAGACATCTCTCTCTCTCTGCCTCTCCTCTCTGTGTAACTCTTTCAAATAAATAAATAAATCTTTAAAAAAAAAAAAAAAAACCTGCCATCTCTAGTGGCCATTCCTTGAGCAGAAGAGGCATCCTGACTGGCCACTGGAATATAGAATGGAAATTTGGGGGCCGGCGCTATGGCACAATAGGTTAATCTTCTGCCTGCTGCGCTGGCATTCCCTATAGGCGCTGGCTGCTCCACTTCCAATCCAGCTCCCTGCTATGGCCTGGGAAAGCAGTAGAAGATGGCCCAAGTCCTTGGGCCCCTACACCTGCATGGGAGATCCTGAAGAAGCTCCTGGCTCCTGGCTTCGGACTGGTGTAGCTCTGGCTGTTGCAGCTCTCTTGGGAGTGAATCAGCAGATGGAAGACCTTTCTCTTTGTCTCCCTCTCACTGTCTGTAACTCTACCTCTCAAATAAATAAATAAAATCTTAAGAAAAAAAAATGGAAATCTGACCAGGCAAAGACCTTATCTTACCCTCACCTATAGCCTCCAGAATTAAACTCCACAAATTTGTTTGAAAGCCACAAAAGGATAAATTCTGTGATTTTAAAATTTTACTTATTTTTATTTGAACAACAGAGAATGAGATAGAGACACAAATCTTCCATCTGCTGGCTCACTCCCCAATGCCCCCTAGCTTCACAGAGAAAAAGACAGAGACAGAGATCTTCCATGCGCTGGTTCACTCCCCAATGTCCGTCAACAGCTGGGACTGAGCCAGACTAATCCGGGTCCCCCACATGGAGAGCAAGGACCCAAGTACTTAAGCCATCACCTCCTGCCTCCTAAGGTGTGCATTAGCAGGATAGAATTGGGAGCACAGCCAAAGCTCAAACCTGGGCAATCCAATATGTGATGCAGGTGTCCCAAATGGTATCCGAAACACTGTGCCAAACATCTGCCCATGCTATATTTATTTTAAAACATTAGAGGAATAGTTTCGAGAAGATAGAATTTCCCTAAAAGGTGGAGCAAGGGTGAGAGATTAGGAGTTACCAGGGTTTAATGGAACTCTGTCTTCTGAGAACTAAGAAGCTAAGTCTTCTGAGAAGATCTCAACCATTTATGGAGTACCTATCATGGTGCCAGGCACCATTTTGAATGCTTTATGGTGGAGTTCAGTACACACCACTATATGGCACCTTGGCATTTGTGAAAAGACCAGAAGGAAGGCCACTCTCACCTTCCCCTTGCCCTTCTCCCCTAAAGCAAGTCCTAAGACCTTCTATTCAACAGGCACCTTCCTTATATCCAGATGATAGAAACATCCTTATCTCTAAAGACCTAGGGACACAGAGAAGAATCTGAACAAACAGGCTTTGCCAAATTCTTCCTAGTATTATTAGGTCATATCCCCTTTGTCCAATCATACTTCTCCAGGATAACTCATCTTTTCATCAAATCCCAAGCACAAAAATACACAAGTTTACCCATTTCTTTGGGTGTTTATTTCATTATGAAGACTTCCTTGCCATGTAAAACTTAAATAAGTCCATAAACTTTTCTTCTGTTATTCTACCTTTTGCATCAGAGTCTGCCACACATTCAGCAAGAATAAAATAATTTCTTTTCCCTTACATTTGTTCACAGTAATGTCCTCAAAACAACTTTGGAAGGGCGATATTATTCAATGAATTTTACAGAGGGAAAACTATGTTCAGAGAAATTAAGCTGCACCAAAATCACAGTTAATAAGCAATAAGAGCTGAAATTCCTAAGCAAATTGGCTGTGACCACATTAAAGTCATTTTTTTCCACTGCATGTCACATTTTATTCTATAAATGTCCTGCAAGAAAGGTAAATATCAACATAATCCCACTTTACAAATGAGGAAATTGGTGCTTAAAGAAGTGATATTACTTTCTCAGGAATAAACTGGCAGGGAACAGAGCCATGGTTTGTCAGCAAATCTCTTGCCCTCAAATCTGCTCTTTCTACTATCCTACACTTCCTCTACATTGTGCCCAGCAGAGCAGTGGAAATATACTTACCTAATAGGGAATCAGGAGTGCTGAGAATGGTCTTGACTCTGTAACCAATTTATATAACATTGAAATGAATTATGTTTCTTATTAAGTTTCAGTTTTCTCATCAACAAATTAAGTCCCCTTCAGCTAGCAACATAGGTTTTAATTAGTTAAAAAAAAAAAAAAAAAGTATATCAGGGGGCCGGCACTGAGGTATAGCAGGTAAATCCACTGCCTGCAGAGCTGGCATCCCATATGGGCGCCGGTTTGAGCCCTGATGACCACTTCCAAACCAGCTCTCTGCTATGGCCTGGGAAAGCAGCAGAAGATGGCCCAAGTCCTTGGGCCCCTGTACCCGTGTGGGAGACCCAGAAGAAGCTCCTGGCCCCTGCCTTCAGATCAGTGCAGCTCCAGCTATTGCGGCCTATTGGGGAGAGAACCAGTGGATAGAAGACCTCTCTCTCTCTGCCTCTCCTTCTCTCTATGTCTAACTCTGACTTTCAAATAAATAAAATAAATCTTAAAAAAAAAAAAAGCATATCAGAAGCAATTTCTCTGGTTTCCTTACTCCCTAACAGTAACTTTCTAAAACAAACCTAGGTAAGGTGCTAAGTGCTCAGTATCATAAAATAAAAATTACACATTCAATTCCATGCCTTTCCTCCTCAAACAACCTAAATCTTAACAAAGATAAGTGTTGGCACACCTAATAACCCAGCAGGTATGACTAGGAATGAAGAGTCCTTCTTTCCATCTGTGGGACAGACAACATTTCTATTCCCTAGAGAATCTCTCTTCCCAGGTGGGACAACAGCTCTGCTTCAGTTATAACAGACGAGCCTTCTGGCTTTTAACTGAATCCCATCAGATCTAAACAATTTACAAGTGACTTTTGACTAATTAATATTATAGAACAAAAAATGAAATTTAATACCAGGTGTAAGTTCTTCCCTGCCAAGGGACAGGAAGAAAGAAGCAGCAGGATCCACAAGACTTTGGTCAAATTACTTTCCTGTCTGACCTACTTTATTTATAAATAAAGTAAGAGATCAAGTCCAAACCAATTCTAAACACCTTTCCACTGTTAACTAAAAAACAGTCAATATTTAGAACATATGAAATCTATAAAAAGCAAAATTAGAGCAGAAAGGGCATAGTGTTAAAACTAACATGATTGTCACAGAAAAAAGTAAAAAAGAATGAGCTTATTACCAAAGAACATAAAATATGTATGGATGGTCGCACCACACTGAATACGTATTAGTTGTAAGAGCAAAAAGAAACCACCATATTCCCGTGACAGCTGAAGTAAATAATTCAGATAATGCCCCAGGGTAAGAGTACACCGACAGAACCCATATTCCTACAGTTAAACCAGAGCTGATCTGAGTATGATCAAGGCCCCAAGACCCAAGGCAATCACTGAGAACCAAGAAATTGTCTTAAAAGGAAAACATTCCTGATGAAGCGTGCCTTTTTATGGCTCCGAATACATACTATTTTAGCTAGACATCATCGTTCAGATTCTATATGACTTATTAATATGCTATATGATGAAATAGCATTTCCACATAAATTTTTTCATGTAACTCTTCCAATATCCTCGAGGTTATATTCCCTATTTTTCAGAAAGATAATCTGAAGCTCAAAGAGGTAAACAGGATGAAAATCCAACCTCTGGCTACAAGTTCAATATACTTTCTACCTAATCACTTTCATAATCAGTTTCCTTCATTGTACAAGTCTCTCAGACGCACGCTATCCAGTTAACTATCTCACAACAATAGCACATGAGATGAGATACTCAAGGTTCCTCATGAACTGGCCCCTATCTACCATTACAGTTTTGAAATGATGCTGCTGACTGCCTACCTAGCATCCATTCCTGTCTTTCTCCTTCCTAATGCAGCTCTAATTTCTATCAGGTGAATTCATTCATTCCTCGTTATCCTATGTTATTAGGGCAGTTCTCAAATTTTAGCATGAAACAAAACTCACCTGGAATGCTTACTAAACTATAGACTTCTGGGCCCCACACACAGTTTGAGTACATATTTGAGTCAAAATTTCTGCTAACAGAATTTCAAATGATATCAAATTTCATACCAAAAGAAGGAAACAGCCACCAAATACTATGTATGGCACAATCTACAAACCAGTTTGTTCAACATCTATTTCAATCTTCTTCTGGCTTAGATTTGAGTACCACACAGGTTGGAAAATAAAACAATATATTTCCTAGAAATGTGATTTGAGTCTGTCAATCAAATGCTCTCATAATAAATTCCAACTTGGAACTGAATTAGACAAGAAAAGAGACTGGACATACGACACCCCTTTTGCTGGAACAAACTTCAGCAAAGGCAGCACAGTCCTAGATATAGCAAGTAGAACAACAGCTTCCTGATTCTGGCAAAACCAGCAATATCCTTAAAAGCTTAGTTCTTTAATTGAGTTTGATGGATCTGTCCATGTGAGCTTAGTCTATTTCTTCAACTCTCCCAAAGATTCTTTAAGCTGATACCCTTCAGTAACATCCTGTTTTCTTGAAGGTATTAGAACGGATTCTATAGTTATCCCCTATTAAAAAGAATCCTGACCAATAAATTGTCCTATATTAAATATAACAATTAATATTTACTATCATATTTTTGTAACATTGTCCCTTTCCTTTCATGTCTTTACATCAACTTTTTCCTCAGTTTGGAATTTCTTCCCTTAAAATGAACCCTTCTGCAAGTTACTCACTTCCTCTATAAAGAGATTTACATGAAGAGGAGTTAATCACAGAAAGAAGAGAGCTAGCAGAGCAGACTGAGCCCTGAAGAAATGTGCAATGTGTGACCTGGAAGAAAAGGAACAGAGAAGAAGGAGCGAGTACTTCAAGTGTAAAGAATATTTGTAAAGGCAATAGGTACCTGTCACCAAGATTGCATCTACACATTCACAACTTCTTAAGAGTTGGTAGTAGTGATGCCACGTGTATGCTGGTTTTTGCTTGATAAATTAATATTGAACACAGTGATTTTTAACTCAGTTCTCAGTAATCACTAAGCACTAAAAGTTGTGTACATAAAATACTATACAAGAAGCTATAGGGAGGGTCTCACAGCAGAGATCAGTCTCCACTCTTGAAGACGTACAATGTAGAAGAAAACAGACACTGGAAAAGATCAAGGATGTAACATAAACATTATTTTTACATGTTTTTTAGGATTTATTTATTTGAGAGACAATGTTTCCATTCACTGGTTCACTCCCCAAATGCCTATAATGGTCAAGGCTGGGCTGGGCTGGGCTGAAACAAGGAACCAGGAACTCAATCCATGTATTTCACACAGGAGGCAGAAACCAATGACTTGAGTTATCACCACTGTCTCCCAGGGTCTTCATTAGCAGGAAACAGGGATCAGGAGACAGAGCCAGGCATCAAACCTAGGCACTCTATTATGGAACGTAGGCATCTTAACCAGTGTCTTAACTAACCACTAAACACTTGCCCTGAAATATTACTTTTCCTTAAAATGTTTATTTATTCACCAGGCAGAGAGAGAAAGAGCATTCCCTCCCACTAGTTCACTATTCAAATGCCCATGATGGCTAAGCCTGGATGAAGGCCCAAGCCAGGAGACAGGAACTCAATCCAGATGTCTTACATGGGTGACAGAACTCAATTACTTGAGCCATCACCACTACTACCTCCCAGGGTCTGAAATAGCAAGAAGCTGGAGTTGGAAGGCCAGAGTCAGGCATTGAACCCAGTAACTCTAGTATGAGATGTGGACATCTTAGCAGCTGGGCCAAATGCCCATACCTCCAAAAATTACTTTTTAGAAGGTCAAATACGTGGGACCAGCACTGTGGCATTGCAAGTTAAACTGCCACCTGTAGCACCAGCATCCCATATGAGCACCGGTTTCAGTCCCAGAGGCTCCACTTCCGATTCAATTCCCTGCTAATGTACCTGGGAAAACAGCAGAAGACAGCCAAAGTTTCTGGGCCCCTGAATCCACCTGGGAGACCCTGAGGAAGCTCCTGGCTCCTGGCTTTTCTCTGGCCCACCTTTGGCTGTTGTGGCCATTTGGGGAGTGAACCAACAGATGGAAGATTCATTCTCTCTCTCTCTCTCTCTCTCTTTCTCTGAAACTCTGCCTTTCAAATAACTTCCAAAAAAAAAAAAAAAAAAGGTCAAATACATACAAACAACTATAAAGAATAAAAGGTTCAAGTTTAAACCTAGATGTGGTTGACAGAAAATTTCCCCAAGAAAACTCATTAATTTACCAAATATTAATTTTGTATTTATTTATTTTATTTGAAAGGCAGAGAGAGATCTTCCATGCACTGGTTTACTCTCCAAATGCCTGAAACCATCAGAGCTAGGCTAAGCTGAGGTCAAGATCCAGAACTCATCCAGGTCTCCCACATGGTTAGCAGGGACCCAAGTACTTGAGCCATCACCCACTAGTCCCCAGGGTGTGCATTAGCAGGAAGCTGGAATTGGTAGCAGAAACAGGACTCAACCCAAACCCAGGCACTCTGATAGAGGATGAGGGTGTCCCAAGCAGCAATTTTTTTAAAATATTTTATTTATTTATTTGAGAGGTAGAGTTACAGACAGTGAGAAGGAAAAACAGAGAAAGGTCTTCCGCCCCTTGGTTCTCTCCCCAAATGGCCACAATGGCCAGAGCTACGCCGACCCGAAGCCAGGAGCTAGGTGCTTCTTCCTGGTCTCCCATGTGGGTGCAGGGGCCCAAGGACTTGGGCCATCTTCCACTGCTTTCCCAGGCCACAGCAGAGAGCTGGACTGGAAGAGGAACAACTGGGACTAGAATTGGCACCCATATGGGATGCCGGCGCCGCAGGTGGAGGATTAACCTAGTGCGCCACAGTGCCGGCCCCCAAGCAGCAATTTAACCACTGTGCCAAATGCCTGCCTCACACAAATACTTATTAAGCAGTCACTATGTACTCAAAACTGTTCGAGGTGCAAAGGACACAGTAAAGCAAGCAGACAAGGTCCCGGCTTTCACACAGCTAATATTCTAACTGAAGGACAATCAGGAACAAAGGTCACAAGAACAGGATTGTAAATTAAAGCAATGACCATTTGGGATCATTTTAATTTCTTTATCCTGTAATGATATGATGGCCAACATTATTACCTCATGCAATCCTAATAACAAGACTATGAAATAAGAAGTATTAGTACCATCTTAAGAATAAGCCTCCACCTATAGAGCTGGCATCCCATATGGGCACCAGTAACGTGTCCTGGCTACTCCTCTTCCAATCCGGCTTTTTGGCTCATGGCCTGAGAAAGTAGTGGAAGATGGCCCAAGTGCTTGGACCCCTGCACCCACAGGGGAGGCCCAAAAGAAGCTCCTAGCTCCTGGCTTCAGACTGGTGGCTATTTGGGGAGTGATCCAGCAGATGGAAGACCTTTCTCCCTGTCTCTAACTCTACCTCTCAAATAAATACATAAAATCTTAAAAAAAATAAATAAAGAGTAAAGAAACTAAAACTACAGAGGTTAAGTAACTCTCCCCAGATCACATGGTCAAGAAACAGCAAGGCCAAGGTACATTCAAAGTCAGATCAGTGGGAGAAGTTTTAACTGCTACACAATATACAGAGAGGATTAAAGTTTATTTTCATGACACAGAGCTTTGTTGAAATGTGAGGTATGGAAATTATTAATTTGGTATAAGGTTTTTTGTTTTTTCTTTTTTTCCCTACTCCCCCGCCTCAAAAAAAAATGACCTCCATGGCTGAGGTCATATTCAGCTTCTGTTTCTATGGTTTCAAAAGCAATTATGAAAAGGTATTCAGGTGCCTCATTCTATTGTTAGTGAAAAGGTACTCTGAAAGCTGCTACTGTGCAGTTCTTGTCCACCAGCTGGGACCCTGTGCTTCCACGGCTTCAGTAAGGGGCACATTAGCATTACATTAATGGGCATAAACAGCTGTAGCACAAACCTCCAGCAGATAGGAGGCTACAGGCACAGAGAACAAAGGGAAAGGCAGGAAAGCAATGATTGGCTGACCTGGTGCTGTCTAGGTCAGGGCTGGCATTTGGTCCCTCAATTCTCATGAATGTGGATACCTAGGCAGCAGCCCAAAGCCTTTCTCATTTCCATCTCAATCTCCAGGAAGAATTACAATGAGAACAAGAGCTATTGAGGCAGAGAACAGATTCTGAATATTAAAGTACACAGTAGGCAGGAACTGGTAAAAGGAAAAATAACAGAAGTTTACCTTTTGGACTTAACAAAGTATAAGGTCAAACTACCATACAACTTCTGGACCATACAGTACCTTCAAGAAAAGTTTCCAAATCTTGTCAATTATTATTCATTTCTTCCTATCTCCATGCATTTATTAGGCATCATAGAACTATAATGAAAAAAGCACAGTCCTCAATCTCAGAACACTAAATCCAATGGGACAACCAGCATATACAGATGAGACTCTTGTTCTCTGAGGATAACTTGTAGCCAAATATACCACTTACAGTTAAACTACAAGACACATAAATTTCTAGTAACCTCTCCACCAAAAGTTTTTGGGCTTTTAATTTATTAAGATAAATAAAAATAATTTTTTTTTTTTTTTTTTTTTTTTTTTTTTTTTTTGCCAGGCAGAGTGTGGGGAGCAATCCGGACTGGACTAAGTTACTGGAATTAAGACTTATTCTATGCATCTGCTCTCCCACAATATGGCGCTGGGAGAGAAGTAAACAGCTTCTACACAGCTGCCTCCAGTTCAGCTAATAAACTGTAGGACTTGCTCCTGATTGGAGGAGAGCAGCGTGCTCGGCGTGTGGGCAGCCGAGTTAGGATTGGCGGAGGAGGACTATAAAGGAGGAGAGAGACGGCATGCACCAGGAACATCTATGGGGAACATCTAAGGGGAACATCTAGCTGAAGGAAAACCTGTGCAGCCCCCGAGAAGAGCCGGCCGGCGGTGTGCCGCTCCCCTGCGGAAGTGGGGAATGTGGCCAGGGGGAACTGCCCTTCCACGGAGGTGGAAGGGATAGTAGCCAACCCGGGAAGAACCAGCAGCAAACCCGGGGAGGGCCGAGCAGACGAAAGAACAGCGCAGGGTCCTGTGTTGCTCCTCCACGAAGAGGGGGAGCGACATAATGGTGCCGTGACTCGGACATGGAGCCTAGGCAGGGTCCTGTGTCGTTCCTCCGCGAAGAGGGGGAGCGACACAGAGTTAGACAGTGAGAGAGAGAGACAGAGAGAAAGGACTTCCTTCCGTTGGTTCACTCCCCTAATGGCCGCTACAGCCAGCGCTGCGCCGATCAGAAGCCAGGATCCAGGTACTTCCTCCCAGTTTCCCATGCGGGTGCAGGGACCCAAGCACTTGGGCCATCCTCCGCTGCCCTCCCGGGCCACAGCAGAGAGTTGGACTGGAAGAGGAGCAACCGGGACTAGTACCCAGTGCCCCAACCAGGACTAGAACATGGGGTGCTGGCGCCACAGGTGGAGGATTAGCCTAGTGAGCCACGGCACCGGCCATAATAATTCTTAATTCAATAAAATTTAAGTTAAAAATACCACTATCATAATTACTAAAACAACAAACATCAGTCACTTCACATTTGGCTTTCACAACACGTTGGTAAGAAGATATATTTTATTAAAATATTTAAGAGCCTCACCAACTTTTCCCAAGGGTCTCTCTTCAATCTTTTTTTACTCAAATCATTGTCTTCTGAATCTCCTGTTATATCATTACCCACATTAATTTCCCCTTCCATTTTAAACTGGTCTAATTTTTCCTGCTTTTCATTTGTCAGTGGTTGTGTGTGTACATGTGTGTGTGTGTGCGTGTGTGTGTGTGTGTGTGTATGTGTGTTTCAAGTCATTCTCCAGGACTTCATTAATTCAACTTCGTAAAATTCTTCTATTTTCATTTTGGGTCCAACAGTACCATATTGCCAGATGCTAATTAACCTACCATTAGAAAGGCATTTATTGACAAAGAGGGCAACAAGGACAGACCCTAATGGTGAGCTGGAAGGGATGTCTGAGAGGACCTAATTTTGTAAGTGATCAAATGAACTTCCATACATCTAATTATAATGCAAAGGAGGGGGAAAATGCTACAGAAATTCAAGAGTGCTTAATAGGTATTTATTGAGTGGGTACATGAGTAAGTTATTTTATTCAATCATTCAACAAATATTTACTGAAGGCTAATATAAGCCAGGCATTAATACTGCAGAGATGGCAAGGAAAAAAGTACCACCCTATAATAATCTACCATGAATGACTGGATGAGGTCTGCAGATGCCTATGTCAAGAAACGGCATCCAAGTGGATTCTGACAAATGAACAGTTTTAACAGCAAGAAGGAAAAAGGAATTTCAGGTTGAAGGACTAGGGTGATAGGACATGAAACTGAAAATCTTTCTAGAAAGATGGAGTAGGGACAAACAAGATGAGGCTGAAGAGGGGGTGGGCAGAGTTCCCTGAATAGCAAACTAATTTACATATTACTCTACAAGCAATAATGGTTCCTGGCAGTAGAGTGACAGGACCAGAAAAATTATCCCAGGCAGTGTAATGGATAAATAACAGAGCAGAAAGACTGGATGCCAAGATACTTTCTAAGTAAGATTATTAAAAGCCTAACAAAGAGATAATTAAGTTCTACAGCAGAGAACAGAAGAAACAGAGAAATAGAAACAAGTTTTGGAAATAAACTTCAGAGATAAAGCTGACAAGGCTTGATAACCCACATTATTGATACCAAGAGCTCATCTTTGAGTAAATATTTAACAACACTCACTATGTTCCAGGTACTGTGCTGGATGATAAGGCACAATGATGAACAAAAGAGACACGAATTTCAACTTCTCCGGGCTGAAAGTCTAGATATATAACAAACAATCAAATAAGGACAGAATTATAAATAATTATAGAAAATAACAGTGCTATTAGAGGAAGAGAGAATCTTCTTCAGATTAGGAAAATCCTGATCTTTTTCTACTAAAGAAACAAGATGGAGGGAGAAGGGAGAAGCCAGAGTTGTGAAGCACCTACTGGGGAGAACAGGCATGAAGGTCCTATAGTAAGAGAGACTTTCTCAAACTTTGTACAACAGAAAAAAAAAAAAAAGAAAAATGTCCATCACTCTGAAGCACAGCCATTAAGGTGAAGAGTGGCATGAGATGAAGTCAGAAAAACCACAAAAGCCAAGTCATTAAATCATGAATACAAATTTTTAATTTCCCCTAAATGAAATAAAAACCCTTTAAAGGTATTGAAGAATTGAGTTAAAGTTACTGTAGTAGGCCAGAGGATAAACAGAGGATCAGAGGGTAACAACAAAGAAGAGAGGTAGATAGAATCAAGAAAAACAGAGTGAAATTGCCTACATTGAGAACAGAGTACACATGATGGTAAGACAGAGGTACCAGTAATGACTTAAATTTCTGGCTTAAGCAACCAGAGAAAAGGTGCCACTTAATAAGATAGGATAACTGTGACCAGAAGCCTATGGAAAAAGATCAAGAATGTAGTTTTTGTAGTTTTAGAGCACATTAAGTAGGAGAGGTTGTAAGACCTCCAATGGGAAATATCAAGTAGACAATTGGGCATGTTAAGTCTAAGAGTTAAGGAGAGAGATTTAGACTAGAGATAACTGGGGGAAATGGGAGTCACCTGTGAGTGTATATGTGTGTGTATGTGTGTGTGTGTGTACAGTATTCAAAGGTAGGAGAATGAATTAGATCAAGTAGCAAATGTATAGTGTAAAAAAAGAGGCTCTCTCCAAACATTCTAACATTTAAAATCAAGGTAGAGGGGGAAGGCATTGTGGCACAGCAGATTGGGCCACCACCTACAACGCCAGCATCCATATAGGCACCACTTCAAGTCCCTATTGCTCCACTTCAAATTTAGCTCCCTGCAAATATACCTGGAGAAGCAATGGGTGAGATGGCTCAAGTACTTGAGTCCCTGACACTCATGTGGGAGACCTGGATGGAGCTTCCTGTCTCCTGGCTTTGGTCTACCCCATACCTGGCTATTGCGACCATCTGGAAGTAAATCAGCAGTTCAAAGTCTCAGTCTCTCTCTCTCTCTCTCCCTCTGCCTTTCAAAATAAATAAATATTTTTAAATAAAGAAAGATGGCATGAAATAAGATTTCTAAGATCATGGGAAAGAATCTAAAAGCATGTGGAAAAGCAAGACTTTCCTAGAAGGACAATCACTTCTTTAGCTGTAAAAGAAGGGTGTTTCAATTCTGTTGCAATAATAAAATATCTGAGGTTGAGTAATTTTTAAAGAACAGATTTATTGGCTCATGGTTCTGGAGGTTAGGAAGTCTAACAGCTTGATGCCAGTAAGAACCTCATGCTGCTTTACCTTATGGCGGAAAGCTGAATAGCAAGCAGGTGCATGCAGAAGAGGGAAAAAGACAAGGGCACCTCACTTTATAACAACCTGCTCTCATGGTAACTAATCCAGTCCCATGTGAAAGACATTAATCCCTCTTAACAACCTAATCACCTCTTAAAGGCCACAACTCCTACCACCTCCGCAATGGCAACCAAATTTCAACGTGACTTTCAAAGAGGATAAACTATCTTCAAACCATAAAAAGGGAGCAAATGCAGAATGGGTACAAATTCAAGTAGAGCTTTAGATTCAGTAATGAAAATATGAAAATGCTAATTTAACTATGATACATGAAGCAAAGTATGGAAGAAGGGCACAGAGAAAGAGGTAGGTTCAGAATAAAGAGAGAATCTAAGATAATCCTGAGAAAATGTTCCAACAGTTGACTTTTCCATAAGCAAGAATATCCTCTATAACCTGGATGGGTTTCACACAATCAGTACAAAGGCATTAAGAGCAAAATTGAGGTTTCCTTGACAAATAATTTTCCTATACTCCACTTCTCTGGTTTTAGGGAAACAATGAATATCATGTTAATTTCTATAATGGGGACAGGTGTCTGGCTTAGTTGTTTAGCTGCCAGAGGGACACTTGCTTCCCATTATTAGAGTGCCTGGGTTTGAGTCTGAGCTTTACTCCCAATGCCAGCTTCGTGCTAATGCACTCCCCTGGGAGGCATCAGGTGATGGTTCAAGTACTTCAGTCCCTGAAACCTACATGGGAGAGCTGGACTGAGCTCCAGGCTCCCAACTTCAGCCACCCATCCTTGGCTGCTGCCAGAATTTTGCAGTGAAACAGCAGATAGAATCTCTCTCTCTCTCTCTCTCTGCCTTTCAAGTAAAGTGAAAATCTAAAATAATAAAATTAAATATAATGAAGACTGAGGAGAAACATGGAGAAATATTTAGAGGTCAAGAAAAAAGGGCAGGGGCTGGCTCTGCGGCATGGTGGGTAAAGCCGCCGCCTTCAGTGCCAGCATCCTATGGGCACCACTGGTTCAAGTCTCAGTTGGTCCACTTCTGATCCAGCTCTCTGCTATGGCCTGGGAAAGCAGTTTTGGAAGATGGCCCAAGTCCATGGGCCCCTGCACCCATGTGGGAGATGCAGAAGAAGCTCCAGGCTCCTGGCTTCGGATCCGCACAGCTCCAGGCATCTGGGGAGTGAACCTGGGGATGGAAGACCTCTCTCTCTCTGCCTCTGTCTCTCTGTAACTCTGCTTTTCAAATAAACAAATACATGAAGGAAGGGAGGGATGGAGGGAGGGATAAAGAGAAAGAAAGAAAGAAAGAAAGAAAGAAAGAAAGAAAGAAAGAAAGAAAGAAAGAAAGAAAGAAAGAAAGAAAGAAAGAAAGAAAGAAAGAAAGAGAGAGAGAGAGAAAGAAAGAGAGAGAAAGAAAGAGAGAGAAAGAAAAAGAGAAAGAAAGAAAAAGAGAAAGAGAGAGAAAAAAAGAAAGAGAGAGAAAAAAAGAAAGAGAGAGAGAAAGAAAGAGAGAGAGAAAAAAAGAAAGAGAGAGAGAAAAAAAGAAAGAGAGAGAGAAAGAAAGAGAAAAAAGGGCAGGGGCCAATGTTCTGGCACAGCAGGTTAAGCCACCACCTGCAATGCCAAAATCCCATACTGGAATGCTGGTTTGAGTCCCATCTGCTCCACTTCCAATTCGGCTCCCTGCAAATGTATCTTAGAAAGCAGAAGAAAATGTTCCAAAAACTTGGGCCCCTGACACCCATATTGGAGACCCAGATGGAGTTCATGGCTCCTGGCTTCGGCCTGGCCCAGCCTTGACGGTTGCAGCCATTAGGGGAATGAACCAGCAGATGAAAGACCTCTTTCTCTCTCTGTCTCTCCCTCTCTGCCTTTCAAATAAATAAAATAAACCTTAAAAAAAAAAAAAAGAGAAAAAGGCAAATTAAGGTCTGCATTATGACTACAACTATGTAACTATGTATATTTATATATATGAAAAAGAAACAAAATAGAATTATGGTTTAATATTAAATATTAATGCTGTGACAAAGTAACTTGTGAAATAGAGCTCTTATTTTTTTTTAAGATTTATTTATTTATTTGAAAGTCAGAGTTACACAGAGAGGAGAGACAGGACAGAAAGAGGTCTTCCATCCAATGGTTCACTCCCCAATTAGCCGCAGGGGCCAGAGCTGCGCCAATCCGAAGCCAGGAGCCAGGGGCTTCCTCCCGGTCTCCCACACAGGAGCAGGAACCCAAGGACTTGGGCCATCTTCTACTGCTTTCCCATGCCATAGCAGAGAGCTGCATCAGAAGTGGAGCAGCTGGGTCTCAAACCAGAGCCCATATGGGATGCCGGCGCTTCAGGCCAGGGCGTTAACCTGCTGTGCCACAAAAGCTCTCATTTTTAACAGAAGAAAGTTAGTTACATTATGCATGTTAAGCCTTATTACAACTGTATGACATTTTAAAGAAACCCACACTAATCTCAAAGAAAACTACTGATTTCGAAACACTGCCTTAATACTAAAAACTTTCAGTAATAAGCAATTCCTCAACTCAAATGAAATGAAGAAAGACCCAGAATGACAAAGTAGCTGGTGATCAGCTGAAAATTTTTCCACACCCTTTGATAGCATCAAAGCATGCCTTCAACTTTTACACAGGTCAGAGGTCTTTGCACTGGGCAGAGGTATTTAGCATGGTGAGATTTCTTCTCTCCTATCCTCTCCCAATCAGATATTAACAGCATTCTTTCATGTTTGTCGAAGTTGAGGAAATCAAACAATGTTCTTAGAAAAGAAATCATATGGACCATAGTTTGAATGCTGGCTCCATGTAACACTGTTTCAATCAAAAGCATTTATTGACTGCTTACTATATAGTAGGCACTAGAAACACAACAGTGACCAAAAATACGTACTTTTCATTTTAAATAAAAGGGTATTCATCAAGGCGGTATGTACCAATGCCATCTTACTTGTTAAAGTGATCAGTTTAAGTTCATAACTGATCAAAAAGATAGGATTAATGTCAAAGGGATTACATAAATAAGACCAGTGTCTGCAAATAATAATAGATAGAATGAAAAAGGAGAAAATGATCCTACATGGGAAGCAGGATACACAGCAGACTCATAGAATGGCAAATGCCCTAAACAGCACTCTGGCCTCAGAATCAGCCCTTAAGACATTCAGATCTGGCTGAAGAGTCCATGAGAATATTTTAGGCATGGAAAGCCAAGACACTCTGGCAAAAAAAAAAAAAAAAAAAAAAAAAAAAAACACCTAAATGAAAGATCTCTGTGAATGAGACCCCAGTGGAAAGAACGGGCCATCAAAGAAGGAGGTACCTTTCTCTGAAGGGAGGAGAGAACTTCCACTTTGACTACGGCCTTGTCTAAATAAGATCAGAGTCTGCGAACTCAAAAGGCTTCCATAGCTTTCGCAACTCATGACAAGAGCCTAGGGTGATTACTGACTCCATAAACAAGAGTGTCAAATTGTTAAGTCAACAGGAGTCACTGTGCACTTACTCCCCATTAGGATCTCTGTCCTTAATGTGTTGTACAATGTGAATTAATGCTACAACTAGTACTCAAAACAGTATTTTACACTTTGTGTTCCTGTGTGGGTACAAACTGTTGAAATCCTTACTTAATATATGCTAAATTGATCTTCTGTATATAAACATAATTGAAAATGAATCTTGATGTGAATGGATTGGGAGAGGGAGCAGGAAAGGGGAAGGTTGCGGGTGGGAGGGAAGTTATGGAGGGGAAAAAAATCATTGTAATCCATAAGCTGCACTTTGGAAATTTATATTTATTAAATAAAAGTATAAAAAAGGTATCAAGGAATGGACAAATATGAAATAAAGTAAACAGAGAAAATGTCATAGATTCTAAATAATGGATATTTGGGTGCTCTGGCACATACTCTGGCCCCAATATTTTATTATTTAAATAAAGTGTAAACATATATAAAAGAATACACCTGAAGTTTCAATAGGAGAAATCTTTGTTAATGAGAAATTCGATCTTGAAGCTACTACAGATACCTAAAGACAGACTCAAGATCTCCTGGAATTTGAACTAATTAATTAATCAATAATATCTGCTTGTTTGTTTTAGCTGACAACGGAATGTAATATTCTACTTTCTGGCCACTATGTTTAAGCACTGGTTCATCTTACTCTGGAACTCTGAGAAGGGAGGAGCTGAGAGAGGCTGTGGCAGTTATTGACTGTCTCATAAACCTGGAATTTTTTAAAAGTCAAAGGAAAACAAAGCAAGTGCCACTGGTCAAGGCAGCACCTGAATCATCAGGAGTAAACATCAGATTGGGAGGAAAGATTCCAATTTTCAACATCCCAGCTACATCATCATGGACAAGCCACTTAATTTTCCCTTCAGCTGTAAAAATGAAGATATTTTTAGGATAGAATTCAATTAAATGAGCCTGTATATGAAAGTGGTTTGAAAACAGTAAAGCATAAATATATAAATTAATTATCCCTAGGCTGTTCAAGAAACTTGGACTTTCAAAAGTCTATCATTATGGATTTTTCTACTTTGTTCACCTGGGTTTTGGAGGTCTTTTTTTTTTTAAGTTACTTTACAAATTACACATATAGATAACTTCTTGAATTAATCAAATAAAAGCTATCTTGATAACAAATAAAAACCTCACACTCCAGACTAGCCAGATAATTCTAGATAGGAAATATTCTCAAATGGAAGACAATATTATAAAACAGTAATTCTCCAAAGGGTGACAGAGAACCCAAGAGTCCTTCGAACTATACCTAACCTCTCTCCACCCATACTCCAACCTGGAAATTTTATTTTGTTCCTCCAGCCCATTGGGAAATGTTTCCATTACGGGGAAAAGGTAAAAGCTGTGAGGCGAAAAGAGAAGATTAAGAATTACTGCCAGGCCAGCATTGTGGCATAGCAGATAAAGCCACCCCTTGCCTTCCTGCATCCCATATGGGCACCAGTTCATGCCCCAGCTGCTCCACTTCCAATCCAGCCCCCTGCTAATGGTCTGAGAAAAGCAGTGGAAGATTATCCAGGTCCTTGGGCCCCTGAAACCATGTTGGAGACCCGGAAGAAGCTCCTCGCCCCTGGCTTTGGCCTAGCCCAGCCCTGGTCATTGTGGCCATCTGGGGAGTAAACCAGTGGGTAGAAGGCCTTTCTCAGTGCCTCTTTCTCTCCCTCTTGCTGTAACTTAATTTTCAAATAAATCTGCCACATGGAATTTGAGCTGAGAAATCAGCATCAAATTCAACATCTGTGTAACAGTCAAGGAAACCAAGTTTCGTTTAGTGACTTGTTACGGTCACACAGTAACAATCATAAAAGTGTTTGAAATCCTTGTGTTTATCTCTTTACTTCCAAATTTTGTAATTGGTAAAATGAGTATAAAAAGATACCTCTTGTAGGTTTATTCTGAGGATTAAATTAAAAATTTGAATGTGAAGTGCCTGGCACTGGGAAAGTCCTCAGTAAAAGGCTGGCTATGAGGCTGATGATGTTGATGTGTTCCGACCCTCTTTTATCCCTAACGTACAATGAAGCTGAGGAAAGGGAGGGCTGGGAAACAGAGAACTCACTACCCAAAACTCATTTTTAACAAAGATTAGAAGGAAATATACGAGACACTACTATCAGTTACCTGTGATAAACTCTGATGACTTTGTTGGGATTTTACCTTTCATTCCATATTCTCTAAATTTTCTATGAGAAAAATGTATTACTTTCATAATGAAAGAAACATAAATTGATTATTAAAATAAACGAAGGGCTCTGCCTAAATATACTCAAATTGGAAGAGTGACTATCTAACAATATTGTAAACTACTGGACTCTGGTTACCAACTAACGGAAAAAATAAAAAATTATATTGGGGGGGACATTTGGTGCATGGGTTAAGAAAGCTGCATCCCATATGGGAGTGCCTGGGTTTGTGTCCGATTCAGCTTTCTATTCCAGCTTCTTGCTAATGCGCACTCTGGGTGGCAGCAGATAGCTCAAGCGCTTGGGTTCCTATCACCCTGTGAGAGAACCAGATGGAGTTCCTGACCCCTGGCTTTATGTCTGGCCCAGTCCTGGCTGTTGTACGCATTTGGTGAGTGAACCAGTAGATGAAAGATACCCCTTTATCTCTTTCTCTTTGCTTTTCAAATAAAGATAAATAAATAAAACTCTTTTAAAAAATACTTAGAATTAAGGAGAATCCTACAAATGGCTACAGAATCTTAGAGAGCTGAAGTACCTTTAAAGGCCATTTTACTACAAACTCCCAACTAATAGCCAACTTCAGTAAAGCACTTTCTAACTTACAATGCTGTGCATATATCCATGGAGCTTACCTGATTCTCACAACACTATAAAGGAGTAAGAAAACTACTGTACAATGGAAGAAACAGGAGCTCAAGGGTCAGAAGGTGGGTGGAGCCAGCATTGTGGTGTTAGCAGGTTAAGCTACTGCCTGTGACACCAGCATCCCCTATCAGAGTGCTCAGAGTCCTGGCTGCTCCAGTTCCTATCCAGCTCCCTGCTAATGCCCCTGGAAAGACAGCAGAAAATGGTCCAAGTCCTTGGGATCTCTTGCTCTCTCTCTGCCTTTCAAATAAATACATTTTTAAAAAGTCAGAAGGATCTGGCATCCTGCTGTATGCCCTCAGGCAATTCAGTTAACCTGTTTCTCTACCATAAAACCAAGACAAAATACCTTTCCAAACTAACCAGCAGACTGTTCAAGGAATAAAGTGAGATGATAACAGCCAAAGTACCTTGAACACAATACAAAAGGTCCTTCATCATTAGGGTCCTGCCTCCCTCTCTGTGCTCACCACCTCCCACCTTGTGCCCACTCTCTAATCACATTATACTACTCAGGGCCCCCCAAATAGGCTCTCATCACTGTCCTCTCTTTCAGGAAGGTCTTTCTTCTCTTCTCTCTACCCCACCCCAATGCTTGGTCAGCTGTTGATAATCTTTCAGAACCCATCCCAGGTATCATCACTTCCTTTAATATTAGCTCGCTAGGCCTCTCTTACTTGAGTACATGCCCTTCCTCTGTGTTCACACAGCACCCATACCTATCTCCCCGGGTCATTTCTGTCTCAACATGGTATAATTGTCTATGTACATGTCTGTTTCTCAAGGAAACTTTAAACTCAAGGGTAGGGATTGGGTATGACTCAGGACAATGTCTCATACTTGGTACATATTTAACAAATGAGTGAATTTTAAATGCAATAAAAAATTTTCATATAATAGATACATAATACATTTACTGTTACAAGGCAGTGCTTCTCAACTTTGGATGCATATCCGAATCACCTGTAAAACTTCAAAAACAGAGATGTCAAGAGATTTTAGTTTAGTAGACTTGAGTCAGAGCCCAAGCAACTGTATATTTCCTAATCTTCATAAGTTCAAATGCAGAACCAGAATTTTTTTTTTTTCTGACAGGCAGAGTGGACAGTGAGAGAGAGAGACGGAGGGAAAGGTCTTCCTTTGCCGTTGGTTCACCCTCCAATGGCCGCCGCGGCCGGCGCGCTGCAGCCGGCGCACCGCGCTGATCCGATGGCAGGAGCCAGGAGCCAGGTGCTTTTCCTGGTTTCCCATGGGGTGCAGAGCCCAAGCACCTGGGCCATCCTCCACTGCACTCCCTGGCCACAGCAGAGGGCTGGCCTGGAAGAGGGGCAACCGGGACAGAATCCGGCGCCCCAACCGGGACTAGAACCCGGTGTGCCGGCGCCACTAGGCGGAGGATTAGCCTAGTGAGCCGCGGCGCCGGCCAGAACCAGAATTTTCAAATCATTGCAGTACATTAACTATAGCCATAAAATTACTATTATTCTACCTAACATCTATGTAGCAACACCTTAAAATTCATTTTCATATGTTCTTTATTTAATTTAATCTTCATAACAATTCTAAGTTAGGTACTATTTTTATTTCCAAATGAAGAAATAGTTAAATAAGTGTGAAAGTTGATTTCTGCTTAACTTCAAAATGAGTCTTGTTCCTTTATATCTGTCTCCTTTCCTCAAAATTGATAAATAATAGTAGAGTAATACATAGAGTATACGAGAACAAGAGTTCCAATAAGGAAGACATCAATCTCAGCTTCATGGTGAACAAACAGGGAAAAAGAAAAGCCGGGCCTCAAAGATACAGCACAGTAGGTAGATGAGGGTGGAAGCCATACATAGAAGCACATTGGCACTGTCATTTATTAAATTCAGATTGAGATTCTACAAAGGAAAAAGTGGTTTTGCCAGCCTTAGTTGGAACTTACATAGTCTGAAAGGGAAAAGGGGGGCTGGCATTGTGGAACAACGGGTTAAAGCCCCAGCCTGTAGCATTAGTATCCTATATGGGCGAGTCCCAGCTGCTCTACTTCTGATCCAGCTCCCTGCTAATGTGCCTGGGAAAGCAACGGAGGATGGCTGAAGCCCGTGGGCCCCTCCATCCACATGGGAGACCTGGACGAAGCTTCTGACTCCCGGCTTTGGATCAGTTCAGCTCAGGCCATGCAGCGATTTGGGGAGTGAACTAGAGGAAGGGAGATGGCTCTCTCTCTCTTTCTCTCTCTGTGTGTCTCTACCTCTCTGTATAACTCTTTCAAATAAATAAAAATATATCTTAAAAAATAAAATAAAATAAAAGGGAAAGGGACATTGGGAAGGGCTGGAAGTGGAAGAGCAAAAGAACAAATAAATAGTAACAGATTTTGCAGTGCCACATGCAAAAACCTAACCCTGACTCCATGAATAAGAGCCAAGCTAACTAAGCCAACTAACTTTTTGTAACTAAGACTTGGATCAACTCTCAAGAATTAAACACCATATGAAATCATACTAATGAGGGCTCAATCAGCCTCTGGTTCTTCTGGGCTTGTTACTGCTCTGCTTCCTAAGAGGAGATAATCTGGAGGATCCTAGCACTGATCTGCCCATCTCAAAAACAGGAGGATGGGGGAGAAAAGGAAGTTATTCATGAGAAAAAAAAAAAAAAAAAGCTGAAAACAGAGACAGAGAAATGTAGTACATGATGATAAAGGAAAATGAATAACATTCAGACACAGGTGACTCAGAATACTGGATAAGGCCTGATCTTGCAGCTTCCATAAAGAGATGTTATCTTCTAAGTCTGCAATATCATGACCATCTGACAGAGTTTTATCATTTTTTTTCTAGTTCAAACTATGGATTGCCGTCAGAGTTTTCTTAAGGAAAAGAGGCTAAAAAGATTAGAAACCATCTAAAAGGATGTTCCCAGAACCCCAAAGTTTAGTTTGATAGAGTTCAAAAGTTCATATGATACAGTGGTAAAAGTATCACATCTAGAATTTTAAACCAATATTCGGGCATTTGCTAATGATGTGTCTTTAAGCAAGACAAGACCTCTATGATCCTCAGTCTCCTAACTCCTAAGTTGGGAATACCTGTCTCACAAGCCTATTGTGAAGACTGAAAAAATAATACCCAGGAAAAATATTACTCTTTTTCCTGTATGAATGATAAATGTAAATGATATGTAAATCTAATCTCGCCAATCTTTCTAATGAACAAAAAAGAAATTTTAACTCTCACAGCAATGTATCTGCAAAACCATGCCAGTATTCTCAGTGAAGAAAAATTAAAGCAGCCTGGGTACTGAAAATAACATATGTCTGCTGGAATCAGGTGGATATGGACTAAAACTGAGGCGTGCCACTTACTTGCAGCAAAATCTTGAACACATTCCCTCTACCAGTATGAGCCTGGGCTTCTTTATCTCTGAAACAGAGATCACTAACAACCATTTTACAAGACTATTTTGAAGGTTGAAAAAAACACATTAACACCTCACACAGTTTCTGGTATGGAAGTGTTCATTAATGTAAGTCATCACAACCTAACAACGAATTAATAGATTATTTTTTCAAGTGTTTCTTTATAGTGAATATTTTTATTTAGTTGTTTCATAATCCTTTAACTTAGAGCAACTGCCACTATTCTCATTTTACACTTGGAACAAAAATCAGAGAAAAAATTACTTTCACAAGAACATACAGTGACACAAAGACCAAATTAATGTCTCAACTTTAACCAAATATCTTTACTTTTCCAACACTTAATTTTTCCCAAATCCCAAATTACAAATTTTCCATTAAGAATTTTTTTTTTTTTTTTGATAGGCAGAGTGGACAGTGAGAGAGACAGACAGAGAGAGAAAGGTCTTCCTTTGCCGTTGGTTCACCCTCCAATGGCCGCCGCTGCAGCCGGCGCACCGCGCTGATCCGATGGCAGGAGCCAGGATCCAGGTGCTTTTCCTGGTCTCCCATGGGGTGCAGGGCCCAAGCACCTGGGCCATCCTCCACTGCACTCCCTGGCCATAGCAGAGAGCTGGCCTGGAAGAGGGGCAACCGGGACAGAATCCGGCGCCCCGACCGGGACTAGAACCCGGTGTGCCGGCGCCGCAAGGTGAAGGATTAGCCTATTGAGCCACGGCGCCAGCCCCCATTAAGAATTAAAATAGAGATTGACATTGTGGTATGGCAGTTAAATCCACCACTGGAACACCAGCATACCATACAAATGCCCAATCATGTCCGGCAACTCTATTTTCTTTTTTTAAAGATTTATTTATTTATTTATTTGAAAGGCAAAGTTACAGAGAAGCAGGGAGAGGCAGAGAAAAGAGATCTTCCAACTGCTGGTTCACTCCCTAAATGGCCACAACAGCCAGAGTTGGGCCAGTCCAAAGCCAGGAGCTTCTTCCGGGTCTCCCACACAAGTGCAGGGGCCCAAGCAGTTGGGGAATCCTCCACTGCTTTCTCAGGCACACGAGCAGGGAGCTGGATCAGAAGTGGAACAGCCGGGACTCAATCTGGGGCCCACATGGGATGTCAGCGTCACAGCAGGCAGCTTCACCAGCTCAGCCAGAGCACCAGCCCCTGGATGTTCTACTTGAAACAGAACTCCCTGCTATGGCCTGGGAAAACAGCTGACGATGGCTCAAGTGTTTGGGCCCCTGCCATCTATGTGGGAGACCCAGAAGAAGCTCCTGACTCCTGCCTTCAGTCTGGCCCAGCACTTGTCATTGCAACCATCTGGGGAGTAAACCACTGGACAGAAGATCTCTCTGTCCCTCCCTCTCTGTAACTCTGACTTTCAAATAAATAAAGCATCCCACCGATTGACCCAGTTCCCTGTTAATAAGTCCCAGAAAGCAACAGATGATAGCCCAAGTGCTTGGGCTCCTGCACCCATGTGGGAGACCTGAAAGAAGCTCCTGGCTTCTGGTTTGGTCTGGCTCAGTCGTGGCCATTGCAGTCATCTGCGGAGTGATCCAGCAGATGGGAGATCTTCCTCTCTCTAACTCTGCCTTTCAAATAATAAAATAAATCATTTTTTAAATGTTAAAGCCTTATTATCAAAATGCTATGTTACAATCTATTCCTAAATTGAAGAAAAAAAATGTACAAATGCAGGTTTCTCTTATGGTATGCTTATATAGTACTTTTTATCCTACTTTATCCTTCATTTCAGCACTCTTCACCCCATGTAGTATCTTTAGTTCCAAAAGAAACTGGACTGCACCCTATGAGTAACTGAACATACCATCCCCAAAAAGGGAATAGCACATAGCAGGGAAAAATTCAACTGTTTATAAGTAAGGGGATGAATAAATGAAGCACTCTACCAGATGGAAATCAGGAAAGGAGAAACCTAGGCATGGTGTGTTAGGGACAGTAAGAAAGTAAAAGACAGCATTTCAAGAGATTCGGAAGAGAAACCTTTGTCAAGAGTCAAACAGGCCCTTGTAAATGATATGGGTTTAAGTATAACTAGAGAAAGACAAAAACCACAGGAGACCTGAAAGGGACAGTTAAGTTAAAAAACTCAAAAGTAGAGGGCCAGCGCTGTGGCGCAGAGGGTTAAAGCGCCCGCATCCCTTATGGGTGCCAGTTCCAACTGTAGTTGCTCTACTTCTGATTCAGCTCCCTGCTATAGCACCTGGGAAAGCAGCAGAGGAAGGCCCAAGTCCTTGGGCCCCTGCACACACAGGGGAGACCCGGAAGAAGTTCCTGGCTCCTGGCTTCAGATCAGCTCAGCTCCGGCTGTTGTGGCCATTTGGGGAGTGAACCAGAGGATGGAAGACCTTTCTCTATATGTCTCTACCTCTTTCTGTAACTCTGTCTTCCAAATAAATAAAATAAATCTTTAAAAAATACTCAAAAGTACGACCAGTGTTGTGGAGTAGCAGGTTAAGCCTCCACATGTGATGCCAGCATCCCACATGGGTGTGGGTCCAAGACCCAGTTGTTCCATTTCTGCCCTACTAATGTGCCTGGGAAAGCAGCAGATGATGGCCCAAGTCCCTGGATCCCCAGCATCCATGTGGGAGACCCAGAAGAAGCTGCTGGCTCCTGGCTTCAGCCTGGCCCAGCCCTGAACACTGCAGTCATTTGGGGAGTGAACCAGTGGATGGAAGATCTCTCTCTGTCTCTTTCTCTCTTCCTCTCTCTGAAACCCTGCCTTTCAAATAAATAAATAAATAAAAATCTTTAAAAAAAAAAAAACACATCTCGAAAGTGAGGGTGCTTATTTAGACTTGCAAAACCAAATTACAAATTCCCAAGAAACAATCCCTGCCTAGGATAGTTCAACAGCAGTTTTCAGGTAATGGCTAAAACAAACAAAATAAAAAGATAAAAAATCCTGCAGGCTTTGGTTGGAGAATGACAGATGTAAAAGGGAAGAAAATTTCTACCTAAAACATCCCCAAAAATGTTAGGAATCCTTTGGATTTACATATTAAAGTGTACTTCCTTTTCATTATGAGAATGATTCTTAACTATAACCCCAAAGTAGCAGTTGGCAGTAAATGGGACTAAATCACCTTATAGTATTCATTCAACAAACTCTTGAGTTCCTGCTCTATGCTGTCATTACTCTAGGCATTAGAATTAAAGCAATGGAGAAAACAGACAAAACTTCCTGTTCTCAAGAAGTTTTCATTCTCTTAAGACAGATTATAAGTGGGATGGAATGGAATGTCAGGCAGTAAGTGTCATGGAAGAAAAAAAGGGAGAAAGGGAGCTACTAGGGTATCAGGAGGCAATTCTGAAACTGGTTTGCAAACTTCAGCAAGCATCAGAACCACTTAAGAGAGCTTGTTAAAGCAAAGGTCTCTGTGGGAGCCCCAACCTCAGAGTTGTTCATGTGTAGGTTTCAACTAGTACCCACTGATTTGCTAACAAGATGCCAGATTATGCTGAAGCTGTGATCCAGGGACCACAC
Organism: Oryctolagus cuniculus; assembly: GCF_964237555.1. Taxonomy (NCBI): domain Eukaryota; kingdom Metazoa; phylum Chordata; class Mammalia; order Lagomorpha; family Leporidae; genus Oryctolagus; species Oryctolagus cuniculus. The sequence goes on from NC_091432.1 coordinate 68,610,716, forward strand.
TTTGAGAAACTATTAGGAATCTCTAACTCATGGGCCTTGACTTTATTCTTTATACACATATTCATTCATTTAAACACTTATTCAATGCCAGGTCCTTTGCTAGCCACTAAAACTAAACAGATCATGCCCTCATGAAATTCACAGGCTAGTGAAAAAAGATAAGCACAGACTTAACATAATTGTAATACAGTGCCAGACAGAACTAAAAACGTGGTGTGTACATGAGCCAGAGGATGGAAAGGCAACTTATTACAAGGACACCTCTGTAGGCAGGGAAGGTGAAGAAGGCAGACATTCTAGGCAGATGAAACAGCACAAGGGGAAGCACAGATGAGAAAAAAGTGGTAGGAGAGAGTTTACCAAAACTGAGGCTGCAAAGGTAGACAATGCTCAGATCTCCAGTTTCTAGTTCCAAGCTAAGGAGTCTGAAATTTATCTTTTGACAATGAATAGTCAGAGGTAGGAATTACTTAAGTGATTACGCTTTGTTTTACAAAATCCCTGTGGTTACACAAATGCCTTCCTTTGAGGTGCTGCTTCCTTCAAGTCTATACAGAGTCTCAAAACCTGTGCTCAATAAATGTATGTAGAATTTTACTTTTTCTTATGGATGAGGGGCCAGCCTGAAGAACTCAATTTGGCCAGAAGCAAACTTGTAAAACAGGTCCAGCAACCTCAATTATTGCACACTACTCCCTGTACAACTGAAGTCCCCCGGAGATTAGGGCAGGCTGCATTGTTTACTTGTCTACCTCACCCACTAGACTTTGAGCTCTTTGAAGACAAGGAAGGTCTTAACACTCTTGAAATCCCCATGGCTGTGGCAAGAGGCTTGAAGCAGATTCCAGTAATAATGGATAAGAGAATAACTGAATAAGCAATTTTACCAGGTAGACCCACGAGCTCACGTAAAGGTATGTATAAGGTTCAGGGAATGTTTCAGGGTCCATATTCCCAAAACTTTTTTGAGAATTAGAGCTGATGTGGGGTAGGTTTCATATGCACCTGATTCAGGATTTCCCAAACAGAAATTAAAATGCTACAAGTGCCATAGGAGAAATCTCAGTGGGCCTCTGAAAGCCCCAACGGGGAGAAGTCAGCTCTACCTGAGAGGGAGGGGACAGATGCCAGCAAAGACTTGGGGGGAGGCATATTCTTCACTGGACTCTTGAAAGTGAAGTAGGTATGCTGCCTACCTGCCCATTCCAGGGACACAAAAGCAAACTCCTAGAATTTTAAGGCTGGAAGTGACCTGCTCAAGGTCACACAGGAAGTAGGTAAAGCCACAAGGTAAGACAAATGAGGTATCTTTGTACTGTGGACTCCTGTTTTCTCCTGACAAGAGATGAGAAAGCTCAAATACACAGTTGACGAAATTAAACATTTTTCCCAAGAACAATTCTTTAAAGACAAGAGTGATGGATTTGAATGTTTATTGGTAACCACAATACCAACCTTTCCCTTCACCTTTCACAGTTAAAAAATACAGTGAAGTGTAAGACAATTATCCAAGGGGTTTAACAAGGATTTTACTGGCAACACCGACACACACCCAGTACTTCTTAAGTATTCTTCCAAAACACTGCCAGTAATGTTTACCGTTGAAATATTCAAAACAGTGAACGCTGTAATAATGTCTTTTGAAATGGAATAGCTAATACAAAACAACTATAATTCTCCCTTCCTCGATTGTTTTCACCTTCCTAAGTTAGGGAGTACTCCCGGGATGGGGGAAGGGCTGCATAAATCGCACTACTGTTTTCTTTTCAAGTTGAACCCTAACGGTGGCTCTCCAAGCCTGGACTGGGGAACTTTTCCACGCAGAATGAAGCGGGCGCCCTGTGGCCAGGCTTCCCCGTCGCGGGCCACGGTGAGCGCTGCGGGACGGCCAAGTTCGGGACGGAGCTGGTCCCGGACTCGGACCTGTCTGGTCTCCCAGCCTCGGCCCGGCCCCTCCCCCGCCGGGGCCTCCCCCCTCCCGGCCCCCCGATGTCCCGGCGTCCGAGACCGGCGGTCGCGCGGGTGCGTGCACAGGGGGCCTTTGTTGGCCCGACGGGAGCGGCCCGCCTCGCGGGGCGGCGCCCGCCTCACCTCACCTGGCGCCCCCGCCCGCCGGGACCCGGCGCCCAGAATGAATGCGCCCAGGGCCCCCACCCCGTCCAGCCCACCCCGACCGCGCGCCTCAGCCGGGACAGCCCGCAACGCCAGGGGCACCGACCGGAGGCCGGCTCTTACCTTCCGTGCTCGCTCTGCTCCGCTCGGCTCCTCCTCCTGCTCCTCCACCCCGGTGGCGGCGGCCGGGCCGGGGGTGAGCGCGCGAGTGTGCGCGAGCCGCCGCTTCACTTTCTCCCTCCCGCCGCCGCCGCCGCGCGCCTCCCCCCGGCCGCTGGCTCTGGGGATCCCCTCAGGACCGAGGGACCTGCGAGGGAGGGGGCGGTGAGGCGGGAGGAGGCGCTGCGGGGCCGGCTCGGTGGGCTGAGAGGGGCGGGGATGTGAGGGGCTCGGACGGCCTCGGAGGGAGGTGGGAAGTCGATGGGGAGGCAGAGTTCTTTGAGCGGGATTTTGGGGACTGCGGGGTTCGGAGAAAAGAAGAGTCCGAGGGCAAAGTGTCTCCGGAGTAGGACAGCAGAGCGAGGCGGGGAGGCGCGATGGGCGAGCTGAGGGGGAGGGCGTGTGTGGGCAGCCGTGAGGGGGCGTCCACTGTGTAGCCGGCACCTTCAGTTCCAGTGGCAGCCGCTGCCCGCCGCCGCCCCGCCGCAGGCGCCCTATTGTAAGCCGCCTCCCGGGCCCGACCGCCTCGCCCACCGGCCCCCGCCCCGCCCCTGTGAGGCCTCGGCGCCGGCGGAGCCCTGCCCGCCCCGCCTCCCGCAGGTGGGAGGGGGCGGGGAGGGCCGGCTGGCCCACGTGAGCGAGACCAGCCCAGGCGAGGGGGAGGGCGAGCGCCGGGATGACGTCATCGCCTCATGACGCCAGAGGCTGGGGAATCACCCGGTTGCCTGTGACGTCATTGCGCCCGCTCCTCTGCTCTCTGCGGGTGCTCTCAACCCGCCGCAGGTTTCTTTGCTATGGACTTTGTGACTGAAAACCTTTGGGCAATTTCTGGGATGGCTGCAATCGGAAAAAGGCGGCTAACCCTCAGGATTCAGGGACTGCTGCTTACAAAGCACCACCGCATTCGTTAGCTCATTTCCAAGGACTGAATTTGAAAACGGTTTCGTGTGATCTCAGAGCCACATTATCTATGATTCTAATTGTTTTCTTTGGGTAGGATGTGGGAGCCAAAGTGGGGAGACAAAGGATAACCATGGTGACCTGACACAGAAAAAAAAAAATGGCTTCCTTTCCCGTTTTTCTCTTTGTATGATGTCTACTTTCTCCAAACCTTGCCCTGGAGCAAAGATTATGTATTTACCAAAACCTCCCCCACAGCGTTCACCTGCATGCATTGTTGTACCTCAGATTCAACGTGTCCAGTACTGGACAGCATTGGTGGCTGAAAGTCTGGAACAAGATTGTCTTGCTTCAAATACGTATCATCCATATAAATGTTAGTAATAGGATCTTAACGTTTTTAAACCATACTTTCTCCATAATAAGTGGTACTTGTGTATCCTTAACTTAATCTCTCTAAGCCTACCTGAAGCCATAAAAATGATAGTGACAATTAAGCATAGTCAGCCCTTTGGAATGTTGACTATTACCAGTCATTTCCCTCCAACCTTGCGACTCTTGTGCCTTCCTGGTCTCAGTGAATCGACCACACAATCCAGCAGTCAGTGAAAACAGAAACCTGGACGAAAGTCCAGATTCTCTCTACCTGCCTACCAAACTGGACGTCAGGTCTTGTCAATTCTACTTTGCAGGTCCTTGCCCTTCTCTTCCTCCACCATCACATGAACTACTGGCGCAACCTTCAGTTGCTCCAGATCCAATCCACTGACCACCACAAATATGATGATGTCCTCCTCTATTTAAACACTCTGAAAGGTTTTTATTGCTTTCAGGATAAAGTCTAAAATCCTTAACCTGGGACTTCACAACCTGACTTTTTCAGCTCCATCACTCATCATATAGCTTTTCCTCCAGCCACACTAAAATACTATTTAACATTCTCGCAATACACACTTCTTCATGTCTCTGAGCCCTTCACTCCTTATGTGACTGGCCAACACCTATTGATTCTACAAAGCTGAGCTCAAATGTCATGTTCATTTATTTATTTGACTAATATTTCTAGAGTTTCCCTGAGCTTTGACAATTCTGTAATCCTATAGTATTTCCACGCCTTTTATGGCATGTAGTACTTTAATAAGGGAAGGAAAGATAGCAAACATCAGAATTTGCCTTCATGCCAACGGGCAAGGTTTATGAACTTTATCCACGAACTTGATTCTCCCTCCAAATTAAGGATTTTGAGGCGGGGCTCCCCTGCTTTTGGGAGCAGACTCCAGGAGATGGAAAAGCCAGAAAGACAGATCCTCTTCTGAAGCCTCCAGAAAGGAACAGAGCGCTGCCAACACCTTAATTTTAGCCCACTGACACCCATTTTGGACTTCAGAACTACAGAACCATAAAGTAATAAACATTTTCAGCCACTCTATGTGTGATGATAATATAGTGTGTGTCAGCCACAGGAAACTAACAGCAAACTCCAAGGGAAGGTAGCCGCTGGTAACTGGGAGGGGCGTACTTGCTGGAGGTGCCAGGTTCTCAGCTGCACCCATTCACTGGTCTCCATTGCCAGTCTGAGTCCCAGTCCCGAACAATGACTTTAGCATAAGAGAACATTCAAGGCATTTCCTCTACCCTAACTGTTACACTCTGGCCTTTCATCATCGTCTGCTCTTCAGATGAAGAAGAGTTGTTTTGGGGTTTTAGAAAAAAGAAATCTCATGGCGATCATCACACCATGTCTTGAGTTGATAAGTGAGTGACCTGACAAGTGAAATTCTATTTAAGGCTTTTCAGACAGTAAAATCCAGCCAACTCTACAAAATTATAATTAACACTGTCCCCACACCATAAAAGTGTTCATTCTCAATGGGGGCAATATCTGTGCCAAAGGAATGAAACCTGGTCCTTAGGTGGATGAAAATAGCAGATATTACAATGCTTTGTGGCCTCCAAAGCCCAATCCTATTTGGAAAAAAAAAAATCCTAGTATTTAATTTCTCTGGCTAGGAAGGCTTTTTCTCCATTAGGAAGGCAGTAACGAAAAAAAGGTTGAAAAATCCCTAAACAAGAGTTGTTGCGTATTCTAATACATTCATTCCACTTAGATGTCCAATCTTTGAACAGGTAAAGAGCCTTAGGCACCGTGTCAGGACAGTGTGTCAGAGGCTATCCCTTCTCCACTTACCACCAGGGGAGTTCTTGTTGCTGTCTGACCTGTGAGTCAAGTCCAGAATCCCATCCTGATATCTAGGTTCACTCCTCATACCAATGATCACGTTTCAATTTTCCAAAAAGTGTTATCTGGGATTAATACTTAGGTACAGTTTTCTCAGGAGTTGATTCCAGGAAATAGGAGTGAGGCAGGAGAACAGGGATAGCCGATGTAACGTGCATCATTGAGAGTCTGATTCAGGCCAGAATCTCAGAGATGCATATAAAATACCACCCAGAGTACACAACCTGAAAGATGAGAGCTTTTAAACAACTGGCTTGAGGCCGGCGCCGTGGCTCACTAGGCTAATCCTCCACCTTGCGGCGCCGGCACACCGGGTTCTAGTCCCGGTCGGGGCGCCGGATTCTATCCTGGTTGCCCCTCTTCCAGGCCAGCTCTCTGCTGTGGCCCGGGAGTACAGTGGAGGATGGCCCAAGTACTTGGGCCCTGCACCCCATGGGAGACCAGGATAAGTACCTGGCTCCTGCCATCGGATCAGCGCAGTGCGCCGGCTGCAGCGCGCTGGCCGCGGTGGCCATTAGAGGGTGAACCAATTGCAAAAGGAAGACCTTTCTCTCTCTCTCTCTCTCTCTCTCTCTCTCACTGTCCACTCTGCCTGTCAAAAAAAAAAAAAATTGGCTTGCATTCCACACTAGGTGAGCCTTGTCCCCAGTGCTGTTGCCTGCAACCCACATAGATGTCACAGAAGGCCCAGAGGTAAGGAAAGGATGGGAAATGGACATTTTAAGTGACACACAAGAAGCATGAAAGTTAGAGTATCCTCCACAGCTGTAACTGAAATCAGAGATAAGCTGAGGGGATGTGACAACAGGTAACAGAGGGATCTGTCACAAACTGAATAGGCTTCACTTATAGGTTCATATAATGCCAAATCTATTTTCCAAAATAATTGAATTGCTTTGCACTCCCACTAGCAATGTATAAAGAGACTTCAAAGTGGAAAAAAATGGAAGTCAAAAAGATAAGTTTAGGGGTTGGTGCTGTGGTGTAGTAGCTGAAACCTCCACCTGTGGCACCGGCATCCCATATGGGTGCCAGTTCAAGTCCTGACTGCTCCTCTTCTGATCCAGCTCTCTGCTATGGCCAGGCAGAAGATGGCCCAAGTGCTTGGGCCCCTGCACCCACGTGGGAGACCCAGAGGAAGCTCCTGGCTCCTGGCTACCTGCTCCTGGCTTCAGCTTGGCTCAGCCCTGGGCATTGCAGCCATTTGGGGAGTGAACCAGTGGAAGGAAGACCTCTCACTGTCTCTCCCTCTCTCTGTCTGTAATTCTACCTCTCAAATAAATAAATAAAATCTTTTTTAAAAAAGAGATAAGTTTATTTTAGTCTAAAAAACTAAAATCCACGACAAAAGCTAACCTAAACAAATGGGATTTTATCAAATTCAAAAGCTTCTGTACAGCAAAGGAAATAATCAAGAGTGGAGACACCCAACAGAATGGGAAAGCATTTTCAAGCTACCCATCCAACAAAGGATTAATATCCAAAATATATCAGTAACTTTAAAAATTCAACAACAGAACCGAAAAAAACTAATCCAGTTAAGAAATGGGCAAAGGACCTCAATAGATAGTTGTCAAAAGAAGAAATACAAATGCCCAATAAATATATGAAAACATACTCAACATCACTAGCATTACAGAAAGACAAATAAAAACTGCTATGAGTTATCACCTCACCCTGTCAGAACGGCTAAAATCGAAAACACAGAGAGTAACAAATGCTGGTGAGGATATGGAGAAACAAAAACACTTATACACGGTCGGTGGGAATGTAAATTAGTGCAGCCACTGTGTAAAACAGTATGGAGAGTTCTTAGAAAACTAGAAATAGACTTGCCATATGATCCAGCAATCCTACCACTGGGTATTTACCCAGATGATATGATACATCATATCAAACAGATAACTGCACCACCATGCTTATAGCAGCACTGTTCACCACCATATTACACCTTGGAATCAACCAAGGTGTCCATCATCAGATGAATGGATAAAGAAAATGTGAGATATATATATATATATATACACATGCACACACACAATGGAATATTATTCTGCTATAACAAAGAATGAAATTCTACCATTTGCAGCAAAATGGATACAACAGGAGGACATCATTTTGAGTGAAATAAGCCTGACACAAAAAGATAAATAGCATATGTACTCCCTTATATGTGGGAGCTAAAATTTAAAAGAAAAGGGGGAAAAAAAGAAAAAATGCCTGTATGTATCGGTACAAAATATAGTTTTGTAAAACTTTATTTTATACCTTTGTCAAACCCATGGTTAAGTATGCTATCCTACTATAATTTTAATGATCTGTGATTACTTTAAAATTTACTGCATATGGGTGAAGTGGTAATTTTTCCAGTCAATTATTACTTATAATGATTGCATATATTCCCACTTAGCTATGGTCTTTTGCTTTTCACCTGTTAAACTTCTTATTCTGTGAAGCATTAAGCCTTTTTATTGTAATGTAAATTTAAAATATGTTATCTCAATAACTAACAAAAAAAAGAAAGAAAGGGAGAGAGAGGGAGAGGAGAGTGAGAAGGAGAGAAGAAAGAAATACTATATTCTTAGAATTTTATCTATAAACTACATTGAATCTGTTAAAAACTCATCAAGGGACCAATGCTGTGGTGTAATGGGTAAAGCCACTGTCTACAGTGCCAGCATCCCATATGGGTGCCAGTTTGAGTCCCAGCTGCTCCTCTTCTGATCCAGCTCTCTGCTATGGCCTAGGAACACAGTAGAAGATGGCCCCAGTCCTTGGGCCCCTGCACCTGCATGGGAGACCCAGAAGCTCCTGACTCCTGGCTTTGGCCTGGCCTGACCCTGATCATTGCAGCCATTTAGGGAGTGAACCAGCAGATGGAAGACTCTCTCTCTCTCTCTTTCTTTCTTTCTTTTTTTTTTTTTTTAAGATGTTAGTTTTTATTTATTTGAAAGGCAGAGAGAGGGAGAGACAGAGATCTTCCATCCACTGGTTCATTCACCAAATGGCAACGACAGCCAGGGCCAGGCCAGGGCAAAGGCAGAAATCAAGGCTTCATCTGGGTCTCCCATGTGGGTGAAGGGACCCAAGGACTTGGGCCATCCTCTGCTGCTTTCTCAGGCATGTAAGCAGGAAGCTGGATCTGAATTGGTATGTCCAGGACTCAAATCAACACCCACATAGGATGCTGGCATTGCAGGCGGCAGCTTAACCTGCTACGTCACAATGCTGGCCCCAAGTTCTGCCTTTCAAATAAATTTAAAAAAAAAAGACAGAATTTTGAATGTTTCCAACACAAAGAAATGATGAATGTTTAAACTGGTGGAAATGCTAATTATACTGATTCGATCGTTGCATCATACACCATGCATACACACTGATGCACCCCATAATTATGTACAATTAATATGCATCAATAAAAAATTCAACGCTCAAAATATTGAAATCCAGGCAGACTTTTTTCATAATATGCATTGTCAATGAACATTTTGCAGACCCCTCATATAAGAGTTTCACTTACTCCATATCTGCACCAATACTTGGTATTATCAGTCTATTATTTTACTCATTCTAGGCAGTATGCAGTGATCTGACATTAATTTGCAATCCTGTGAATACTAATGAAATTGTCAGTTATCTTTTTTGAGCTCTCTGTTTGGGTCTTTTGCTTAAGTTTTAAAAATCAACTTTATGGGGCCGGTGTTGTGGCGCAGTGGGTTAACACTCTGGTCTGAAGTGCTGGCATCCCATATGGACACCGGTTTAAGTCTCAGATGCTCCTCTTCCAATCCAGCTCTCTGCTATGGCCTGGGAAAGCAGTAGAAGATGGCCCAAATCCTTCGGCCCCTGCACCCGTGTGGAAGACCTGGAAGAAGTTCCTGGCTCCTGGCTTTGGATCAGCGTAGCTCCGGCCATTGCGGCCATTTGGGGGGGTGAACCGGCGGAGAGAAGACCTCTCTCTCTCTCTCTCTCTCTCTCTCTCTGCCTCTTCTTCTCTCTATGTAATGCTGACTCTTTTTTTTTTTTTTTTAACAGGCAAAGTTAGTGAGAGAGAGAGAGAGAGACAGAGAGAAAGGTCTTCTTTCGCCGGTTCACCCCCCAAATGGCCACCATGGCCGGTGCACTGCGCTGATCCGAAGCCAGGAGCCAGGTGCCTTCCCCTCCCTGCCCCCCCCACCGGTCTCTCATGCGGGGGCAGGGCCCAAGCACCTGGGCCATCCTCCACCGCCCCCTCGGGCCACAGCAGAGAGCTGGACTGGAAGAGGAGCATCCGGGACAGAATCCGGCGCCCCAACCAGGACTAGAACCCAGGGTGCCAGCACAACAGGCAGAGGATTAGCCCAGTGAGCCGCGGCGCCGGCCATAATGCTGACTTTCAAGCAAAATAAAATAAATCTTTAAAAAAACAACTTTATTGAGATAGAACTTAAATACAATAAAATACACCCATTTGGGGCAGGTATGGCACAAAGGGTTAAGCTGCTACTTGGGCACCCACAGACCATATCAGAGTGCCTGGAATTGAGTCCCACCTCTGCTTCCTGTGCTACTTCCTGTTAATGTACCTGGGAGGCAGCAGGTGACGGCTTAAGTAATTGGGCTCCTGCCACCCCCATGGGAGACTTGGCTCCTGGCTTTGGCCCAGCTTAGCCCTGGCTGTTGAGGCATTCAGGGAGTGAACTAGCAGATGAACGATATCTCTACACCCTCCCCCATCACTCTGCACTTTAAATAAATAAATACGCTCATTTAAAGTGTTTAGCTTCATGAGTTATGACAAATGTATATATCCTTGCAACTACTATCAAACTCCATCTGGCCTGGAAAATTCCTTTTGTACCCCTTTGCCATCCATTCCCTAACCCCATGCCAATCAATGATCTCACCATCACTATAAATTAGTGTTGGTTATTCTAGAATTTCATATAAATGGAATTATTCAGTATATACTTCTTTATGTCTGGTTTCCTTCATTCAACATTATGTTTTGGTGGGCAGCTGTATTGCCTGGTGGTTAAGACACCTGTTAGGGCACCTACATCTATATTGGAGTGCCTAGGTTCAAATCCCAGCTCCATTCCCAATTCCAGTTTTCTGCTCTTGCACACCATGGAAGGCAGCAGGTGATGGCTCAAGTACTTGGATCCCTGCCACCCATATGGGAAACCTAGATCCAGTTTCCCAGCTCCCGGCTTCAGCCTGGCTTAGCTCTAGGTCTTGGAGCCGTTTGAGGAGTGAATGTAGGGGGCTCACTCACTCGCTCTCAAATAATTAATTTTCAATAAACAAGATATTCTTGTTATCATCCATGTTGTTTCATATGCTGGTACGTCCTTGTTTAGTGATGAGTAATTTAGTAATTTTCCATGGACAGATATGCCAAATTTATTTATCCATTTAACTATTGATGGACATTTGAAGTTTTTGGCTAATATGAAAAAAGCCACTAGAATTATTCATATACAAGTTTTTTGGTGAACATATGTTTTCATTTCTCTTGAGTAAGCACCTGAATGGAATAGATGGGTTGTAAGATAAACGCACATTTAATTTATAAGAAATTGGGGTGGGCGCTGTGGCATAGCAGGTAAAGCTGCCGCCTGCAGTGCCAGCATTACGTATGGGCACTGGTTTGAGTCCCGGCTGCTCCACTTCCGATCCAGCTCTCTGCTATGGCCTGAGAAAGCAGTGGAAGATTTTCCAAGTCTTGGGGCCCCTGTACTCGTGTGGGAGACCCAGAATAACTCCTAGCCCTTGGCTTCGGATTGATGCAGCTCCAGCCATTGCAGCCAATTGGGGAGTGAACCAGCAGATGGAAGATCTCTCTCTCTCTCTTTCTCTCTCTCTCTCTCTCTCTGCCTCTCCTCTCTCTGTGTAAGTCTTTCAAATAAATGAATAAATCTTTTAAAAAATTTTATAAGAAATTGTGAGTAGTTGGCATGGTGGCCTTGCAGGGAAAGCTGCCACCTGCTGTACCAGCAGCACACATGGGTGCCGGTTTAAGTTTCAGCTGCTCCACTTCTGATCCAGCTCCTTGCTAATGAGCCTGGGAAAGCAGCGGAAGATGGGCGAAGTCTTTGGGCTCCTGCATCCACATAGGAGATCTGGAAGAGGCTCCTGGCTCCTGGCTTTGGACCAGCCCAGCTCCAGCCACCCAGCCATTGCAGCCATCTCTCTCTCTCTCTCTCTCTCTCTCTCTCTCTCTAAATACCTTTCAAATAATAAACAAATCTTAAACAAGAACAACAAAAAAAGGGCAATGTAGGATCCAGGAAGAGAAAAAGGCTATTTTAAAAAAAACTGTGAAACTCATTTCCAAAATGACTGTACCATTCAGTGTCCCCATCATTCTTTGAGCACTTCTTTGCTTTTTGACCCATGATTCTTTTTAGATTCTTTTTATACTTTCTTGGACCCACCCCTCAAATCAACTATTTTTCCAAAGAGTTCTGATTGCTTTCAGTGAATCATTGGTACCAACCTTGAACTATTGCAGGCACTTAGGGAGCAAACCAGCAAATGGGAGATCTGTCTCTCTCTTTCAAATACATAAAACAAATAAAAGACTTTCATAAATAAGAAAAACAAATTTAAAATATCAACATTTAAGCACTGGATGAGCTCACTGTAATGGATGCCATGGCTCCCATTGCTCTTTATGTACATAAAGACGTCCCCTCCCTCCAGCATTTCCCAGCATGCTGCCCTGAGTCCTGAACTGCAAGGAAAGGAATTCTGCCAACAGCCTGAGGGAGCCAGTGAAGCCTCTGATGAGAATGCAACCCTCTAACACCACAACTGCAGCATTGGAGACTGAGCAAGGGACCCAGCTGAGCCATTCCCAGTCTCCCAACCTACAGAACTGTGAGATAATAAAGGCGTGTTGTTTCAAACTGCCACGCTCATGGCAGTTTGTTAGTGAGAGAGAAAACACAAGAGGGGAGGAAGAAAAGGATGAATTCTAGGGACCTTTTTATTTCTTAATTCTGCCTTCCATTTATTTCTCTTTTTTTAAGATTTATTACTTATTTGAAAGGCAGAGTTACAGAGAGGCAGAAGCAGAGAGAGAAAAAGAGAGTGAGAGGTCTTCCATTGCTGGTTAACCCCCAACTGGCCACAAGAGCCAGAGCTGCACCGATCCGAAGCCAGGAGCCAGGAGCTTCTTCCGGGTCTCCCACGTGGGTGCAGGGGCCTAGGGCTTGGGCCATCTTCTACTGTTTTCCCAGGCCATAGCAGAGAGCTGGATCAGAAGTGGAGCAGCGCGACTTGAACTGACGCCCATGTGGGATGCCAGCACTGCAGGCAGTGGTTTCACCCGCTACGCCACAGTGCTGGTCCCATTGCCTTCCATTTCTTCCCCTTCCTTTTTCTTTCTTTTTTTTTTTTTTTTTTTTTTTAGATTTTTAAAATTTATTTATTTATCAGGTAGAATTAAGACAGTGAGAGAGAGAGAGACAGAGAAAGGTCTTCCTTCGTTGGTTCACCCCCCAAAAGGCCGCAACGGTCGGAGCTATGCTGATCCGAAGCCAGGAGCCAGGTGCTTCCTCCTGGTCTCCCAGCGGGTGCAGGAGCCCAAGCACTTGGGCCATCCTCCACTGCCTTCCCGGGCCACAGCAGAGAGCTGGACTGGAAGAGGAGCAACTGGGACTGGAACCTGGTGCCCATATGGGATGCCGGTGCCACAGGTGGAGGATTAGCCAAGTGAGCCACGGCACCGGCCCCCCTCCTTCCTTTTTCCTTGAATGTGGACATGGCCTCCAGAGCAAGAGGAGCCCACCTGGAATCATAATCAAAAGGTCAAAAAAATCACAAAGATCTTAAACTACTTTGAGTCATCAACCCTAAGCCAGGAACCACTTGCCTCCAGAACTCCTGTTAGGGGAAAGAGGTAAATTTTTTTTAACTATTGTTTCTCATGACTCTTTGACTTGTAGCTAAAAACTATTTCTCAATGGTATGGTGTGTTTCTTATGTCCAAATCTATGCTTTTTTTAAAGATTTATTTATTTGAAAGAGTTACACAGAGAGAGGAGAGGCACAGAGAGAGGTCTTCCATCTGCTGGTTCATTCCCCAAATGGCTGCATGGTCGGAGCTGGGCTGATCCGAAGCCAGGAGCCAGGAGCCAGGAGCCAGGAGCTTCTTCCAGGTCTCCCACGCAGGTGCAGGAGCTGAAGAACTTGGGCCATCTTCCGCTGCTTTCCCAGGCCATAGCGGAGAGCTGGATCGGAAATGGAGCAACCGGGTCTCAAACCGGCACTCATATGGGATGCCGACACTGCAGGTGGCAGCTCTACCCGCTATGCCACAACACTGGCTGACCAAACGTATGCTTTTAAAATTTTATTTGTTTTCACATTTACTTGAAAGGCAAAAAGAGACAGCAAGAGATCTATATGCTGGTTTTACTCCCCAAATGCCCACAAAGACAGGGGCTGGGTAAGCCAAAGGCAGGAACCAAAACCCAATCTGGGTCTCCCATGTGGGTGAAAGAGACCCCAAGTACTTGAGCCATCATCTGCTCCCTCCCAGGATGCATTAGAAGGAAGCTGAAAAAGGAATGGAGCCAAAACTTGAAGCCAGGCACTCCGATATGGGAAGACAGAGCCCCAAGTAGCACCCAACACCTGCTACTCTATTTCTGTTAAATTAAATATATTGCCTACATCATTCTGGTCTCTGATCTGTCAACGCAGTATGAAAACATGACAAATTCCCTAAATATAATTGTGCATTTGCCAGGTTCTCCTTTTTGCTGTGTATCTGGGGTCTCTATTTTTAGCTTCATAATTTTATTGAGTTCTGTCTTTGATGAGTAGCACAGTTCTAGATTCTACTTGTGTCCAATGATACTTTTTGGATTTCTATAGGCGAATTTAATCTGTTTAGACATATTGTGTATTCCTGTATTAGAAGATGTTTCTCTGGGGCCGGCATCATGGCTCACTTGGCTAATCCTCCGCCTGTGGGGCCGGCATCCCATATGGGTGCTGGTCCTAGTCCCAGTTGCTCCTCTTCCAGTCCAGCTCTCTGCTGTGGCCCGGGAAGGCAGTAGAGGATGGCCCAAGTCCTTGGAACCTGCACCCACATGGGAGACCAGGAGGAAGCACCTGGCTCCTGGCTTCGGATCGGTGCAGCGCCGGCCATAGCGGCCATTTGGGGAGTGAACCAACAGAAGGAAGATCTTTCTCTCTGTCTCTCTCTCACTGTCTATAACTCTACCTGTCAAATAAATTTTTTTAAAAAAAGAACATGTTTTTCCATTAAAATGTAAGCTTAGTAAGTGTAGGGATGTTTTTTGTTCACTGTTGTATTTCTATAGCTTAGAACAATTCTGTACTTAATAGCTACTCAATAAACATTTGCTCCTTGTTTAGTGATGATTTCTGCTATGTTCATACTCATTTCTGTCATGTTAATTTTTTTTGCCATTTTGCTCCTTTATTGTCTTTTCCTGTACTCTGTTGCATTGATGACAATTCAGTTCCCTTTCTCCCCTCTGCTGCTTCAGAAAATACAAATTGTCTTTCTATTAATAAACTTTCATTAGTTGTCAGTGTCTCTAACCTCCTCCAAAGTAAGACAAAAGCCTCAATACACATTTATACTCTCTGATTATCTCCTCTGAGTTCCTTTTTTTTTTTTTTTTTTTTTTTTTTTGACAGGCAGAGTTAGACAGTGAGAGGAAGAGAGACAGAGAGAAAGGTCTTCCTTCTGTTGGTTCACCCCCCAAATGGCCGCTATGCCTGGCACTGCACCAATCTGAAGCGAGGAGCCAAGTGCTTCCTCCTGGTCTTCCATGCGGGTGCAGGGCCAAGCACTTGGGCCATCCTCCACTGCCCTCCCAGGCCACAGCAGAAAGCTGGACTGGAAGAGGAGCAACCGGGACCAGAACCCAGCACCCACTGGGATGCTGGCACCACAGGCGGAGGATTAGCCAAGTGAGCCACGGCGCTGGCCCTGAAAATTATTTTATTTTATCCTCACTCTTGAATTATATTTAGCTGGAAAGGTAGACATTATTTTTCCCTCAGCATTCTGATTATGTTAATTCAGAGATTCCAGGACCCTATTTGTTGCTTAACAGGAATACGTCATTCTAATTATTTTAATTATTATCACTAACCTGCTTTTCCTTTCTCTCAGCTAAGTTTTTGAGAGTTTTTCTTTATTATTGATATTTACTGTAATGTGTCTAGATGAAATCAGTTCTTATTCTGCTCAAAACTCTCAATTTGAAAACCATGTCTTTCTTGTCTCAGAGAATCTTAGCCATTATTTTTTGTTTTTAAGATTTTGTTGGGGCTGCACTGTGGCGCAGCGGGTTAAATCCCTGGCCTGAAGTGCTGGTATCCCATTATGGACACCGGTTCTAGTCCTGGCTGCTCCTCTCCCAATCCAGCTCTCTGCTGTGGCCTGGGAAAGCAGTGGAAGATGGCCCAAGTTCTTCAGCTCTTGCACCTGCGAGGGAGACCCGGAAGAAGCTCCTGGCTCCTGGTTTCAGATTGGCGTACTTCCTGACTTTGCAGCCATCTGGGGAGTGATTCAGCGGATGAAAGACCTCTCTCTCTCTCTCTCTCTCTCTCTCTCTCTGCCTCTGCCTCTGCCTCTACCTCTCTCTGTAACTCTGTCTCTCAAATAAATAAAATAAATCTTAGAAAAAAGATTTTATTTATTTTAGAGGCAGAGTTACAGAAAGAGGGAGAGATAGAAAGGTCTCCCATCCTCTGGTTCACTCCTCAGATGGCCACAACAGCTGAGACTGAGCTGATCCGAAGCCAGGAGCCAGGAGATTTTTCCAAGTCTCCCACGTGGATGCAGGGGCCCAAAAACTTGGGGCATCTACCACTGCTTTCCCAGCCATAGCAGAGTGCTGGATCGGACACAACCCAGCTCCCATATGGGATGGTGGCACTGCAGGCAGAGGCTTAGCCCACTATGCCACAGGGCTGGCCTCTCAGCCGTTATATCTTTAAGCATCACTGCTCAATTCATCCAATTCCCATTTATTGATTTATTGGTTTTTCAAATATTTGATAACTTATCTTCCTGTTCTAGATTAATCCCTGAGTAGCAGCTCCCAATTATTATGTCTATTGTGGAATTTGTCTAATCTAAATTTATATCATATACTTTGGTTTTAGTTTAATTTGCTTTTTGTTTCAGTTTTGAGGAGCATTAGTTTCATTTTGATGATTTATTTATTTATTTTTTTATTTGAGAGGAAAGAGACAGTGAAATTGTTCCCATCCACTGCTTCACTCCTCCAATGCCCCCAGTGGCAAGGGCTGAAGCCAGGAACACCGTCCAGATCTCCCAGGTAGGCTGCAGGAACCCAGCTCCATGAGTCATCACTGCTGCCTCCCAGGATCTGCATTAGCAAAAAGCTGGGGTCAGAACTGGAAACTGAACCCAGGCACTCTGATGTGGGACACAGGTGTCTCAACCACTGGTCTGAACACCCACCCCTTCCCTGATTCTTCCAGAAAGTCCTATGAGGAAGCCAGGGAAGGAGTTGTGTTCCATCTTATAGAGGACACTAAGACCCAGAAGAAAAGTGAACTACTCAAAGTGCATATACCAAATGTATTTTACCAACTGCTTTCATAGCCTCTAACTCATTTATGAGGGAGCACAGCTTGGGTCAGGGACTTGGGGAGAAGTGCTGGGCTCTGAAGTCGTGCGTGTGGTACATTTCTGTCATGTGGTGTACTCTATTCATCTGCTTCAGCCAAGAATTCCAAACAATCCAGCAACGTGGAGAGAGAGGGGTCAGTTCTGCTCTTTTCCAAAGGGTAAAGCTGTTCAGAATTCAGTATGGGGAGAACAAAAGCATTTCTCCCTTGTTCTGTTCTCTGATTCCTGGTCCCATTGTCTTGTGCAATAGTGCTCACATTGTTGTATGCAAGTGTTTTGGTTTTCACTAGAATTTTAGCCTCAACAATGGCAAGAATACTTAATTCTTAGGTATCTTCTAAGACTGTGGGTTTTATCTTCTAAGACTGTCAGCTTTCCATTACTTTAAGTAAAATACCTGAGAGGGGCTTCTTATGAAGGAAGATTTATTCCAGCTTACAGTTTTGGAGGATTGGGTGGTGACACTGGTTCAGACATCTCTTGATGGCAGAGGGATAACAGGACAAGCCAGAAAGCAGAGAGAGTCTAGGCAGAACTCAGCTTAAATAACCAAGCCGTTCTTGAGGACTACCTTCCCAGGGCAAACCCCCAATGTCCAAAGACCATCAGCTAGGCCTTACCTTCCTAGCCACTATAATTAAATCCATCTCCACCCTTAATCCATCAATTGTTAACATTAATCCACTAACCCTTAACATAAGATTTGGGGTTTAAACACCTGCATGAGTTTGGGGAGCTAAATTCTGTTCAATCCTTAACACTATGTTTTATCCTTTTTTAAAGTTGTACCTTCAATAAGAAATACAACCTACATATGTAAGAGAAGCAAGCTCTGGGGCAGGTATTTTGGTGCAGTGGGTTGTCATCACTTGGGATGCCCATATCTGCTATTGGAGTGCTGGTTCAAGTCCTGGTTACTCTGTGTTTCCAATTCAGCTTCCTGCTGATGCTTCTTATAGGACCAGATGATGGTTCAAATACTTGAGTTCCTGCTTCCCACATGGAGACTCAGATGGAGTGCTTGCCTCCTAGCTGTTGTAGCCATTTGGGGAGTGAAACAACAGACAGAAAATCTCTCTCTCTCTCTCTCTCTCTCTTTCTCTCTCTCTCCCCCCCATCCCTGCCTTTCAAATAAACAAATTATTTGGTTTTTAAATTTTATTTAACTTTTACAAGTTTCAAAAAAGAAAGAAGAGGAAGAGAAGGAAAAAATTATGAAGAGGAGGAAGGGGGAGGGAGAGGATGAGAAACAAGTTTCAATGAGTTTCTCTGAGTCCGAATGGGTCCTAAATCCATACCGCTCCCAAAAAACACTGAATTTGTATGTACTTCCATCACACACACACACACACACACTTTCATGCACACAGAGTAATAGGTTTTCTGGCATTTCTGCTTCTACAGAACAGCATGGGTACAACCTGGTTGAAGGTCTCATTCCCTTGATTTTCTCTTCCACTCACCTCACAAATCCATGCAGCTACATCAGTCAACACTTCCATTCTTGGCTTCCACACCTGTTTCTGGAAGTGGCTAGAAGTCATCTGAACATTCCTGTGTAAAACAAGCAAGTTCTGGCCATAAAGAAGTGAAAGAGTGACTCACTCTGAAAGAAGTTATAATCCGTTCATAACAGTGAAAACCCGTGAACACAGAATTTCCCTAGCAAAGATGAATGTCTGTGATTTCAACTCAGTTGGGGTCCTCCTGCCCTCACAAACTGAGATACATGGCGCCAACTCCCTCCAATCCCATATCTCATGGAAATCTAAAGCTCTCCTCAAGATGCCAGTTCTTTCCCATAGCCACCTGGCCCCTGGGCTACTGGTTTACTACCTCTGCCTCTGTTATACACTGAATCCAAATTAGAAACTTAACCCCTTCAATTTCCACCAAAGACCTACTTACACAGAACACTTGTGAGGTGAGCAGAATTTTCTGGAAATTTCGGAGATGAAGGGGAAAACACAGAAAAGTTTCACACTATAGCAAAGCAAACAATTCAAAATGGAAGGACCACTGCCCACCACAACAGAGCTTCCCCGTCCCTTCACCGCACCTGGCCCTGTTCCATCTTGCTGACCCTTCTCCTTATTCACCCTTCTCTCCTCTCTCTACTCCCTGAAGTTAGCATCTCTTCTCTGTGCCTGCCCAGCTACCACTCAACTCAGGTCCTTCCTCTCAGGCAACAAGCAACAGCCTTCCTCTGGGGAGTTAAGCTTCCTTCTCTCACATGGCAGGAGCAAGGCTGACCCACCTTGCTACAGCGATCCACACAGGTGGCCCCACAGAGAACGTCAGTGCATTCCATCCCCCTGGCCACTCGTGCTAAGTGAAGGACTCTTGGCTCTGGGGTAACTGAACTGGTAGACAAGTCTCACTGCTGTTGCCCATCTTTGCCACCATACACGAAGAGACTGCTCAAGACTGAAGCATGGCACAGGAAGACAACCAAGACATGGAAAGAGAACGCAAATGTGGATGACAAAGTCTGAGTCCCTGAATCCAAACACGTCTAACTAGATACTGAGTTTTTCCCTGTAGCTAGATTGAGCTAAATTTCTTTCTTTTTAAAAAATAATTTAATTTTGGGGTCGGCATTGTGGTGCAGTGGGTAAAGTCACCACCTGCAGTGCTGGCATCCCATATTGGCACCCGTTTGAGTCCCGGCTGCTCCACTTCCAATCCAGCTCTCTGCTAAGGCTTGGAAAGGCAGTAGAAGATGGCTCAATTGCTTGGGTCTCTACCTGCATGCAAGACCTGGAGGAAGTTCCTGGCTTCTGGCTTCAAATCAGCTCAGCTCCTGCCATTGTAGCCATTTGGATGGAAGATCTCTCTCTGCCTCTGCCTCCACCTTCTGTAACTCTGCCTTTCAAACAAATAAATCTTTTTAAAAATTTAATTTTTTAATTTTCTGCAAGCGTTTTATACATTTTTTAAATTTTTTTTTAATTTGAAAGGCAGAGTTACAGAGAGGCAAAGAAAGAGAGAGAAAAGTCTTCCATCAGCTAGTTCACTCCCTAGATGGCTGCAACGGCTGGAGCTGCGCTGACCCGAAGCCAGAAGCCAGGAGCTTCTTCCCGGTCTCCCATGTGGGTGCAGGGGCCCAAGCACTTGGGCCATCTTCTACTGCTTTCTCAGACCATAGCAGAGAGCTGGATAGGAAGTGATTTTTTTTTATTTTTTAAATATTTATTTATCTATTTGAAAGTCAGAGTTACACAGACAGAGGAGAGGCAGAGAGAGAGAGAGAGAGAGGCCCTCCATCCGATGGTTTACTCCCTAATTGGCTACAATGGCCGTAACTGTGCCGATCTGAAGCCAGGAGCCTCCTCCAGGTCTCCCACGCGGGCACAGTGGCCCAAGGACCTGGGCCATCTTCCACTGCTCTCCCAGGCCACAGCAGAGAGCTGGATTGGAAGTGGAGTCAAACTGGCCGCCCACAGGGGATGCCAGCGCTTCAGGCCAGGGCGTTAACCCACTGAGCCACTGTGCCAGCACCAGGAAGTGATTTTTATTAATATGTAATTGTGGCCGGTGCCGCAGCTCAATTTGCCACAGCTCACTAGGCTAATCCTCCGCCTGCGGCGCCGGCACACCAGGTTCTAGTCCCAGTCGGGGCGCCGGATTCTGTTCCAGTTGCTCCTCTTCCAGTCCAGCTCTGTGCTATTGCCTGGGAGTGCAGTGGAGGATGGCCCAAGTCCTTGGGTCTTGCACCCGCATGGGAGACCAGGAGGAAGCACCTGGCTTCAGATCAGCGCAGTGCACCTGCCGCAGCGTGCCAGCCGCAGCGGCCACTTGGGGGGTGAACCAATGGAAAAAGGAAGACCTTTCTGTCTCTCTCTCTTACTGTCTAACTCTGCCTGTCAAAAAAAAAAAAAAAATGTAATTGTACACATACCTATTGAAAACAATATGATATTTCTTTAAAAAAAAACTCCCTTTGATATTTTTTAAAAATTTATTTATTTTCATTTTATGGAAAGGGCAGAGAGACAGAGACAGATACAGATAAATAGAGAGACAGTGAGATCTTCCATCCAATGGGTCACTCCCCAAATGATCACAATGGCTGGGCTAGACTGGCCCAGGTGGAAGCCAGGAGCCCAGTACTCAACTCAGTTCTCCTTTGTGGGTGACAGGGACCCAAGTACCTGAGCTATCACCTGCTGCCTCCCAGGGTGTACATTAGCAGGAAGTTGCAATTGGGAGCAGAATCAGGACTTGAACCCTGGCACTCCGATATGGGATGTGGGTTTCCCAGGGCATCTTAACTGCTGTGCCCAATGCCCACCCCCAGGGTGATATTCAACACATGTACAGCATGTACTAAAATAACCATAATTAGCACTTCTTTCTCCTTTATTTTTTTAAAAGATTTATTCATTTATTCATTTATTTGAAAGACAGAGTTACAGAGAGAGGGAGAGAGACACAGAGAGAGAGAGAGGTGTCTTCCATCCACTGGTTCACTTTCCAATTGGTCTCAAAGGCCAGGGCTTGGAGCTGGAGCTGTGGCATAGCAGGTAAAGCCACCACCTGCAGTGCCGGCATCCCATATGGGTGCTGGTTCAAGTCCCAGCTGCTCCACTTCTGATCCAGCTCTCTGCTATGATCTGGAAAAGCAGTAGAAGATGGTCCAAGCCCTTGGACCCCTGCACCCATGTGGGAAGACCTGGAAGAAGCTCCTGGATCCTGCCTTCGGATTGGCGCAGCTCCGGCCATTGCAGCCAACTGGGGAGTGAACCGATGGATAGAAGACCTCTTTCTCTCTCTCTCTCTCTCTCTCTCTCTCTCTCTCTCTCTCTCTGCCTCTCCTTCTCTCTGTGTGTAACTCTGACTTTCAAATAAATAAATAAATAAATAAATCTTAAAAAAAAAAAAAAAAGGCCAGGGCTGGGCCAGGCCAAAGCCAGGGAACTGGAGCTTCATCTTAGTCTCCCACGTGGGTGCAGAGATCCAAGCTCTTGGGCCATCTTCCAATGTTTTCCCAAGAGCATTAGCAGGAAGCTGGATTGGAAGTGGAGCAGCCAGGTCTATAACCAGCACTCATATGAGATGCTGGCATCGCAGACAGTGGCCTTGCCAGCTATGCCACTACTGCCAGCCACTCTCCTTATTTCTTTAGTTTGGAGCTATCAAGCTCCTCTCTCATAGATTTTCATAAATTATACAACAGATGATTGTGGGCACAGTCACTCCATTATGCTATGGGACACTAGAACTCATTTGTTCTATGTAGCTGTTTTGGTACCTGTTATCTAACCTCCTTCTATTGCCCTTCCCCCATCCTTACGATGAGTTAAGTTTCTGTCTTTTGCAATTGCGAGAGCCCTGACCAACGTTCTTCTCCCCTGCTTCTCCTTTTCAGAAGCAATAAACAAAATTCTTCTCTTTGCTTCATGCAAAGCAGCTTCCCCTCCTCTAAGCTGGGCATCTGATGGCCTCTGTGCCTGCTGGGCATTTCAAAGTATTTTCACGAAGTGTCCTCCTGATGATATAAATTGGTGCCAGTTATTGCAATAACCTTTTTCACTGTGTCCCAAAAGTATTATATAATTGAGACTGTACTATCTATTCTGCTTTTTTCCATTTCCAAACAGCAATTATTTATTTAGAAACTTTATGCCAGACCTATACAAGACAACTAACACTCTATGCTGAGACTTTTCCCACATTAAAAAGACCTCATCAACATCTATTATTTTCAACCAGCACAGAATATACAAGTGAACAGTTTTTAAACTAAACCTTTACTGTTGAGCATTTCACTTGCTTACAAGTTTTATGAATAATGATAGACACATAGTACTGTCTAAATCTCTTACCATTTCCTTAGCATAGCTCTCAGAAGTAAAATTCTCAGAGGAACTTCACATTTTACCAAAAACAAACAAAAACAGAAAGAAGTTTACCAATCTCTGGTGTAGGAGAGTGTCTATCCCTTCTGACACCACAAAGCTGGAGATATCTGGGCTTAGAGAGCAGAAGACCAAGGCTCTTCTGGGAGTGCCTGTTCCCTCTGGGTGCCTCTCCTTAGCTACCCGTAAGAAATTGCAACCTAACCACCAACTGTCCCACTCCACTGTGTGGCGGGTGGCCTGGCAACCCCAGAGACCTTGCAAGGCCAGCATAGTGGGCAAAGCTCCTCACAGGAACTGTTTGAAAAGCATAGCACTCAGGATAAGCCTGAAGGGGATAGATGCCAAGACAAGAAAGTCAAGGCTAACTGTGACCAAATTTTCTTTTCAAGGTCTTTCTCTTTTTACTTTTCTCCATTTTTCTTAAGAAGTATGCATGATTTATAATGGAAAAAATTAATATATTGGGAAAAACAACAACAATATGAATTTCTCATATTTGGTATGTGGCTGGAGATAATTTTCTGGTTCCTGGAAAAGCAGCTGTGAGCTGTGAGTTATCTGGCTTGGCAATGCTTCCTACAAATCACTGGCTGACTCAGAAAAATGTGTGTGCACTCCTATCACCCGAAGGGAAGGCTGATTCCATCTGAGGCCACCACAAAGGCAATGACTGTCTCCCCGCCAGGAGAGGGTTCCAAACTGCAGCATTCAACCAACGGGTGGGTCTAAAGCCTATCCGTGGGAACCTCCAAGAGACAGATATTTGACTCACTGCCAGAACTTCTGAGCAGACAGAGTAGTCCAAAGATGAAACCAGCTGTTCCAGGAGGTGGTGCTCTCCCTGTGCTCTGAAGTGTTCAAGCCCAGGCGGGAAGCCAGCTGTTCTGGGTGGGATGGCAGTGAGTCAAGGGCAGGACAGAGAAGTAGTCCTCAAACTATTTGATCTCAGAACCTCTTTACACTTCTAAAAATTACTGAGACACCAAAGGACATTATGTGAGAATAACTATCAATATTTAACATATTAAGAATTAAAATGAAAATTTAAAATATTTATTATAAAATAACCTTAATGACAAACATAAATAGCATATTTTATTAAAGATAGTGTATTTTTATTAAAAAAATTTCTAAACCAAAAAAAGATTAATGAGAAATATAACATTACTTATACTTTTTTAAAATGAAGACTTTGTTTTTTTATGATTTGTTTGTTTATTTATTTGAAAGGCAGAACAAGGGGTGGAGGAGAGAGAGAGAGAGAGAGAGAGAGAGAGAGAGAGAAAGCTCTTCCATCTGCTGATTCACTTCCCAGATTCCCACAACAGCCAGGTCTGGTCCAGGTCAAAGCCAGTAGACAAGAGCTCCACCCTAGTCTCCCACCTGGGTGGCAGGGGCTCTCAAGGACTTGGGCCATCTTTTGTTTGCTGCCTTCCCTGGAGCAGCAGCAGGAAGACTGACTAGAAGCAGAGCAGCTGGACTCAAACTGCCACTCCAGTAATGGGATGCCAGTGCAGTAACTCCTGGCTCTTGGCTTTGGCTTGGCCCAGCCCTGGCTATTGCAGCCATCTGGGGAGTGAACCAGCAGATGGAGGATCTCTGTCTCTGTTTCTCTCTGTCTCTTCTCTGTTTCTCTCTCTCTCTAACTCTGTCTTTCAAATAAATAAATATATCTTTAAAAAAAAGAAAAGAAATATTAACAGAAAAAAAAAACAGTAAAAAATCTGAGTACCAAGAACTAGGGTGTATTGTTTGCGTGAGCTCTCTTTGAAAAGAGCATTAAAGGATGAGCATCCAGAATCAGCCCTAAAGGCACTCGGATCTGGCTGAAAAGCCCATGAGAGTATTTCAGGCATGGAAAGCCAAGACACTCTGGCAAAAAGATCTCTGTGAGTGAGATCCCAGTGGAAAGAACAGGTCTTCAAAGAGGGAGGTGCCTTTCTCTGAAGGGAGGAGAGAACCTCCACTTTGACTATGACCTTGTCTAAACAAGATAAGAGTCGGAGAACTCAAGGGGCTTCCATAGCCTTGGAAACTCATAACTGGTGCATAGGGAGATTACTGATGCCATAAACAGGAGTGTCAATTGGTAAAGTCAACAACAGGAGTCACTGTGCACTTACTCCTCATGTAGGATCTCTGTCCTTAACGTGCTGTACACTGAGGCTTAATGCTATAACGAGTACTCAAACAGTATATTTCACTTTGTGTTTCTATGGGGGTGCAAACGACTGAAATCTTTACTTAATGTACACTAAACTGATCTTCTGTAAAAAAAAAAAAGAAAGAAAGAAAGAAAGAAATTATCAATTCCCAACTTGACTCTCACTGGGATTAAACATGACAATAGGTCTGATCTGATTTCATCATCATTTAAAAAAAAATCATCTATTATTTTTCACTTTATGTTTCTGTGTGGGAGCAAACTGTTGAAATACTTACTTAAGGTATACTAAGCTGATCTTCTGTATATTAAGATAATCGAAAATGAATCTTGATGTGAATGGAAGGGGAGAGGGAGTGGGAAAGGGGAGGGTTGTGGGTGGGAGGGACGGTATGGGGGGGGAAGCCATTGTAACCCATGAGTCGTACTTTGGAAATTTATATTCATTAAATAAAAGATAAAAAAATAAATAAATAAATAAATAAATAAAAGGATGAGCATCAGCCAAGAAGAAAGAAATAGAGGAGTGAGTGTTTGGCTCAGTAGTTAAGACAATGCTTGAGACACCTGGATTTCATATTGCAATGCCTGGGTTCATGTCCCAATTCATCTGGGTCTCCCACATGAGTACAAGAACCCAAGTATTTGGGAATCTTCTGCTGCTCTCCCAGGCCATCAGCAGGGAGCTGGATCAGAAGAGAAGCATCCGGGACTCCAACTGGGCCCATATGGGATGCCAGGGTCACAGGCAGCAGTTTAACCCACCACACCACAGCCCTGGCCCCAAGAATGCCTCTTTAAGAAAAAAAAAGAAAAGATTTTATTTATTTATTTGAGAGGTAGAGTTACAGAGAGTGAGAGGGAGAGACAGAGAGAAAGGTCTTTCATCCGCTGGTTTACTCCCCAAATGGCCGGAACTGTGCTGATCCGAAGCCAAGAGCTAAGTGCTTCTTCCTGGTCTCCCATGAGGGTGCAGAGGCCCAAGCTTTTAGGCCATCTTCTACTGCTGTCCCAGGACGCAGCAGAAAGCTGGATTGGAAGAGGATCAGCCGGAACTAGAACTGGTGCCCATATGGGATGCCGGCACTGCAGGCAGAGGATTAACCTACTGCGCCACAATGCCAGCCCCGAGGAATGCTTTTAATTTAGAGAATGGATTCTTGGCAGCATCAGATCTTTGGTGTCTTGACTGTGTCATGATTTCCAATTGTTATTCTCTTTAAATCACTGTTAGTTTCACTTCTTCTTCTGGGTTTAGACTTTTTAGTGATATAGAATACGTAGTGGCATCTGTTTGCAGTAGGTGTCCTATAAATTTCTAATAACTGAACTTATGTATATGTTGTGTTTCAATCCACAGTGACTCACCCATACCCTCATTGCTGAAACTGATATAAACATTGTCTATGTTTTGTTTCTGTGGTACATCTCTGTGGTGATATGTGTGGCTGCCTGTGAACTGGTGCTATTTAAACAATTTGCAACTTTGTATAAATGCCATAAATTACTGGATTATTGTCAACTTTATAAGGCATTATTTGTCATTCAAAATTGTATGCAAGGGGCTGGCGCTGTGGCATAGTGGGTAAAGCCACCGCCTGCAGTGCTGGCATCCCATACGGGCACAGGTTCAAGACATGGCTGCTCCACTTCTGATCCAGCTTTATGCTCTGGCCTGGGAAAACAAGTCCTTGGGCTCCTGCACCTGCGTGGGAAACTCGGAGGAAGCTCTTGGCTTCTGCCTTTGGATCAGCCCAACTCCAGCCATTGCAGCTATTTGGGGAGTAAAACAAGGGATGGAAAACCTCTCTCTCTCTCTGCCTCTGCCTCTCCCTCTCTGTAACTCTGCCTTCAAATAAATAAATAAATCTTTAAAAAAATTGTATGCAAGTACATGTGCTCCTACCATGGAAATTATAAGTATAAATATAATCCTACATACATCTGTGTCCTTAGATGTGGTAACAAGAACAAGAAAAATGAGAAAGTTTATCAAAATTTAAGAAGAATTTCTGGGGCCGCACAGTGACACAGCAGGTTAACGCCCTGGCCTGAAGCGCCAGCATCCCATATGGGCGCCAGTTCTAGTTCCAGCAGCTCCACTTCCAATCTAGCTCTCTGTTATGGCCTGGGAAAGCAGTGGAAGATGGCCCAAGTCCTTGGGCCCCTGTACCCTCATGGGAGACCCAGAAGAAGCTCCTGGCTCCTGGCTTCAGAGCGTCACAGCTCCGGCCATTGCGGCCAGTTGGGGAGTGAACCATAGGATAGATCTCTCTCTCTGTTTTCTCTGTCTTTTCTCTCTCTGTTTAACTCTTTCAAAAAATAATAAA
Source organism: Oryctolagus cuniculus (assembly GCF_964237555.1). NCBI lineage: Eukaryota > Metazoa > Chordata > Mammalia > Lagomorpha > Leporidae > Oryctolagus > Oryctolagus cuniculus. The sequence goes on from NC_091432.1 coordinate 68,638,119, forward strand.
TCTTAAAAAAAAAGACAATTTCTGCATATCATACCATGAGGTGGTAGGATATAGTTGAAGACACGGGAATCAAAGTTATTTGCCTACACTTGAGCTGTGTGACTTAGGACAATACATTTCTCACTTTTTCAGATTCTTTGTGTTTAAATGAAGCAAAATACACATCTATCTTTTAAATATTCAAGAGGATAATTATATGCCTGGAAGAAAGTAAGTGGTATCTATTATGGTTTTTGCTATGTGGTCTCCTATCAGATGAAGTCATAGTCTTGCATTCTCTGAGGCTTCTTTAAGATTTCACCACATATACAAATATTATTTGACATTATAATCTGTCAAGCAGCCAAGATCCACCTTTTCTGGAAAATCTGAGTAGGATTCATTCTATCTTAGTAACTGGACTATTTTGTAGGATCAAAAAGTAATTAAAAAAATTTTTGTGATATATATATAGAGAAAAGTAAGTCCTACCCACTCATCCATTCCCCAAATGCCTGCAACAGCTTCAGGCTAGGGGCTACGGCCGGGAGACAGGAACTCAATCCAGGTCTCCAATGTGAATGGCAGGAATCTAATCCCTTAAACCACCACTGCTGACTCTCAGGGTCAGCACCAGCAAGAAGCTGGAGTCTGGAGTGAGCCGGGCATTGAGTCCAGGCACTGCAGTGTGGGATGTAGGGGTATCTTAATGACAAGGCCAGATGCTTGTCTCCTCAGCTAATTCTTTATCCCAAATCCAGAATGTAAAGATTTGAGACCTTGCTTTCAGTTCCCTTGGCTATGTACCCAGTAATAGAATTGTTGGATCATGTGGTAATTCTATTTTAAATTTTTTGAGGAACTGTCATGCTTTTTTCCATAGTGGCTTCACCATTTTACAATCATACCAGCAGTGTACAAGGGTTCCAAGACTACTTATTTTTAATGTATTTTTAGACTGAACTATGCAACACTAATTTCAAGTGGTAGTAAAGGATAAATAGGCAGATATTATTAATTTCTCTTTTTTAGTGTTTATTTACTCATTTTTAAATATTTAAAAGGCAGAATGACAGAGAAAAAGAAAGCTCTTCCATCTGCTGGTTCACTCCCCAAAAGCCCATAACAACCAGGGCTGGGCCATGCTGGAGAAAAGAGCCAGGATCTCCATCTGGGTCTCCTCGGTGGGTGGCAGGAACTCAAGTACTTAACCATTATCTGCTGCCTCCCAGGCCCTTTAGCAGAGAGCTAGATGGGAAGGTGGGGGTGGGAACTAATCCCAGGCATGCCAATATGGGATGCAGGTGTCCCAAGCAGCAGCTTAACTTACTGTGCCATAACTACTGCCCTATTATTAGTTTCTTGAAAAATCCTTTAAGAGATAGATGGGCTAGACACGCATGTTCAGTTTTAGAATCACTAGCACATACACAGTATTCAAAACCATGTGACTGAATAAATTCTGCTCAGGATAAAATGTTAAGTGCTTACTATTTGAGGCACTATTCTAACTGCTTTACAAAAACAGATGCTCGGGGCCAGCGCTATGGCACAGTAGGTTAATCCTCCGCCTGCGGCGCTGGCATCCCATATGGGCGCCGGTTTGAGTCCCAGCTGCTCCACTTCCAATCCAGCTCTCAGCTGTGGCCTGGGAAAGCAGTAGAAGATGGCCCAAGTCCTTGGGCCCCTGCACCCACGTGGGAGACCGGGAGGAGGTTCCTGGCTCCTGGCTTCAGATCCACGCAGCTGGCCGTTGCGGCCATCTGGGGAGTGAGCCAGCGGATGGAGGACCTCTCTCCCTCTGTCTCTACCTCTCTCTAACTCTGTCTTTCAAATAAATAAATAAATAAAAATAAATCTTTAAAAAAAAGAATTTAGGCATGGGGGAGAAACAAAGTCTGCAATAATGGAGCCTGGAAAATTCCTTCATTCATCAGAGGCTTAAAATTATAAGGTGAGGATCTGGTTTTCATATGACAGACAGCTACTTAAAATAGAAGTTCTCTTCTGTCAGAAATATACTCATTAATAATGCACATTTCTTTTTTCTTTCCTTTTTTGATGGAAGTTACATAAAATAGAATTTATCAAAATTTCTGTTTGCAGGGCATGTTGTCATCATTAGCAAATAAGTTGGTATGTGATATCTTCTGACACCAAATAGGTGTTATTTTTCCACAGCAATTCTCCAATTCTCTGACATCAACTGTTTGTCCAACAATTCACTTCCGACACTAAGTCCCAGAGTTAGCACTGACCCCACAGCCCTTCAAGACTGCTCCCACTTCAGTTGCCAGCTGCAAGTGGGGCACCCAGGATGTCCACACTTCTGTGCAGCTGACTTCAAATTCAGAAGTCCCCATGAATTTCATCAGGCTTGATAATTCACTAGGCCAACTCACAGAACTCAGGAAAGTAATGAACTGACTGTAAAGGCTAGGGGTAAGCAGTCAGATGAAGAGGTCCCTAGTGTGAGGTCTGGAAGGGTTCCCAGTGCTGGAGCTTCTGTCTCTATGGAGTCAAGCTGAGCCACTCTCCCAGCATGTGGATGTGTTCATCCACTCTAAAGCTCTCCAAATACTGTATGCTGTTATTCAAGATTTGGGGGTTTTCCAAAATTCATTCATTCATTCATTTGAGAGGCAAAGAGACACAGAGAACTCCCATCCATGGATTCACTCCTCAAATGCCCACAATGGCCAGGGCTGGGCTGGGGCCAAAGCCAGAACTCAATCTGGATCTCTCCCATCTTGGTGGCAGGAACCAATTACTTGAGCCTTAGCAGGAAGCTGCAGTCGGGAATCAAATCCAGGGACTCCAATGTGTGACATGGTGTCTTCATAACTGCTAGGCTAACCATTTGCTCCATATTTTTTTTTTTTTTTTTGACAGGCAGAGTGGACAGTGAGAGAGAGAGACAGAGAGAAAGGTCTTCCTTTTGCCGTTGGTTCACCCTCCAATGGCCGCCACGGCCGGCGTGCTGCAGCCAGCGCACCGCGCTGATCCGATGGCAGGTGCTTTTCCTGGTCTCCCATGGGGTACAGGGCCCAAGCACCTGGGCCATCCTCCACTGCACTCCCTGGCCACAGCAGAGAGCTGGCCTGGAAGAGGGGTAACCGGGACAGAATCCGGCGCCCCGACCGGGACTAGAACCCGGTGTGCCAGCGCCGCTAGGCAGAGGATTAGCCTAGTGAGCCGCGGCGCCGGCCCCATTTGCTCCATATTTAAGAGCGTTAATAACTTAATCCCCAGCTCCCCTCACTTTCTTGAAGGTCACAGAGTGAGGCTGAAAATTCCCACCCTGTAATCCTGTGTTTGGTCTTTCTCACGACCAGTTCACATCCTGCACCTATTTAGGGGCCTCAACCATGACCTCATTAACATAAACTCAGGTGTGGACAAAAGGGGCTCCTAAAGAAAAGCTAAAGACATGCCTGTTCTTCAGGAAGTATAGGAGTAATATATAAAATTAGGTAATATATTAATTATTTTATTAATATATTATTATTGATCAATTAAATAACCATATGTATTTTCACATGATAGGAAAGGCAGACACTGACAGAGATCTTCCACTCACTGAGTCACTTCCCAGATGACTGTAACAGCTGGGGGTAGACCAGGCCGAAGTCCGGAACCCAGAACTCAATCAGGGTCTCCCATGTGGGTGGCAAGGACTCAAGTACTTGAACCACCATCAGCTACCTCCCAGGGTGCACATTGGCAGGAAGCTGGAATCCAGAGCAAAGTCAGCACTCAAACCCAGGCACTCTGATATGATATGGGATGCAGGCATCCCAAGTGGTGTCTTAACTGCTGTGCCAACGCCCACCATAGGGTCCATAATTTAGGGTTTACCCTCTGACAAGTCTGTTTTGTAATTTTTCTTTCAGTTCATAAAGGTAAATCTCAGAGAGGGAGTATGTCTCTGGCATTTTGCTGAAGGGCTCTCCAATGCCCCCAGCTACAAAGCCCTTCTTCTTTCACGCTCACCTCACAGCTCACATGCTCACGGCTCTTGCAGGCTCACAGCACTTCCCTACACTCATCTTGCAAGAGTGTGAGCAAGGCGCAAAGATGTGACAAACAGCAATGCCACATTTTTAAATTTCAAAAACTGGGTCAGTCTCAGATCTGAATAGCACTGAAACACAGCTGCTTTTAATTTTTGTTTCCTTCCTGACAACAAGGTCTAATTTTAAGCTGCAAGAACAACTAAATCAGAACTGTGCATTTGATCAAAATAGGATTGACCATCTTTGGCAGGTAGGTTTTGCGTTGGCTATCTAGAGTGCCAGGTCAGAGTGGGGGTCCTCTCCTTTTGGCTTCAAAACAGAGTCTCAAATCATTAGAGTCTGAAGCTTGCAATATGCAGAACAGGGTGGGGATGTTCGGCCACTGTCCCGACACAAAGGCAAGGTCAAGCTGTGGTCTGCCTGGTCTCATTCTGGCGAAGGGGTGAAGATTTCCCTTCAGGGCACGAAAACCCCTCCAAGAGGCCCGGAACCCTCACCTTCAGTTCTGGGACTTCACAATAGTTGATGCTGCTGCTATCTGAAGGGTCAGGTGGGGAAGAAAAGCTGTCCAAAGCTTCCAGGACTGAAGAGCTTGTTCCAAGCCAGCTGCTGAGGGTCAACAATCCAGCAGGCAGGCAGTTGTCTGCCCCAGACAGCAGCATGAGGGACAGCTGGGCACCTACTTCATGGTTCCTCCTTCCAATTTTCCCCAGCTTTCCCCCAGATTTCAGACTTCCCCACATCTTCCTCTTCTGGGGCCTTTGGTGAGTACCAACTCCACTTTTCCTCTCCTACCCCAGCCTCTGCTCATTTACATGATTTCTGTGACCAGAAAAAGCTTCAGGTTTGCAGACTACAATTTCTGTTTGGAGCAGTATTTCTTAGCCTTGGTACAGAGGTATTTTTAAAAAAATTCATGGAAAATGGAATTAAAAGATGAGTTTTTCTGTACCAAAATAAACAACTTTTAATTCCATGAACTTTTGAAGTCCCCTCATAGGTTGATGACTCATGTCTACTACTACAGGCCAGAAGTGAGGATGGGATAAAATTAGAGGCCTACCTAATCTACCATCAGAGATGAAATTAAGAGGGCTAATGACCTTAGTGGGAATGGTAGAGGGGAGAAATAGTTTTACATACATATGTTTATTTTTATTTATTTATATATTATTTATTTATTTAAGATTACCTGGCCTAATCAATTTTTAAAATTAATTGACCAACTCCTAGTTCATATAGGAAGTCTTCTACTATGAGTGCCTGTTCTGTGTCAACACTGTCTTAGACACTTTTCACTATTCCTGTTCCTCTCACCATTCTTGCAAGGTGTATGGGCTAGTATCTGCAAGCTATAAAGAAAATAAAGTTCGTTGAACTCAGGAAACTCCTGCAAGTCAACAAGACTTTGATTATTTGTCTTTGTACTGAAAGACTGAGTAGAGACCTGCATTCAGGGTCAGACCAATGGGCTCTCCAGTCCACAGCCTCTGTGATGATGACACAAAGAGGCATTCAGGATAGGCCCACTTGCAATTCCTTAGCTCACAGGATAGGAGTGTGTCTACCAAATTCCTACCTGCCTATATCCCCCTATTAGAAGACACATATTTATTAGGTATTTACTGTGTGCCAAGTACTGTGCTGGACACTTGACACTTCACTTCCTCTCCTCATTACACTCCTATGAAATGAAAAGTATTATACCCATTATTCTGAGGACAAATTGATAATCAATATCATTTTGTAGTTACCAAGGTCAAAGAGCCAGTGAATGGTACAGCCATGATATGAACCCACTTTGGAGAGATTCCAGAGCCTGCTCCACATGGCCTCCGTGAATTGTAAGCTGTTCCTTTGAAGCCACTCTTTTGGTCCCTTTACGCTTCAGGACAAATCATGTAGTCACTACACGTAAGGAAGTCAGGGGCAGGCGCCTGGCACAGCATTCAGATGCTGTTTGATATTCCTGCACCCCGTCAGAACGCCTGGGCTGGAGTCCCTGCTATGCTCCCTATGCCAGCTTCCTGCTTCTGTGTCCCCTGGGTGGCAGCAAATGATGGCCCAAGCATGGGGTCTCTGCCACCCACATGGGAGACCTAGATGGCAGTTCCTGGCTTCTGACTTTGGCCTAACCCAGCCCTGACAGTTGTAGACATTTGGGGAGTGAACCAGCAGATGGAAAATCTCTGTCTCTGTCTCTCTGCCTTTCAAATAATAATAAATTAATGTACAGAGCAAGAAAGAAAGATGGAAAGAAAGAGAAATCAAGAGGAGAAAGATCAAAAGAGAGAGAGAAGAAAAAAGAAAAGTTTTCTCTGAAAATGTTCTGTGTTGGTCTCTTCAGGATGAGTTAATCAAATGCTGAGAACTTGGATGACATAATGGTGTCAGTATCTAAAAACATCTAGAAAACTTTCTTTTTTTTATTTTATTTTTTTGACAGGCAGAGTGGACAGTGAGAGAGAGACAGAGACAGAGAGAAAGGTCTTCCTTTGCCATTGGTTCACCCTCCAATGGCCACTGCGGCCGGCGCGCTGTGGCCGGCACACCGCCACTGATCCGATGGCAGGAGCCAGGTGCTTCTCCTGGTCTCCCATGGGGTGCAGGGCCCAAGCACTTGGGCCATCCTCCACTGCACTCCCTGGCCACAGCAGAGAGCTGGCCTGGAAGAGGGGCAACCGGGACAGAATCCAGCGCCCCGACTTGGACTAGAACAGGGTGTGCCGGCGCCGCAAGGCGGAGGATTAGCCTAGTGAGCCGCGGCGCGGGCCTAGAAAACTTTCCATTTACATATGTGAAGTCTGCCATCATGCGCTTGTCTGTGGCTTCCTGGGGAAGGCACTATCTCATTCACCCATTTCCATAGCCCCTAACAAAGGACCAAGCACCCTGCAATTACTGCCATTTATTGTGCACCTATTACGGACCACACAACTGGACAAGCATTTTCTCACTTAGCCTGCACAACACTCCTACAAGGTAGATATCATTATCTCCATTTCATACACAGGTACTCTAAGGCTCAGAGACATTGACCAATCACTAATACTGAGTAGCACAATCAGTGGAGGTTACAGGTATCAGAAAAAGCCTTCGAAGCAGGAACAGGCACAGAAGCAGGAAAGAACAGGAACTTGCTCAGACATAACACAACAGATTGACCTAGTTTTCAGAGAAATAATAGCAGTGAGCCACCACCTGCAGCGCCAGAATCCCATACAGGCCCCAGTTTCAGTTCCAGCTACACCACTTCTGATCCAGCTCCCTGCTAATGGGCCTGGGATAGCAGCGGAGGATGGCCTAAGTGCTTGGGCCCCTGTCACCCACATGGGAGACCTGGATGAAGCTCCTGGCTCCTGGCTTTGACCTGGCCCAGCCCTAGCCATTGTGGCCATTTTGGGAGTGTTCCAGTGAATAAAGGATCAATCTCGCCGGCACCGTGGCTCAATAGGCTAATCCTCCACCTTGCGGCGCCGGCACACCGGGTTCTAGTCCCGGTTGGGGCGCCGGATTCTGTCCCGGTTGCCCCTCTTCCAGGCCAGCTCTCTGCTATGGCCAGGAAGTGCAGTGGAGGATGGCCCAGGTGCTTGGGCCCTGCACCCCATGGGAGACCAGGAAAAGCACCTGGATCCTGGCTCCTGCCATCGGATCAGCGCGGTGCGCCGGCTGCAGCGGCGGCCATTGGAGGGTGAACCAACGGCAAAGGAAGACCTTTCTCTCTCTGTCTCTCTCTCTCACTGTCCACTCTGCCTGTCAAAAATAAAAAAAAATAAAAAAAAAAAGGATCAATCACTCTTTCTCTCTCCTCCCCCTTCTCTCTCTGTAATTCTGCCTTGCAAATAAATAAATAAAAATTTTAAAAAGAAATAATAGCTCAATTTCCTTTGACACTCATATTTCACAGGTTTACCTTGTTTTTAATTAAATTAAACCACATGTGCCCAGCCAAAATTGGTTTGTTAGCAAACATTATTGACTGCTATTAGAATATAACTCAATAGGTGCTGAGTTAACTCCCTTATGCCTCATTATGCCTCATTATGCCTCATTTTTATCTTTTGTAAAATGGTGTTGTTACACTGATTTAATGACTTCACATAAAGTACTTAGTAAAAAGGAAATAAATGTTTAGGTGCAGAAGCACACATGGGCACATTGATAAGTTTTCTAGAAGGATTGGAGGAGAGCAATAAACCCTGATTTCCTTACATAGAGGCACATCTAGTTTCTCCAGAAGGCAGGCACTTCTAAAAGTTTATGGAGGGCTGGCACTATGGTGTAGCAGGTAAAGCCATTGCCTGCAGTGCCAGTATCCCAAATGGGCACAGGTTCGAGTCCTGGCTACTCCACTTCTGATCCAGCTCTCTGCTATGGTCTAGGAAGGCAGTGGAAGATGGCCCAAGACCTTGGGCCCCTGCACCCATGTGGTAGACCTGAAAGAAGCTCCTGGCTCCTGACTTTGGATTGGTGCAGCTCCAGCCCATTGCAGTCACCTGGGGAGTGAACCAACAGATGGAAGAACCTCCTTTCTCTCTCTCTCTCTACCTCTACCTCTCTGTAACTCTGCCTTTCAAATATATAAATAAATCATTTTTTTAAAAAGTGAAAGGACGGAAAAAGATATTCTTAAAAAAAGTTTATGGAAAGTGGAATTAAAAGATAGATTTAGGGGCTGCTGTTGCACAGGGGGTTAAGCCACTGCTTGCAATGCACAGGCATCTGATCCAGCTTCCTGCTAATGGGTCTGGGAAGGTAGCAAACAAGGCTCAAGTACTTGGGCTCCTGCCACCCATGTGAGAGGCCAAGATGGAGTTCCTAGCTCTTGGCTTTAGCTTGGCCCTGTCCTGACCTTTGAGACCATCTGCAGAGTGAACCAGCAGATAGAGATTGATCTCTCTCACCCTCTCTGTCACTCTGCCTTTCAAATCAATCAATAATCTTTTTTAAAAAAAGATTTATTTTGGTGCCAAAAATTTTGAATCCTATGCATAATTTTTTCACAATATGTATTTTATGAACTTTTTGAAGACTTTTCATATGCATGGATTTCAAAATTATTTTCACAGCATAATAAATTTCTAATTCCATTTTCTAAGAACTTTTGAATACAGTCCCTTGTATTATGGACTGGTTTTATTAGACAAGATAGATGCCTGTTATGGATCATAGAAAATTTTCCCACAACAAATGCTACCTTCTCATTCTAATTAAATGTGTGCTTTGTCTTCAGGATATCTGACTCATACCTATCCAAAGCCTTCTTATTCAACAGTCTGGCCTGAAAGCAGGAAGCAGTAAAAAAGCAAGTGTCTCCTTCTTCAGCCTCTGAATGACTGCCACAATAAAGAAATCAATAACACCCTTTTCATATTCCCAAATGACACTTACAAGGTGTTTCTTAATTTCTACTCCACTGCAACAAATACACTCTGAGGAGTATCACACTGCAAGCTATAGATTCTAAGAGCGCTGCCACCTGTAAGATATGTCATGCTCTTTGAGGTTGGAGAACTCCTACCCCTGATTCAGCTTCCCAGTCTTTGGTAGTCAATTGCAAGCTCCCTAGATTGCTACATCTGCAATGGAAAAGCTGGAAGCTAAGGCCTTCCAGAGTAATGCGACGAGAGAAGGCTTTAGAGGCAGACAGAATTCAGCCCAAATTCAGTCTGTGCCACTTGCCAGCTGCGTGATCTGCAAAGTCACTTGGCCTCTCCGAGCCTCAGGTTCCTCAACCATACATGAATAATCTTTGTTACATTCAGTCTTTGAGAAGACTGATTGATTGATTGGAGAAGCAGGGAGGAAACAAGAGAAAGAAGGAGAGCAAGACAGAGAGACGTCCCTGCCACTGGTTCACTTCCCAAATGCTCCACAATGGCCCCAGCAGGGACTGAAGGCAGGATCTGAGTACTCAATCCAGAGGAAAGACTATTCTGTTCTAAGGAAAAGAGGAAAGAGACCCTGAGCAGCAAAAATGCCAGGTGTTCTGACATTAGCCAAAAAATAGATCACTCAAGACAAACTGCCTAGTTGTAATACGTCTTTGAAGAAAAACATCTTAATCTCACTAGGTGATTATTCCTGTGGGGAGCAACTCGGACTAGACTAAGTTACTGGAATTAAGACTTATTCTATGCATCTGCTCTCCCACAATATGGCGCTGGGGAGGGAGAAACAGCTTCTACACAGCTGCCTCCAGTTCAACCAATAAACTGTAGGACCTGCTCCTGATTGGAGGAGGGCAGCGTACTCGGCGTGTGGGTAGCAGAGTTGGGATTGGTGGAAGAGGACTATAAAGGAGGAGAGAGACACCATGCACCAGGAACACCTATCTGAAGGAACACCTGTGCAGCCCCCGAGAGAGCCGGCCGGCGGTGTGCCGCTCCCCCGCGGAAGTGGGGAAAGTGGCAGGGGGAACCGCCCTTCCACGGAGGTGGAAGGGTCGGTAGCCAACCCGGGAAGAACCAGCAGCAAACCCGGGGAGGGCCGAGCAGACAAAAGAACAGCGCAGGGTCCTGTGTCGTTCCTCCACGAAGAGGGGGAGCGACAATTCCGGATTTCAATAATCTTCCCATAAACTTCTACCTTAATCCAATCTAGTCTAAATTCCTTTTCTTTCTACTCATTTTTTTTTCTGTTTTGTTATAGAAAAGAAACAAAACAAAAGGATTAGGCAAGGTTCTTCACTATAAACCTGATGACTAGAGCCGGCGCTGTGGCACAGTGGGTTAAGCATCTGCCTGAGGTGCCAGCATCCTTTGTGGACACTGGTTCCAGTCCTGGTTGCTCCACTTCCATTCAGCTCCCTGCTGATAGCCTGGGAAAGCAGTAGAAGATGATTCAAGTGCTTGGGCTCCTGCACCCACATGGAAGACCTGAAAGAAGTTCCTGGGCCTTGGCTTCAGATCAGCCCAGCTCCTGCCATTGCAGCCATTTGGGGGGTGAACCAGCTGATGGAAGACCTCTCTCCCTCTGTCTGTAACTATGCCTCTCAAGTAAATAAATCAATCTTTGAAAAAACAACCTGAAACTTTTTGAGTGGACATGACAAATAGATTTCAGCAATATGGTGCTACCTGGGGTAGCACAACATGAGTCAGTGGAAAAGCAAGCTGTGATCAATTAGTCATGTCAGCCTTCCGTTTTCTAGAAATAGAGAGGTCATACACTTGGCCACGTTTGCCATCTCTGAGTTTTCTAATCCTTCATAGAAAAAAAATAAACATTCCATCTACTTACAAGGACCAAAGATTATTCCTCAGTGAGTCAGCAAAGACATGGAATGTGATTAGCAGGTTTTTGATGTAAAACCAATTTGCAAACTGCTCAGCACTGTGCTTGGATGTGCTAAGGTGCCAGCTCAGGTGTTAAGCAACATGAGCTGCGAGTGAGAATCTTACACCCACCAACAGCCCTCCCTTCCAGGTGATCTCATCATCCGAGCTGTGATCACTGACACCAAGTGTGCTTTTACAGCAGGATGGGAGCTGACAGCTAAAGAATAAGTTAGGGGATGGCATTATGGCTCAGAGGGTTAAACGACTACGACGCTGGCATCCTGCATCAGTGCAGAGTCCTGGTTGCTCCACTTCCAATCCAGCTCCCTGCTAATGCACCTGCTAATGCAGAAGTTGAATCAAGGTGCTACCTATGTCAGAGAATGAGATGAAGCTCCTGCCTTGAGCTTGGGTCTGGCCCAGACCTGGGTGTTGCAGCCATTTGGAGAGAGAACTAGCAGATGGAAGATCTTTGTCTCTTTCTCTCTCTGTTACTCTGCATTTCAAATAAATAAATAAACCTTAAAAGTGGGGAGGAGGGACTGGCATTGTGGCATAGGGGGTAAAGCTGCTGCCTGCGATGCCAGTATCCCATATGGGCACCAGGTTGAGTCCCAGCTGCTCCACTTCCAATCCAGCTCTTTGCTAATGTGCCTGGGAAAGCAGCAGAGGATGGCCCAAGTATTCGGGCCCCTGAACCCATGTGGGAGACCCAGAGGAAGCTTCTGGCTCCTGGCTTTAGACTGGCCCAGCTCCAGTGTTTGTGGCTATTTTGGGAGTGAACCAGTGGATGTTTAAACAGACAAATAAAACAAAGGATTAGCAAGTTGGTCTGATTTGTGGTAACCATTTCCAATTACTTGCTCTATTGACATACAAGAATCAAGCTGAATTGTTGTCCTTGAAATCCCTGTTTTGCCTGTCTCCACACTCTTTTTTTATTATGAAAAATTTTAAATCATCAAAATTAGAAAGAACAGGATAAAAAAATGTTCTTTACCCAAATTGAACAAGAACTAGGCTTTGGCCAGACGTGCTGCATCTATCTTCTTTTTTAAACAGCTATTTTTAAAATTTATTTATTTATTTGAAAGGCAGAGTTACAGAGAGGCAGAGAGATCTTCCATCCACTGATTCACTCCCCAAATGGCCACAGTGGCCGGAGCTGGGCTGATCCAAAGCCAGGAGTTGCCTTGTGTCTCCCACGTGCGTGCAAGGACCCAAGGACTTGAACCATTTTCTACTGCTTTCCCAGGCCATAGCAGAGAACTGGATCAGAAATGGAGCAGCCAGGACTTAAACCGGCGCCCATATGGGATGCTGGCAGTGCAGGCGGCGGCTTTACCTGCTACGCCATAGTGCCAGTCCCTAAAACAACTATTTTAAAGCAAGACCTCTTGCAACCTCCTCCCAAGATACTTTATACATGATTATCTATTTACATTATTCTGAATTTATCCACTTAAGTACTTAGTTGTTACTAAATTTGAGCCTCTATCCTCTATATTTCATGTAAACTGAATGGGAGATATAATGACCTTATTAGGTTCCTTATTAGGTTCAAATTTCTTTTTTATTTTTTTTTTATACAGGAGACAAATCAAGAGGCACATCCGGCTTGGTTGTTCCACTCTGAGTGAAGTTAAGATTGATCAATGGGTTTAGGTTATGTCAGCCAATTTTTCCATTGTAATATATTCCAAAAGCCTTTTATATAATGTTCCATCCTTTATTGATTCTTGAAAAATGATGATTTTCCTAATTCTTATATTCCTTCCTTATCAAATTTCCTTATCAAATTAAGACTAGTTGCTCACCTTGGAATGCAGATTGTACATGTCGGCAAGGCAGGATAATGTTTATTTCTCTCTCTCTTTTTTTTTTTTTTTTTTTTTTTGGTGTGCAGTATGCCCTTTATTTATATTTACCACTTTGGAAATGTGTGGACTCAAGATTAATGAGTATTTCTCTTTAATTGCCAACTTTCAGGGAAAGGACTGGATATGACCAATGGTTTCCAGTAGTCTGTTTTGGTGTTCCCCTTTCCCTCCATGAATTTATTAGACTTGCATAAAATCTGTGTATTTCAATCAAACTCAATCACTTTTTTATACTTAAATTATCCCATCTTTGGCCATTTAGAGTTCCTTTTTATTGGCTGCTGGGTCCTTTTGATACAACCCACTGATCTTTGATAACATCATATTTTGGGGGGGCTGGCTTTGTGGTATAGCAGGTTAAGCTGCTGCCTACAATGCCTGGCATCACATAGAGGCACAAGTTTGAGCCCTGGCTATTCCACTTCTGGTCCAGATCCCTGCTAAGAGGAAGGCAGATTTTATGCACTAAAATAAACTTTTTTTAAAAAAAGATAAAGATAGGTGATGATGATTTAGATAGATAGATAGATAGATTTCCTGTGTAATTTGGGGGAAGTTTTTTTTTTTAATATTTTATTTATTGGGGCCAGTGCTGTGGCACAGTAGACAATCCTTCGCCTGCAGAGTTGGCATCCCATATGGGCGCCGGTTCTAGTCCCGGCTGCTCCACTTCCCATCCAGCTCTCTGCTTATGGCCTGGGAATGCAGTGGAAGATGGCCCAAGCACTTGGGCCCCTGCACCCATGTGGGAGACCCAGAAGAAACTCCTGGTTCCTGGCTTTGGATCAGTTCAGCTCCAGCCATTGTGGCCATTTTGGGTGTGAACCAGCAGACGGAAGACCTTTCTCTTTGCCTCTCCCTCTCTGTCTGTAACTCTACCTCTCACATAAACAAAATCCTAAAAACAAAACAAAACAAAACAAAACAAAAAAACAACTGTCTCTACTTTTCAAATTAAATAATCTTAAAAATAAAAAATTAAACATTTGATAGAAAAAACTGGCAGTTTCTATATAATACATAATATATATACATATATTATAATATAATATATATACATATATATTACATATTATATCTGTATATATATAACATATATATTCTACCTTTTGTTAGAAAAGATAGCTACTTTACATGTATTATTCTCCACTTTGCTTCTTTTAACTTACATGTATTCTGGAGCTAATTATGGAAAATATATGAAGAATCTCCTTCATTTTTAGGTGTATTGTCTTCCATGTGTGTATTGATCTATCATTTTTATTCATCCAATCCTATTCATGGATATTTCCATAATTTCAAATCTTTTGGTACTTCAGATAATGCCTCTGTAAATCACCTTCAGAGTATGCGATCTTCTTGTTTAACCCTCCTACAATCTAAAGGTAAAGGTCCACTATGTCTAAAAAGCTGCCCCCTACCACACCCAATCTGAGTCATCCATTCTGATGGGCATTTATCACAGACTTTGGGAACCCAGTGCCTTTTGAGCACCCTTCTCATGTTTCAAGAATTTCCCTCTTTTGAGGCCTACCTAGTTAGAAGAAAAAAATAGTTATTTCTTCTTCTCTCCACCTTAGCAGCTGGAGCACAGGCACATGACGGGTGCTGCTCTAGTTAGGTACCCTTGTGTGAGATATTGGTGAAGGAGGCAGTGTGAGGGGAAAGACTGGTACAGAGCCAAGTGGTTTGCAGGGAATAGAATGAGTTGTAAGGCTGACCTCCTGACACAGAAGAGCCATTGACGCCTTCGACAGCAGCAGTTGCAGTCAAATTGAGCTCTGGGTGCCAACAGTTGCTGAACGGCAGCAGGGCGGGCAGTAGCTGCAGTTTTTCCGTCCGCTCAGTTGCGCTGGATAATTCTGAGTGACTTCCTTGGATGCCTCGCCCCCCCCCCAGTTGTTTCCTCCAGCCTCCCCAACAATTCTATGAGCCATCCCATACCATTGTTTTTTTTTTTTTGGTTTCGTTTTTATTGAGACAAAAAGCTGAAGAGAGAGAGTGAGCTCCTATTTACTAGTTCACCCCCCCAAAATGGGCACAGTGGCTGGGGTGAAGCTGGGAGCCAGGAACTCAGTCCAGGTTCATCATGAGGGTGGCAGGAACTAAATCACTTGAGCCATCCTCAGTGCTTCCCAAGGTCTGCACTAGCAGGAAGCTGGAGTCAGGAACTGGAGCCAGGAACTGAACCCAGGCACTCCGATACAGGATTCAGGCAATCTAAGTGGTGCCTTAACTGCTAGGCCTTTTTTTTTTTTTTTTTTTTTAAGATTTATTTATTGGGGCCGGCACTGTGGCGCAGCAGGTTAACGTCCTGGCCTGAAGCACTGGCATCCCATATGGGCACCGGTTCAAGATCCGGTTGCTCCATTTCCAATCCAGCTCTCTGCTATGGCCTGGGAAAGCAGTAGAAGATGGCCCAAGTCCTTGGGCCCCTGCACCTGCATGGGACACCCGGAAAAAGCTCCTGGCTCCTGGCTTTGGATTGGTGCAGCTCCAGCCGTTGCAGCCAATTGGGGAGTGAACCATTGGATGGAAGTCCTCTCTCTCTCTCTCTCTCTGCCTCTTCTCTCTCTGTGTAACTCTGACTTTCAGATAAATAAATAAATCTTTAAAAAAAGATTAATTTATTTATTTTGAAAGTCAGAGTTACAGAGAGACAAGGAGGGAGGGAGGGAAGGAGAGGGAGGGAGAGAGAGAGAAAGATATCTTCTACCCACTGTTTCACTCCCAGATGACCCCAATGGCTAGGGCTGAAGCCAGGAACCAGGAGCTTCTTCCGGGTCTCTTACATGGGTGGCAAGGCGCAACTACTTGGGCCACCTTCTGCTGCTTTCCCAGGCCCATTAGCAGGGAGCTGGATTGGAAGTGAAGCAGCTAGGACATGAACCGGCACCCATATGAGATGCCAGTGTCACAGGTGGAGGCTTTATTGGCTATACCACGACACTGGCCCTTATCCTTTTAATAAATACCCTTTCTGCTTAATCTGTCAGCTTCAGTTTCTGTTACTCGAAGCCAGCAAATAGTCGATGCAGCAGATCCTTGAAGTCAGGGACAGCATAAATTTTAGTTTCCACAGGGACCTGAACATCCTGACTAGCTCTCCACCCTGTTCCTTTACCCTGAGAGTGCCTGTGACTTCTGGGATAGAAGGATTTACAGTCTAACAGGAGGAACTGGGTTGTTAAGGGTCAAGCAGCTCTCCTGCAGAAACCCTTTTGAAAATAATCGATCCTAAGAAGCAGAGGCTGTTTCCCTGACTCCTGGAGAAGAAGACTGGATGCTGGTGATCAAGAGGGGTTCAGCAGGGATCCAGCAGAGCTCCAGGGCCGGTACAGCAGATAGATGGTGAGGCCCACGGTCACAGCAGAAGACAAACTGTAAGGATCCCTATTCCCACCTACCTGAAAGCTCCTGGAGGCCATGAAGGAAAAACTGAACTTCCAGATAACCAAGGAGGAAGGCCTAAAGACCCAGGACTGGGGGGAATTCTGGAAGTGGACTCACTGGGGCCCAGGGGCAAGCCTGCCCAGGTCCCATGTATTCAGACTGCTAATCTGTTATCTGTCTTTGATAGCAAACATTGCTGCCCAGTTTGTCATTTGTCCTTTCATTTTGTGTGTTGATGAAGACATTTGAATTACTGATATTTTCTTTATATTTTTGTATTTTTTTGTATTTTCCTAGGCTTTTGTTTCACTGGTTTCTCCCTTTTCCAAAAATATGTTCAATATTCTCTTATACTTGCCTATAGTTTTTTTTTTTAAAAAGTATTATTTTGTAGCCGGCGCCGTGGCTCAATAGGCTAATCCTCCACCTTGCGGCGCCGGCACACCGGGTTCTAGTCCCGGTTGGGGCGCCGGATTCTGTCCCGGTTGCCCCTCTTCCAGGCCAGCTCTCTGCTATGGCCAGGGAGTGCAGTGGAGGATGGCCCAGGTGCTTGGGCCCTGCACCCCATGGGAGACCAGGAAAAGCACCTGGCTCCTGGCTCCTGCCAGGATCAGCGCGGTGCGCCGGCTGCAGCGGCGGCCATTGGAGGGTGAACCAACGGCAAAGGAAGACCTTTCTCTCTGTCTCTCTCTCTCACTGTCCACTCTGCCTGTCAAAAAAAAAAAAAAAAAAAAAGTATTATTTTGTTTCCATGCTGCTGGGCCCCTAATGAGCTAGTTTTTTTTCTGCACAGGTCTTCTACCCCAGAACCCACAGCACTCTTAGGGTGAAGGAAGAAGGGTAAAGAGCAAGTCAGTAGGTGATCAGGGCCCTGGGATGCCTGAAATTATCCCCTCTCTGACCTCTGGGATCTGCTACATCAGCTGTTTCTGTGCTGCAAGTGACAGAAGCTGATGCTTGCAGATTAAGCAGCCAGGACTTGAACTGGTGCCATATGGGATGCTGGCACTGCAGATAACTGTTTAATTTGCTGTGCCACAGTGCTGGCCCCTAATAATTATAGATTTTAAAAACTATTACTAACTAACTTGTTTGAAAGACTGAAAGAAACAGAAATAGAGACAAAGAGTGCTCCCATCCACTGGTTCACTTCCCAAATGCCTGTAGGGCTGGGTCAACCCAAACTCAAGAGCCAAGTACTCAGTCCTGGTCTCCCATGTGTGTGGCAAGGACACAAGTGCTTGAGTCATCACCTGCTGCCTCCCAAGGTGCATATTAGCAGGAAGTTGGAATAGAGAATGGAGCTAGGACTCAAACCCAGTTACTCCAATATGGCATTTAGGGTCCCAACTGGCATCTTAAGCACTATGCCAAATGTCCTATGGTTATGTTTTCCAACCAGGTTTGAATCTTAAAGAGCTACATACTAAAAGATAGGATGCCTGTGATTTATGTCAAAGGCATATAGTGGTGGGAGAGAGGGAAGGATGTAAATGAAATAAGATTGGCTACGAATTGTTGCTTGTCAAAGCTGGATAATGAGTATATGAGGGTTGTTTTTTTTTTACTCTACATTCTATTTTTACATACATTAACGTTTGAATTTTTCCATCATAAAAAGTAAAAAAAAATTTTTTTTAAATATAATGGCAGTGAGGTAGCAATGGGAGTTGTTAAATATTCATTAAATGAAGCTCCAGTTTCTCAGGGTGTCACATTTGTTGGGCCTTGCTTAATCGGGCTGCATCTTGCCAACGACTATGAACATCAGCAACAGCAAATCTTTATTGAGTCTTCTGTGTGTCAAGTCCAATGAAAGAGAAAGTTTCTTTTCACAGTGATATAAAGAGATGCAATTTATCAGTTATAAAAATAGTATAATGAAATCATTTCTCCCACAGTGAGGCCCTGATGACTCTTCTAAAATAAATAACATTACTTACATAATTTTGAAAATACACCTCTACTAAAAAGAGGATAAAACATAATCAGACCATGTCATAATGTCATTGAAAATGATTTACTAATTTCCCAACTACCATCATGACAAAGGCTCTCTGCCAGGCCTGCCTCATGCCTGGACCCCACCTCCTTCCCCAGCCCCACAGCCTACCCATCTCCACAGCCACGAGACGGGACTTAGAATTCAACAGCATTCACTGGTCTCCTAACATGACTCGGGCTTATGCCATGTGCATGCCATGCTGTCTCTTCACACCTGAAACTGCTTTGAGTTTCAACTGACTTGTCATCTTCTCTGAGATACCTCCTTTGAACCACCACTGCCACCCTCCCCTGTCAAAATAAGCAAGCTGCCCTTTTGTGCTCTCTGTGTAGGGAGTTTAAAGGGGAAATCTCTTCATGGAGAACAGGCATAAAATCCTGTTAATTCACCGTGTATGACTTAAGACCTGAGACATGTTAGATCAGTGAACACTTACTGAATGAATGAATTAACAAATTAATGAACATAGCTTCCTCACCTGAATGTCAAACCTTAACATCTAGGACAGTACCATAACTTATGAATATTTATCAAAATAATTAAAATTACCTGTGAAAGAAAAGGCACAATAACTAAGTTTTTTAAATATTTATTTATTTATTTGAAAGGCAGAGTTAGAGAGTTACAGAGAGGTAGAGGCAAAGAGAGAGAGGTCTTCCATCTGCTGGTTCACTCCCCAAATGTCTGCAATGGCTGGAGCTGGAATGATCCAAAGCCAGGTGACTCCCTGGGGCTGGCCGTGCCAGCGCCACCCGCCTCCCCTGTGTCCCGGACCAGCCCCCAGGAGCTGACAGAGGAGCTGAGCAGGCGGCTTCAGGTCACGCCGGACGCCAACGGGGAGCAGTTCAGTTCCCTCATCAGAGAGCCCTCCTCCAGGCTGCGTTCCTGCAGTGTCACCGACGCCGTCGCCGAGCAGGCCCATCTGCCACCGCCGTCAGTGGCCTATGTACACACCACGCCGGGCCTTCCTTCAGGCTGGGAAGAAAGGAAAGATGCTAAGTGACGCACATACTATGTCAATCATAACAATCGAACCACAACTTGGACTCGGCCCATCATGCAGCTTGCAGAAGACGGCGCCGCCTCCGGATCGGCCACAAACAGTAGCAACCACCTAATCGAGCCTCAGATCCGCCGGCCTCGTAGCCTCAGCTCGCCAACAGTAACTTTATCTGCCCCGCTGGAGGGTGCCAAGGACTCCCCCGTGCGTCGGGCTGTGAAAGACACCCTTTCCAACCCACAGTCCCCACAGCCGTCCCCCTACAACTCCCCCAAACCTCAGCACAGAGTCACCCAGAGCTTCCTGCCGCCCGGCTGGGAGATGAGGATCGCGCCCAACGGCCGGCCCTTCTTCATTGACCACAACACAAAGACGACGACGTGGGAAGATCCACGCCTTAAGTTCCCAGTTCATATGCGGTCAAAGGCATCTTTAAACCCCAATGACCTCGGCCCTCTCCCGCCTGGCTGGGAAGAAAGGATTCACTTGGACGGCCGGACGTTCTACATCGATCACAACAGCAAAATCACCTAGTGGGAAGACCCAAGACTGCAGAACCCAGCCATCACCGGTCCGGCCGTTCCTTATTCCAGAGAATTTAAGCAGAAATACGACTACTTCAGGAAGAAGCTGAAGAAGCCGGCTGATATTTCAAACAGATTTGAAATGAAGCTCCACAGGAACAACATATTCGAAGAATCCTACCGGAGGATCATGTCGGTGAAAAGACCAGATGTCCTGGAAGCCAGACTCTGGATAGAATTCGAGTCGGAGAAAGGCCTGGACTATGGGGGCGTGGCCAGAGAATGGTTCTTCCTACTGTCCAAAGAGATGTTCAACCCTTACTATGGTCTCTTTGAGTACTCTGCCACGGACAACTACACACTTCAAATCAACCCCAATTCAGGCCTCTGTAATGAAGACCACTTGTCCTATTTCACGTTTATCGGGAGAGTCGCAGGTCTGGCTGTATTTCATGGGAAGCTCTTGGATGGTTTCTTCATCCGCCCGTTTTACAAAATGATGCTGGGGAAGCAGATAACCCTGAACGACATGGAGTCCGTGGACAGTGAATACTACAACTCTTTGAAGTGGATCTTAGAAAATGACCCCACCGAACTGGACCTCATGTTCTGCATAGATGAGGAGAACTTCGGGCAGACATACCAAGTGGACCTGAAGCCCAATGGCTCAGAGATAATGGTGACGAATGAAAACAAAAGGGAATATATCGACTTGGTCATCCAGTGGAGGTTTGTGAACCGGGTCCAGAAGCAGATGAACGCCTTCCTGGAGGGATTCACAGAACTCCTTCCCATTGACCTGATTAAAATTTTTGATGAAAATGAGCTGGAGTTGCTGATGTGTGGTCTCGGGGATGTGGACGTGAACGACTGGAGACAGCATTCTATCTACAAGAATGGCTACTGCCCAAACCACCCGGTCATCCAGTGGTTCTGGAAGGCTGTGCTTCTGATGGACGCCGAGAAGCGCATCCGGTTACTGCAGTTTGTCACGGGCACGTCCCGGGTACCTATGAATGGATTTGCCGAACTTTATGGTTCCAATGGTCCTCAGCTGTTTACAATAGAGCAATGGGGAAGTCCTGAAAAGCTGCCCAGAGCTCACACATGCTTTAATCGCCTCGACTTACCTCCGTACGAAACCTTCGAAGATTTACGGGAGAAACTGCTCATGGCCGTGGAGAACGCCCAGGGCTTCGAAGGGGTGGATTAAGCCGCCCCCGCCGGCCGCGGCCGTCGGGCAAGTTCCGCTTGCACTTTCGCGTTGGCCTAACGGACTTTGCAGAGACGGTGGCAGAGCAGCAGCCGAGCCTTCGTCCATGCCCTCGCCCGAGCCCCGCCGTGGGGACCCAGTCCCGGCTCGAGTTCCTGCCTCTTCCGCCACACTTGATGTGTACGCTAATTACATTTCAGGAGGACTGACTCTATTTATGTTGTGCCTCTGCAGGCAAAACCCTTAATAAATATTTTGCATACTTCCAAAAAAAAAAAAAGCTCTTCCGGGAAGCCGACAAGATGGCGGAAGTGGAGCAGAAGAAGAAGTGGACGTTCCGCACGGCTGCAAAGGCCCAAGCACTTGGGCCATCTTCTACTCTACTTTCCTAGGCCATAGCAGAGAGCTGGATCAGAAGTAGAACAGCTGGGTCTCCAACCAGCACTCATATGGAATACTGGCACTGCAGGATGTGGCTTTACCTGTTATGCCACAGTGCCGACCCCACAATATCTATATTAAGGTCGATATCCAAACTAACCACTTAAAAGACTTTGATCCAGGGCTTAAAAATAAGTTAAAGACAAAAAGTTTTTTGGAGGTTGAATATAATGAAATATTTTCCAAATTTGAATAACCTGGTTTAAAAGTGTGAAATAAAAACATATCTCTAGCTTTTAGTGTGAACAGACATTTATTAACTTAAGTGTTTAACATGCATTGTTTTAAAAGTTACTAAACAAAAATGTTGATTTTATTTTACCAAAAGAAAAAAACTGGAAAGATTTTTAGAACTCGGTTAGATTCTTATGTGGAACAGATCACTTTCTCTGCACTCACAGTGCCTATGGAACTAAAGAAATATATGCAGCGAGCAAGCAGCACGTGATTTCCTGCATCTGGAAGAGCCAGGACCCTTACATCATGAATGACATCACCTTATTGATCTAATTTCTAAAAGACAATGGAATGATTTCTTCTTGCCCAATATAGTAGTTTGGACCAGCAACTTCCTAGCGGGAAGATGGAGGGCTCCGGGGACAAAGGACCATTGTTGGTCCCCTCTCTGCAGAAGGTGGTTTACAAAGTGATCTTTCTTAGGAGTCAGCCTGGGACTGGCTGCACCCCGCGTGACAGGTGCTCTTACATAAGGAAGGCAGAATTGGATTCAATTTGGATAGCTTTCCTTTTTTGAAACCATCTTTCTCTGAAATAGTCCTCTCTAAAAGTCAGTAGAACAACAGGAGGGAAAAGTGAGATCTTGAAGTCCCCAGGGAATCAGGGCCGAATTTCCTTCCCTTTCTTTATTCATCCATCTTTTCACAGCTGCCATCCGCTGGGACCTTTTTTGAGAGGAGGTTTTATTCCCTCACTTTCTTTTAGGATCCTGCCTCACATAATCTTCACTGGCTTTTCACAAAGAAAACTAGGACTCCCATTTATTTTATCCAATCCACTGCTACATTCAGCCTTGAAAACAGCATGCAGTGTATTATCCCCTCACAGGGACAAATAGCAGGATGGAGCCTGACGAATTTCCATGAGGCTGATTTCTGCTAATCAAACACTTGTATTCTCTGACACCCTTTCAGTTCCTGTTGATAAATGAGTAGTACCAGAAAGAACATTATCTTTTAGTATGAAACTCAGAATGCATAGCAAATAGATAATACTAGCCGGCGCCGTGGCTCAACAGGCTAATCCTCTACCTAGCGGCGCCGGCACACCCTGTTCTAGTCCCGGTCGGGGCGCCGGATTCTGTCCTGGTTGCTCCTCTTCCAGGCCAGCTCTCTGCTGTGGCCCGGGAAGGCAGTGGAGGGTGGCCCAAGTGCTTGGGCCCTGCACCCCATGGGAGACCAGGAGAAGCACCTGGCTCCTGCCTTCGGATCAGCGCGGTGTGCCGGCCGCAGCGCGCCAGCCGTGGCGGCCATTGGAGGGTGAACCAACGGCAAAAGGAAGACCTTTCTCTCTGTCTCTCTCTCACTGTCCACTCTGCCTGTCAAAAAAAAAAAAAAAAAAAAAAAAAAAAGAAAGAAAGAAAGAAAATAGATAATACTGAGATCTTCATGTGAAAATCACTCGAATGGGAGAGTAGTCATATTGCAACACTGTCAAAATGCACACTACACATATCCTTTGATTCAACAACTCTGCTGCAGGATTCTAGCTCACAGGAATACTCTCACCTCACAGCAAAGGCATCGGAACAACTTATTTTTTGAATCACATCTTCAGAGCATATGAACTAACATAAAAAGACATATATTGTAACATGGAAAAGTTGACTGAAGAACAGTATATAGGAGACTTCATTTTTGTGGGAAAAAATCACACCATATGTACATGGGTACATATATTTATATAAACAAGGGTATTTCAAAAAGTTAATGGAAGGCCGGCGCCGTGGCTCAATAGGCTAATCCTCCACCTTGCGGCGCCGGCACACCGGGTTCTAGTCCCGGTTGGGGCGCCGGATTCTGTCCCGGTTGCCCCTCTTCCAGGCCAGCTCTCTGCTATGGCCAGGGAGTGCAGTGGAGGATGGCCCAGGTGCTTGGGCCCTGCACCCCATGGGAGACCAGGAAAAGCACCTGGATCCTGGCTCCTGCCATCGGATCAGCGCGGTGCGCCGGCTGCAGCGGCGGCCATTGGAGGGTGAACCAACGGCAAAAGGAAGACCTTTCTCTCTCTGTCTCTCTCTCTCACTGTCCACTCTGCCTGTCAAAAAAAAAAAAAAAAAAAAAAGTTAATGGAAAAACATAATTAAAACCTAAGTTTATTTTGGTACACAAGAAATGAAATTCGTGCATAGCACTTTTGTCTTTAATCCAGAAGCATAGCACTTTCATAATACACATTTTGCCACAAACCTTTCGAAGACCTTTTGTATGAATGGCTTTTGAGATTTTTTTGCACCAAAATACAATTATCTTTTAATTCCACTTTCTATGAACTTTCAGAAACAGCCTTTTATTTATGGATGTAAAAAAAGTAAACTCCTAACAGTGGTTCCTCTCTAGGGAGAGTGAGAAGTATGGTCAGGGGAAATTTCATTCATCCATTTTGGCATTATTTAAGTTTATTTTTTAAAAATGAAGGAAATAGGAGCTGACACTGTGGCACAGCGGGTTAAAGCCCTGGCCTTATGTTCAAGTTATATGGATGCCCATTCAAGTCCCAGCTGCTCTGCTTCCAATCCAGCTCTCTGTTAATGCACCTGGGGAAGCAGTAAAAGATGGCCCAAGTCCTTGGGCCCCTGCACTCCTGTGGGAGACCTGGAGGAAGTTCCTGGCTCCTGGCTTCGGATTAATCCTGCTCTGGCTGTTGAGGTCATTTGGGGAGTGAACCAGTGAATGGAAGACCTCTCTCTCTCTCTCTCTCTCTCTCCCTCCCTCCCTCCCTCTGCCTTTCTCTGTAACTCTGTCTTTCAAATAAATAAAATAAATCTTTAAAAAAATAAAATTAAAAATAAAAAAGAAGGAAATGCAGGTCCGGCACTGTGGCACAGCAGGTTAAACTGCCATCTGCAGTGCCAGCAGCCCATTTGGGTGCCAGTTCATGTCCTGATTGCTCCACTTCCGATCCTGGGAAGGCAGCAAAGGATGGCCCAGGACCTTGGGCCCCTGTGCCCACATGGGAGACCCAGAAGAAGCTCCTGGATCTTGGCTTTGGCCAGGGTTGGGCCATTTTGGCCATTTGTGTGATGAACCAGAGAACAGAAGACCTCTCTGTCTTGCCTTCTCTCTCTCTCTCTCACTCTTGCTCTCACTCTCTAACTCTGCCTTTCAAATAAATAAATAAATCCAAAACCAAAAAAAGGCAGGAAATTTAGAATAAAGGAATGGGCATACTGCAGTTGGTTTATAGAGCATTTATTCTGTGCTAGGCACAGGGTAGACACTTTATATGTAGGTTATCACATACATTCCTTAAGCCTTCTAAAGTAGGTAGGATCATCTCTACTAACTGAGGAGAAAGCAGATTTGGAGAAGTGTGTAACTTGCCCAAGATAACAGGGGAAGTAAGTAGCTGGGATTGAGATGTGGGCCTTTCTTTCTTTTTTAAAGATTGGTTTATTTATTTGCAAGGCAGAGTTAGAGAGAGAGAGAGAGAGAGAGAAAAGAAGAGAGAGAGACAGATCTTCCATCTGCTGCTTCATTCCCCATATGGCTGCAACAGCTGGAAGTTGGGCCAGCTGAAAGCTAGGACTGGGTCTCCCACATGGTTACAGGACCCAAGTACTTGGCCATCCTCTGCTGCCTTCCCAGGCACATTAGCAGGGAGCTGGATTGGAAGTAGAACAGTAGGGACTCGAACTGGTACCCAAATGAGATGCTGATGTCACAAGCAGTGGCTTTACTCCCTTTGCCACAACTCTGGAACCAGATACAGGTCTTTTTTTTTTTTTTAAGATTTATTTATTTAAAAGAGTAACAGAGAAAGAGAGGCAGAGGCAGCCAGAGAGATCTTCCATCTACTGCTTCACTCTCCAAATGGCCACAACGGCCAGAACTGGGTCAGACTGAAGCCAGGGGCCAGGAGCTTCATCCAGGTCTCCCAGGTGGGTACAGGGGCTTAAGGACCTGGGTCACCCTCTGCTGATTTCCCAGGGGCATCACCAGAGAGATGGATTGGAAGTGGAACAGCCAGAACTGTAACCCACTGAGCCACATAATTTAAATATTTAAATGTTTAAAAGAAAATAAAAATACCATTATCATATATAATAAAGCTAATAATTCCTTAATATCCCAACCCATGTAAATTTTCCCAGATTGTCTCAAAAAATAACTTTTTTGTTTGTTCAAATTTGTTACATGTCTTAAGTCTTAAGTAATTTTTTCATTACCTTTTTCTTGTATTTTTTAAGTTTATTTATTTTTATTTATTTGAAAGAAAGATCCATCTTCCATCTGCTGATTTACCCCCAAAATGCTCACAACAGCTGGGGCTCAGCCAGGCTAAAGCAAGGGGCCAGGATCTCCATCCAGGTCTCCCAAGTCCTTGAGCCATCATCTGCTGCTCCCAGGTGTGCACTGGCAAGAGGCTGGACTGGAAACACAACTGGGACTCAACCAGGCACTGCAATATAGAATGCAGGCCTCCCAAGTAGAGGCTTGACCCCCTGTACCACAACTGCCCCTCCCTTTGGCTTCATATAATTTATTAATTGGAGAAATCGACTCATTTGTCTTACAGAATTTCCCATCTTCCTGATTTGATATTTTATGTACTGATGGTGCCATTTAGTACACTTCTCTGTTCATATTTCCAAAAACCAGTGGTTAGAAAATTGTTAAGTTCAGGTTCAATTATGCTGGCAAGAGCATTTTTTAAGTGGTGTTGTGGGCTTCTGACTACATCATCTCAGTTGGCAATTAATGTCTGCCTGGCTCATTTTTAATAATGCTAAGTATTATATAGTGGGCCCAAGGGCTGTCAGCTTAATCCTCCCATTTTAAAGTTTCTTATCAATCTTATCAACTTTTCACCTACTCATTTTAGCAGCCACTAATGATTTTTGCCTTAGATCCATTATTTCTTTAGGGATTAGGTTCATTGTTAATCCTACAAGACTTAAGTATTTTTCAACACCACTCCAAGATAGATCTGAGGTTAGGTATAAAAAATATTTTTTATGCATGTCATTTTTTCCCATAAATATTTGAATTTTTAGCCTGGTTTTTCTGTCAGTATTCTGTTACTTATAAGCCCCATATGGATCATTTTGCTACTTAAATTGACATTTTTATTAATATGCTATTTGGAATTTTTATCCATGCTTCAATTCCTAAATAATCCATAAAAAGGAAGAAGTGGGAGATAGAAAAGATATTGCCAATAGCTTGATAAATCCCACAATAAGTCATAAGTCATTTAAACATCTTTGAGTCTTTTAGTTCCATGCCTTTTTACATTAGAAAAGGGTGCTAATTTGAGGGACTTGAGTCTGTTCTTACTCCATCCACATTCTTTGTAGCTTCTGTTCTGGGCCAGATTCTGAAGCTAAACAGAGGCAAGGCCTGGCTCCTGTCCTCCAGGAGTTCACAGTCACCTACTTTAGATCACAGAGACCTGTCCAGAAGGTTCCTGGGGTATAGGAAAGAGGCACCCCCTGGCTACCAATCAGGAAAAGCTTCTCAAGGAAGGGACACGTCTAACTGAGTTCTGAAGCATGAATGGAAAGTAACCAAAGGGAGGGCATTCCAAAAAACGGAAAATCCACACGAAGGCGCAGAGGCAGGAAAGAATAGGCCCCGTCAGGGCACTGCATGTATGGCGGGGGAGTAAGGTTTACAGGAAGGTGTGGCTGTGAGAGAGCCACAGCAGGGCCAGGTCCTGAGGAGCCATTGCTGCCAAGCTGAAGAGTTAGGATGTCCCCAAGGGACCTTAAGCAGAAGAGGGACAGAGTCTGGCTTATCTTATTTTTTCCTTCAGTCCATTTTTTCTTTTCTACTATGAGGTGAAATTCACATGTATAAAATTAACCGTTTAAAAGTGTACAATTGGGGCCATTATAGTGGGTAAAGCTGCCACCTGCAGTGCCAGCATCCCATATGGGCGCCAGTTGGAGTCCTGGCTGCTCCTCTTCCAATCCAGCTCCCTGCTAATGTGCCTGGGAAAGCAGCAAAAGATGGTCCAAGTCCTTGGGCCCCTGCCCTGCGTGGGAGACCTGGAAAAAGCTCCTGGCTCCTGGCTTCGGATCGGCCCATCTCCGGCTGTTGTGGCCATTTGGGCAGTGAACTAGTAGATGGAAGACCTTTCTCTCTCTGTCTCTCCCTCTCTATGTCTGTAACTCTGCCTTTCAAATAAATAAATAAATCTCTTTAAAAATACATTCATGTTGGCGGGTGCCGCGGCTCACTAGGCTAATCCTCCGCCTAGCGGCGCCGGCACACCGGGTTCTAGTCCTGGTCGGGCGCCGGATTCTGTCCCGGTTGCCCCTCTTCCAGGCCAGCTCTCTGCTGTGGCCAGGAAGTGCAGTGGAGGATGGCCCAAGTACTTGGGCCCTACACCCCATGGGAGACCAGGATAAGTACCTGGCTCCTGCCATCGGATCAGCGCGGTGCGCCGGTCATAGTGCACCAGCCGCGGCGGCCATTGGAGGGTGAACCAACAGCAAAGGAAGACCTTTCTCTCTGTCTCTCTCTCTCACTATCCACTCTATCAAAAAAAAAAAAAAAAAAACATTCATGTCCAGCTCTCTGCTATGGCCTGGGAAAGTAAAAGATGGCCCAAGTCCTTGGGCCTGTGCACCCACATGGGAGACCCAGAAGAAGCTCCTGGCTCCTGGCTTCAGATCGGCACAGCTCCGGCCATTGCGGCCAATTGGGGAGTGAACCATCAGATGGAAGACCTCTCTCTCCCTCTCTCTGCCTCTTCTGTCTCTGGGTAACTCTGACTTTCAAATAAATAAATAAGTAAATCTTTAAAAAAAATACATTCATGAATTAAACTTAAAAAAGAGAATGAAGTAACTGCTTAATACAATCTTCCACTGCTTCCCCAGGCCACTAGCAGAAAGTTTGATCAGAGGAGCCCATATGGGATGCCAGCATCACGGGCAGAGGCTTAGCCTACTACGCCATAGTGTCAGCCCCAATAAATAAATCTTGGAAAAAAGTAATGGTGATTACTAGAGGCTGGGGAGGGAAGTGGAGGAGAAAAGAATGAAGA
This sequence comes from Oryctolagus cuniculus, assembly GCF_964237555.1. Taxonomy (NCBI): domain Eukaryota; kingdom Metazoa; phylum Chordata; class Mammalia; order Lagomorpha; family Leporidae; genus Oryctolagus; species Oryctolagus cuniculus. The sequence goes on from NC_091432.1 coordinate 68,667,083, forward strand.
AAGGTTAAATAACAGGCATTAAGTTATAGCTAGATAGTAGTAAGTTCTGGGGTTCTGTTGCAAAGTAGGGTGACTACAGATAACATATTGGGCATTTTTCTGTTAAAAAAAAAACTAGAAGATAAGATTTTGGGTTTCAACATAAAGAAATGTTAAATATTTGAAGACATTGGCTGGCGCCGCAGCTCACTAGGCTAATCCTCCACCTGCGGCGCCTGCACACCGGGTTCTAGTCCCAGTCGGGGTGCCGGATTCTGTCCCAGTTGCCCCTCTTCCAGTCCAGCTCTATGCTGTGGCCAGGGAGGGCAGTGGAGGATGGCTCAAGTCCTTGGGCCCTGCACCCGCATGGGAGACCAGGAGAAGCACCTGGCTCCTGGCTTCGGATCAGTGCGGTGTGCCAGCTGCAGCGCGCCGGCCACGGCGGCCATTGGAGGGTGAACCAATGGCAAAGAAAGACCTTTCTCTCTGTTTCTTTCTCTTACTGTCCACTCTGCCTGTCAAAAAAAAATTTTTGAAGACATAAATATATTTACCTTGATTGGATATTGTACAATATATCCAAGCACTAAAATATCACATAGAACCCTATAAATACATACATTAAAAAATAAAATTATACAAGAAGTACATATTTAGCCTAGCTGTTAAGATTCTCACATCCCACAGTGGAGTGCCTATGGCTCTGGCTCTTCCTCCTGACTCCACCTTCTTGTTAACGCACACACTAAAATGCAGCAGCTGATGACTCAAATAACTGGATTCCTGCCACTCTTACAGGAGACTGGAACTCTATTCCCAGTTCCTGGCTCAAGCCCCGGCCCAGTCACAGCTGCTGTGAGCATTTGGGGAGAGAGGCAGTGAATGGACCTTCTTTGTCTTTCTGCCTCTCAAATACATTAAAAAAATTTAAATAAATTCTACAAGTAATAGATGTTCATTACATAAGATTCAAAATACAGATGAACAAAAAGAGGAAAATATGGCTATGATCTTAGCATCATGAGTAAATTTTGCAAGCTACATATAATCTCTTTTTTTTTAAAGATTCATTCATTTATTTTTGAAAGAGTTGCAGGGAGAGAGATCTTTCATATGCTGGTTCACTCCCCAGATGGCCTCAAGAGTCAGGAGCTTCTTCCAGGTCCCCATGTGGGTGGCAGGGACCCAACTGCTTGTGCTTGCCATCATCTGCTGCTTTCCCAGGCCATTAGCAGGGAGCTAGGTCAGAAGTGGAGCAGCCAGCCAGGACACAAACCCATATCCATACAGGTTACCAGCTTTGCAGGCCATGGCTTAAAACACTACGCCATAATACTAGCTCCTCTATATTCTTCCAAACAATTTTCAGGGATGGGTGTTTGGCTCAGTGGTTAATGTGATGCTTGAGAAGTTCACACTCCACATTAGAGTGTTGGGGTTCAAGTCCCAGCTCCACTCTTGGTTCCAGCTTTCTGCTAATATGTACCCTGGGAGGCAGTAGGTGATCGTTTAGAACTTGGGTCTCTGCCACCCACATGGGAGACTCTAAGTTTCTGGCTTCTAGCTTTGGCCTGTCCCAGCCCCAGCCACTGCAGGCAAGTGGGGAATGAATCAGTGGATAAAAAATCTGTGTGTGTGTGTGTGTGTGTGTGCCTCTGTCTCTCTCTGCCTTTCGAATAAACACAAACAAATTTAAAAGGTTAAATAATTTTCTCTGTTTCCCTCCAACACCTTCCTCCCCCATCATTTACAAAGTCCCACAACCTTCTGGAGTTTCCCTAACCTCTGAGATACGAAAGAATCTGGCTCAAATCCTTACACGATGAATGGCATGAATCCTTCGTCCCTAACAATATCGCTGAAGGGTCCTGTATTTTGGGGTGGGCTGTATGTTTCTTCCGGGCATGTCCAGCTCTGATATTTTTGTCTTGATCTCCACCCCTCATTTTACCTCTGGCACCTTGTCCCTTTTTTTACACTGTATCACCCTGTTGGACCCTTCCTTAACTGTTTATTTCCCCTAAAGTATGCCCCAAGCAAGATTATGCGTTGAGCAAACTTTTTAGAAAACTTTTAGTAGGGCAAGAGAGACTAGCCGAAATTGAGGCACAACTTGGAGAACAATTTGAAACTGAGTATTAGTGTTCAGTTTTTTTACGACTCCATCAGTTTAAAAAAAAAAAAAAAAAGCTCCATCAGTCACTGAAAATTCTCATCTGTCATCCTTCCTCCAGCCACCCAGCCTCTCTCCCTCCATTCTTTCCATTTTCTCAACTTCAGACTCAACCTCCTCCAGCTGTCAGCTCCAAGTTCTCATTTTCAATTCCCATTTCCTTTTGGACAAGGCAATCCTTTCGACAAGGCAAACTCTTTTCATTTTGCTCCAAACAGCAGAGATATGAAATTATTCTGCTATATCAAAACACTCTCTTCCTATCAGAACCCTAGTGCCAGGTTGCTAACTATCAACTTTTGCCTCCTACTGGCTGCATTTCCACTTCAGGGGAATAAAAAGGGGGTGATCATTTTCCTGATCATTTTTATTTTTATTTTTTTGACAGGCAGAGTGGATAGTGAGAGAGAGAGAGACAGAGAGAAAGGTCTTCCTTTGCCGTTGGTTCACCCTCCAATGGCTGCCGCGGCCAGTGCGCTGCGGCCGGCGCACCGGCCTGATCCGATGGCAGGAGCCAGGTACTTATCCTGGTCTCCCATGGGGTGCAGGGCCCAAGCACTTGGGCCATCCTCCACTGCACTCCCTGGCCACAGCAGAGAGCTGGCCTGGAAGAGGGGCAACCGGGACAGAATCCGGCGCCCCGACCGGGACTAGAACCCGGTGTACTGGCGCTGCAAGGCGGAGGATTAGCCTAGTGAGCTGCGGCGCCGGTTCCTGATCATCTTAACAGGTCATGGCTGACAAGACAGATTAGGAGCTGATGTTTGGTCTTCTGTTAAGATGTCCTGGCTCCATACTGGAGTACCTGGGTTCAGTTCCTGGTTATAACCCTAACTCCTGAGCCTCGTTTCCTGCCAATGCAGATCCTGCAAAACAACAGCTTATAGTTCAAGTAGCTGGGTCCCTGCCACCCACGTAGGAGACCTGGATTAAGTTCCTGGCTTCTGGCTCTTGCCCAGCCCTGGATGTCGTGAACATTTAGGGAGTGAACAAGCAGACAGGAGTTCTCTCTGCCTATCAGTCTGTCTCTCTAAATTTTGAATAAATAAGTTTTTAAAAAAAATTTTTTTTGACAGGCATAGTTAGAGAGAGAGAGACAGAGAGAAAGGTCTTCCTTCCATTGGTTCACTCCCGAAATGGCGCTATGGCCGGCACGATGCGCTGATCCAAAGCCAAGAGCCAGATGCTTCCTCCTGGTCTCCTATGCGGGTGCAGGGCCCAAGCACTTGGGCCATCCTCTACTGCCTTCCTGGGCCACAGCAGAGAGCTGGACTGGAAGAGGAGCAACTGGGACAGAAACCGGCGCCCCAACCGGGACTAGAACCCGGTGTGCAGGCGCCACAGGCGGAGGATTAGCCAAGTGAGCCATGGTGCCGGCCTAAAAAATCGTTTTTTAAAGACAGGTTAGGGGCTGACGCTGTGGCACAATGTGTTCAGTTGCCGCTTGTGATGCCAGCATCCCATATATGAGTGACAGTTCGAGGACGTCCCAGCTGCTCTGCTTCCAATACAGTTTCCTGTTAATACACCTGAGTGCTTGGGTCCCTGCCACCCATGTGGGAGACAGGGATGGACTTCTGGGCTCCTTGCTTCAGCCTGGTCTACTTCTGGCTGTTGCAGTCATTTAGGGAGTAAACCAGTAGGTAGAAGCTCTCACTCTTGCTCTGCCTTTCAAGTAAATGAAAATAAAAAAGTAAACAATTAAAAAAAAAAACAGGTTGGGGTCGGCACTGTGGCATAGCGGGTAAAGCTGCCATCTGCAGTGCTGGCATCCCATACGGGCACCAATTCAATTCCCGGCTGCTCCACTTCCAATCCAGCTCTCTCCTATGGCCTGGGAAAGCAAAAGATGGCCCAAAACCTTGGGCCCCTGCACCCGCATGGGAGACCAGGAAGAAGCACCTGGCTCATGGCTTTGGATTGGCACAGCTCCAGCTGTTGCAGCCAACTGGGGAGTGAACCAGAGGATGAAAGAGCTCTCTCTCTCTGCCCCTCCTTCTCTCTGTGTGTAATTCTGACCTTCAAATACATAAATAAATCTTAAAAAAAAAAAACAGGTTAATGAGAAAAGCATAACAAATGTATTTGATCATAGTTTTCTTTTTTAAAGACATATTTTACTTTATTTGAAAGTCAGAGTTACACAGAGAGAGGAGAGGCTGAGAGAGATAGAGAGGTCTTCCATTCGATGGTTCACTCCCCATTTGGCAGCAACGGGGATGCAGCTGCACCAATTTGAAGCCAGGAGCCAGGAGCTTCTTCCAGGTCTCCCACGCGGGTGCAGGGGCCCAAGACTTGGGCTATCTTCCACTGCTTTCCCAGGCCATAGCAGAGAGCTGGATGGGAAGTGGAGCAGCCAGGTCTCGAACCGGCACCCATATGGGATGCCGGCTTTTCAGGCCAGGGCTTTAACCCGCTATGCCACAGTGCCGGCCGCTTGATCATAGTTTTTTAAGATTTAAGAAACCATCAGAATGAAGACCCCAAAACCCATGGTGAACTATTCTTTTTGAGCTTAGTTTCAATGAGGTATGAAGATTAGACAAAAAAGGGTGTGATCTAACTGAGGGGGAAGCCAGCAAGGCCTGTCTGTCCAGATTCTTCTTGGCCTCTCTGTGCCCCATTCTTTCCTTCCAGGTACCAGCTGTGCAGGATCCTTCTAAGATGTAGGTCTTAGCCGGCGCTGTGGCTCAATAGGCTAATCCTCCACCTTGCGGCGCCGGCACACCGGGTTCTAGTCCCGGTTGGGGCGCCGGATTCTGTCCCGGTTGCCCCTCTTCCAGGCCAGCTCTCTGCTATGGCCAGGGAGTGCAGTGGAGGATGGCCCAGGTGCTTGGGCCCTGCACCCCATGGGAGACCAGGAAAAGCACCTGGATCCTGGCTCCTGCCATCGGATCAGTGCGGTGCGCCGGCTGCAGCGGCGGCCATTGGAGGGTGAACCAACGGCAAAGGAAGAACTTTCTCTCTCTGTCTCTCTCTCTCACTGTCCACTCTGCCTGTCAAAAAAAAAAAAAAAAAAAAAAAAAAAAAAAAAATGTAGGTCTTAGGACCTGCAGTCAAACAAGGTAGGCCAGAGGCCAGAGAATTTCTTTATGGACAACTCTTTTTTTTTTTTTTTTTTTTTTTTTTTTTTTTTTTTTGACAGGCAGAGTGGACAGTGAGAGAGAGAGAGACAGAGAGAAAGATCTTCCTTTGCCGTTGGTTCACCCTCCAATGGCCGCCACGGCCGGCGCACTGCGGCCGGCGCACCGCGCTGATCCGATGGCAGGAGCCAGGTGCTTCTCCTGGTCTCCCATGGGGTGCAGGGCCCAAGTACTTGGGCCATCCTCCACTGCACTTCCTGGCCACAGCAGAGAACTGGCCTGGAAGAGGGGCAACCGGGACAGAATCCGGTGCCCCGACCGGGACTAGAACCCGGTGTGCCGGCGCCGCAAGGCGGAAGATTAGCCTAGTGAGCCGCGGCGCCGGCCAACTCTTTTATTTTTTTTTTAAGATTTTTTATTTATTTATTTGAAAGGTAGAGTTACAGACAGCGAGAGAGAGAGAGAGAGACAGAGAGAAATGTCTTTCTTCTGTTGGTTCACTCCCCAAATGGCCGGAGCTATGCCGATCCGAAGCCAGGAGCCAGGTGCTTCTTCTTGATCTCCTATGTGGGTGCAGGGCGCAAGCACTTGGGCCATCTTCTACTGCTTTCCCAGGCCACAGCAGAGAACTGGACTGGAAGAGGAGCAACCAGGACTAGAACCGGCGCCAATATGGGATGCCGGCGCCACAGGTGGAGGATTAACCTAGTATGCCACAGCACTGGCCCCTATGGACAACTCTTAACATAGAAAGGTGGGAAAGTTAAATTAATATTCTTGGGTTTTATGGCTGGCTTTGGGGAATAGAGATCACTGCTTCTATGACTTGCCTCGGGGAAGAGGAATTCTGGTTTCTGTGGCCTGCCTCAGGGAAGAATGAAGGGTGAGAGACAGGAGGGCAGGAGAAAATCAGAGAGTAACTTCCTTCTGAGGCCTTCTCTTAGGTATCATTTTCTGAACTCCAAATACCATTGTTGCATTATTATTTTACATGTGTTTCCTAAGCATTCCTCTATTTGTTTTGAAATGGCTACGTAAGAGAGTACTTCAGAAACTTCATGGAAATAATAGAACTACAAATAACGAACATTTTCCATGATCTTTTTGTTTTCTGTTCAGACACATTGTCTCTAATTTTTTTGGTAAGATTTATTTTATTTATTTGAAAGACAGTTACAGAGAGAGGTAGAGAGAGAGAGAGAGAGAGAGGTCGGTCTTTCATCCACTGGTTCATTCTCCAAATGGCCGCAATGCCCAGAGCTGAGCCAATCCGAAGTCAGGAGCCAGGAGCTTCTTCGGGGTCTCCAGTGTGGGTGCAGGGACCCAAGTACTTTTGCTGCTCTCCCAGATGCATTAGCAGGGAGCTTGATTGGAAGTGCAGCAGCAGCTGGGACTCAAACCAGCACCCCTACAGGATGCCAGCACCACAGGCTGGGGCCTTAATCCACTGCACCACAGCACGGGTCCCTCTAATTATTTAAAAAAAAAACAAGTTTATTTATTTTATATGAGAGGCAGAGAGACAAAGAAAGCTCTCATTCACTGGCTGACTCTCCAAATGCCTGTCAACATCTGATATCTGGGCAAAGTCAAAATGGGAATCTAGAACTACTTGAGCCATCACCTGCTGCTTCCCAGGGTATGCATTACAAGGAGACTGGAATTAGGAGCAGAGTTGTGACTTGAACCCAGGCACTCAGATACGGGATGCAAATATCCCTACTGACAGCTTAGCCACTATCCCTGTTTCTAATTCTTTTTAAATAATGTTTATTTAGGCCGGCGCCGCGGCTCAATAGGCTAATCCTCCACCTAGCGGCGCCGGCACACCGGGTTCTAGTCCCAGTCGGGGCACCGGATTCTGTCCCGGTTGCCCCTCTTCCAGGCCAGCTCTCTGCTGTGGCCCGGGAGTGCAATGGAGGATGGCCCAAGTGCTTGGGCCCTGCACCCCATGGGAGACCAGGAGAAGCACCTGGCTCCTGCCTTCGCATCAGCGAGGTGCACCGGCTGCAGCGCGCCACCCGCGGCGGCCATTGGAGGGTGAACCAATGGCAAAAGGAAGACCTTTCTCTCTGTCTCTCTCTCTCACTGTCCACTCTGCCTGTCAAAAAATAAATAAATAAATAAATAAATAAATAAATAAAAGGCCGGCGCCGCGGCTCACTAGGCTAATCCTCCGCCTAGCGGCGCCGGCACACCGGGTTCTAGTCCCGGTCGGGGCGCCGGATTCTGTCCCGGTTGCCCCTCTTCCAGGCCAGCCCTCTGCTGTGGCCAGGGAGTGCAGTGGAGGATGGCCCAGGTGCTTGGGCCCTGCACCCCATGGGAGACCAGGAAAAGCACCTGGCTCCTGGCTCCTGCCATCGGATCAGCGCGGTGCGCCGGCCGCAGCGCGCCGGCCGCGGCGGCCATTGGAGGGTGAACCAACGGCAAAGGAAGACCTTTCTCTCTGTCTCTCTCTCTCACTGTCCACTCTGCCTGTCAATAAATAAATAAATAAATAAATAATGTTTATTTATTTATTTATTTATTTCCATCTTCTTTAGAGGCAGAGAGAGAGAGAGAGAGATATCTTCCATCTGCTAACTCACTCCTTAAATGCCCACAACAGCCAGGGCTGGGCTGAGCTAAAGTTAGGAGCCTGAAACCCAATCCAGGTCTCCACATGAAGGGGTCCAAGCACTTGAGCCATCATCTGCTGCCTCCCAGGATGTACTAGGAAGAGGCTGGATCGGAAACAGGGTGGCCAGGACACGAACTTGCACTCCAATATGGGATGTAGGCACCCCAAATGGTGGCTTCATCTGCTGTACCACAATGCCTGCCATCCCTTCAATGCTTCTAATTCTTTACTTGTATTATTACAGACAGAGCCACAATATATGGTGGTTCTTCAGAGAGTTCATGAAAAATGGAATCAAAAATAATTTATTTTTGTGCAAAAACATGAAATCCATGCATACTTACATCTTAAGGATACTAAAAAGATTAGTGGAGTATGTATCTATCTACCTATATATACTATATATTAATAGTAGACAGATCCTCTTTCAACATTTTAAAAATTCTATTTATTTATCTATTTGAAAGGCAAAGGCCGGCGCCGCGGCTCAATAGGCTAATCCTCCACCTAGCGGCGCCGGCACACCGGGTTCTAGTCCCGGTCGGGGTGCCGGATTCTGTCCCGGTTGCCCCTCTTCCAGGCCAGCTCTCTGCTGTGGCCTGGGAGTGCAGTGGAGGATGGCCCAAGTACTTGGGCCCTGCACCCCATGGGAGACCAGGAGAAGCACCTGGCTCCTGCCATCGGATCAGCGTGGTGCGCCGGCCGCAGCGCACTGGCCATGGCGGCCATTGGAGGGTGAACCAACGGCAAAGGAAGACCTTTCTCTCTGTCTCTCTCTCTCTCACTGTCCACTCCGCCTGTCAAAAAAAAAAAAAGATTTATATGATTTATTTAATGATTTTTTTGCTAAGTGTAATATTGGCAGTTGGTTTTAGATCAATATTCCTTAACGTGTTAAAGATTTTATTAAATCAAAATGCATGTTGAAGAGCAGGTGTTCAACCTAGCAGTTAAAATACCGGTTAAGGGGCCAGAGCTGTGGTGTAGTGGGTAAACTGTCGCCTGCAGTGCCGGCATCCCACATGGGCACAGGTTCAAGACCTGTCTGCTCCACTTCCGATCCAGCTCTCTGCTATGGCCTGGGAAAGCAGTAGAAGACGGCCCAAGTCCTTGGACCCCTGCACCCTCATGGGAGACCCGGAAGAAGCTCCTGGCTCCTGGCTTTGAATCGGCGCAGCTCTGGCCGTTGCAGCCAACTGAGGAGTAAACCAGCAGATGGAAGACCTCTCTCTCTGCCTCTCCTCTCTCTGTGAAACTCTGACTTTCAAATAAATAAATACATCTTTTAAAAAAAAAAAAAGATACTGGTTAAAACACTCACATTACATATGAGTGCCTCAGCTTGATACCCAAGTCCAACCCAAGTCTAAGACTCAGGGAAAATGAAAGAAAAACATATCTTCTAATCACTGTTTCATTCTTCAAATAGCTACAACAGCCAGGTCTCAGCCAGTCTGAAGTCAGGAGCCATGAACTCCATCCTGGTCTTCCAGACAGGTAGCAGGGGCCCAAACACTCAGGCCATCATCCACTGACTACCTAGGTGTATTAGCAGGAAGCTGGATCAGAAGCAGAAAAGCTGGGACTCCAACTAGCAATTCGATATAGTATGCCTGTTACAGAAGACTTAACCTACTGCACCACAATGCTAGAAGGAAGTTCTTTAACAACTAAACTTTACACATCAGAGAACTAGAAAAATGAAAAAACTAAGCCCAAAGTTAGCAGAAGGAAGCAAATAACAAAAATTAGAGCAGAAATAAACAAAATAGAAAAAAAAAACAGTGAAACTAATGGTTCTTTCAAAAGATAGAACTAACAATCCTTTAGAAAAAAAAGCAGGGGGGAGGGGGGTAGGGGTTTGGCCTAGTGGTTAAGACACCTGCATTCTACATCAGAGAATACAGGTTTGAGTTCCAACTCCAATACTGATTTCAACTTCTTACTAGTGCAAAACTTGGGAGGTAGAAGGTGATGGCTCAGGTATTTGGGTCCCTGTGACTCACATGGGAAACATAGATTGAGTTCCTTGGCTTTAGCTGCTGGGTTCTCTCTTGCCCGTGTCTGTCTGTCTGTCTCTCTTTGTCTCTCTCACTCAAGAAAACTCAAATAAAATGAGAAATGAAAGAAGAGCCATCAAAATTAATGTCATAGAAACAGAAAGGCCAGGGTTGGCATCGGGTGCCACTGGTTAAGCTGCTGCCTGAGACACCACCATCCCATAAGAGCACTCTGAGTTCTGGCTGCACCGGCCCCTCCAATAGCTTATTAAAGGACTGTATATGAACTCTGGCCTCAGAATCAGCCCTTAAGGCATTCAGATCTGGATAAAAAGCCCATGAGAGTTTTGCAAGCATGGAAAGCCATGACACTGTGGCAAAAAATGACCTAAATGAAAGATCTCTGTGAGTGAGATCCCAGTGGAAAGAACAGGCCATCAAAGAAGGAGGTACCTTTCTCTGAAGGGAGGAGAAAACTTCCACTTTGATTATGGCCTTGTCTAAATAAGGTTGGAGTTTGTGGACTCAGAAGGCTTCCATAGCCTTGGCAGCTCATGACAAGAGCCTTGAGTGATTACTGACGTCATAAATAAGACTGTCAATTGTTAAATCAATAACAGGAGTCACTGTGCACTTACTCTCCATGTAGGATCCCTGTCCTTAATGTGTTGTACTATGTGAATTAACAGTAAAACTAGTCTTCAAACAGTACTTTATACTTTGTGTGTGTGTGTGGGTGTAGTCTGTTGAAATCTTTACCTAGTATATACTAAATTGATCTCCTGTATATAAAGATAATTAAAAATGAATCTTAATGAAGAATGAGATGGGAGAGGGTGTAGGAGATGGGATGGTCTGTGGGTGGGAGGGGAATTATAGGGGGAAAAGCTGCTATAATCCAAAAGTTGTACTTTTGAAATTTATATTTATTAAATAAAAGTTTTCTTGGCCGACGCCATGGCTCACTAGGCTAATCCTCTACCTGCGGTGCTGGCATCCCGGGTTCTAGTCCCGGTTGGGGCGCCGGATTCTGTCCCAGTTGCTCCTCTTCCAGTCCATCTCTCCTGTGGCCCGGGGAGGCAGTGGAGGATGGCCCAGGTCCTTGGGCCCTGCACCTGCATGGGAGACCAGGAGGAAGCACCTGGCTCCTGGTTTCGGATCAGCACAGCGAGCCAGTCGCAACACACCGGCCATAGCGGCCACTTGGGGAGGGTGAACCAACAGAAAAAGGAAGACCTTTCTCTCTGTCTCTCTCTCTCTCTCTCACTGCCTAACCCTGCCTGTCAAAAAAAAAAAAAAAAGTTTTCTTTTTTTTCTTTTTCTTTTTTTTACAGGCAGAGTGGACAGTGAGAGAGAGAGAGACACAGAGAGAAAGGTCTTCCTTTTTCTGTTGGTTCACCCTCCAATGGCCGCTGAGGCCGGCGCGCTGCGGCCAGCGCACCGTGCTGATCGGAAGGCAGGAGCCAGGTACTTATCCTGGTCTCCCATGGGGTGCAGGGCCCAAGCACTTGGGCCATCCTCCACTGCACTCCCTGGCCACAGCAGAGAGCTGGCCTGGAAGAGGGGCAACCGGGACAGAATCCGGCGCCCCGACCGGGACTAGAACCCGGTGTACTGGCGCTGCAAGGCGGAGGATTAGCCTATTGAGCCGTGGCGCCGGCTAAAAAAAAGTTTTCTAAAACAAATAAAAAAGGACTGTACACCATTATCGAGTGGTATTTATCCCTGGGATGCAAGGATGGTTCAGCATCCGGAAATCAACTAATGTGATACAAGACATTAGTAAAATACAGGATAAAAATCACCTAATTATCTCGATACAGAAAAAGTATTTGACTAAATTCAAAATTCAACACCATGAGTAAAAATTCTCAACAAACTAAAAAATAGAAGAAAATTACTTCAATGTAATGAAGGTTATTGATGCCCACTCTCACTACTTCTATTCAACATAGTACTAGAAGTCCTAGCCAAAGCAATTACATGGAAAAAATAATACAAGTCATCCAAATTAGAAAGGAATAATTAAAATTGTCCCTTTTTGCAGATGATGCAATTTTATAATAGGGCTCATGTAGAGGCAGGCATGTAGCCTAGTGTTTAAGACACCTGTGGTCGGGGCCAGCACCGTGGCTCAGTTGGTTAATCCTCCACCTGCGGCACTGGCATCCCATATGGGCACCGGTTCTAGTCCCGTTGCTCCTCTTCCAGTCCAGCTCTCTGCTGTGGCCCAGGAGGGCAGCGGAGGATGGCCCAAGTGCCTAGGCGCCTGCACCCGCATGGGAGACCAGGCTCCTGGCTTCGGATCGGTGCAGCACCGGCTGTAGTGGCCATTTGGGGAGTGAACCAATGGATGGAAGACCTTTCTCTCTCTCTCTCTCTCTCACTGTCTATAATGCTACCTGTCAAATTAAAAAAAAAAAAAAAAAAGAGGCCGGTGCTGCGGCTCAATAGGCTAATCCTCCGCCTGTGGCGCCGGCACACCTGGTTCTAGTCCCAGTCGGGGTGCCAGATTCTGTCCCGGTTGCTCCTCTTCCTGTCCAGCTCTCTGCTGTGGCCCGGGAGTGCAGTGGATGATGGCCCAAGTGGTTGGGCCCTACACCCACATAGGAGACCAGGAGAAGCACCTGGCTCCTGGCTTCAGATCAGCACGGTACGCCGGCCGCAGCGGCCATTGAGGGATGAATCAATGGAAAAGGAAGACCTTTCTCTCTGTCTCTCTCTCTCTCTCACTGTCCACTCTGCCTGTCAAAAAAAAAAAAAAAAAAAAAAAAAAAGACACCTGTGGCCAAACATTGGAATATCTGGGTCATATATGTGGAACCAGCATTACCCAGAAACCAAAGCCAGGCAAAGTCAAGAAAACTAATTCCAGCTTGCTGCTAATACATACCCTGGGAGGAAGCAGGTGGTGGCTCAAATAACTGGGTCTATGTCATCCATGTGGGAAACCTGGATTAAGTTCCTGGCCCAGCTCCAATTATTGCGGGCATTTGGGAGTGAACCAGCAGATGGATGTGTGTGTACATTCTCTCTCTCAAATAAATAAATAAATAAAATTCTTTAAAAAATTATTTTTTTATTTGAAAGGCAGAGTTACAGAGACAGAAAGGGAGAGACAGAGAGATCCATTCTCTGTTCTACTGGTTCACTCCCCAAATGGCCGAAACAGCCACGGCTAGGCTAATCCAAAGCCAGGAGTTTTTCTGGGTCTTCCCCGTAGGTGCAGGGGACCAAGGACTTGGGCCATCTTCTGCTGCTTTCCCAGGTGCATTAGCAGGGAGCTAGATTGGAAGTGGAGCAGCCGGGTCTCTAAATGGTGCACATATAGGATGCCAGCACTGCAGGCCATGGCTTTAATTCACTGCGCCAGTGCCAGTAAATAATTTTCTTTAAAAATGTTCACATAAAGTACTTATGCATAGGTTTCAATTTTTTTACACCAAAATAAACTGATTTTTAAATTTCATTTTCTATGAACTTTTTAAAGTACTCTAGTATGTAGAAAACCTTAAAGACGTCATTAAAAATGGTTTAGCTAGGGGCTGACGCTGTGGCGTAGCGAGTGAAGTCACTTTGGACCCAACTCTCTGCTATGGCCTGAGAAAGCAGTAGAGGATGGCCCAAGTGCTTGGGCCCCTGCACCCATGAGAAAGACCTGGAGGAATTTCCAAGCTCCTGGCTTTGGTCTGCTAATGTGCAGCTATTTGGGGAGTTAACCAGCAGACAGAAGACATCTCTCTCTGCCTCTCTGTAACTCTGCCTTTCAGATAAATAAATCTTTTTTTTTTAAAAAAATGGCTTAGCTAATAAACAAATTCATTAATGTTGTAGGACACAAGATACAAAAATCAGTTACGGGGCTGGCGCTGTGGCGTAGCTGGTAAAGCCGCTGCCTGCAGTGCCAGAATCCCATATGGACGCCGGTTCTAGTCCCGGCTGCTCCACTTTCAATCCAGCTCTCTGATATGGCCTAGGAAAGGAGTAGAAGATGGCCCAAGTCCTTGGGCCCCTGCACCCATGTGGGAGACCCAGAAGAAGCTCCTGACTCCTGGCCCCTGCCTTCAGATCAGTGCAGCTCCAGCCATTGTGGCCATTTGAGGTGTGAAGCTGCAGATGAAAGACTTCTCTCTCTCTCTCTGCCTCTCCTTCTCTGTGTAACTCTGACTTTCAAATAAATAAATAAGTCTTTAAAAAACAGTTATATTTATATACACTAACAATATGAAAAGGAAATTAAACTATCTGAAATGGAAATTACAAAAACAACCTCACTGGGGCCGGCACAGTGGTACAGCAGGTTAAAGCCCTGGCCTGAGGAGCCGGCATCCCATATGGGCACTGGTTCTAGTCCTGGCTGCTCCCCTTCTGATCCAGCTCGCTGCTATGGCCTGGGAAAGCAATAGAAGATGGCCCAAGTCCTCGGGCCCCTGCACCCACATGGAAGACCCGGAAGAAGCTCCTGGCTTTAGATGGATGCAGCTCTCGCCGTTGCAGCCAATTGGGGTTGCAGCCAATTGGGGAATCTCTCTCTGTCTCTACCTCTCTCTGTAACTCTGTCTTTCAAATAAATAAAATAAATCGTTAAAAAAAACTCATTTACAGTATTATAGAAGAGAATAAAATCCTAGAAATAAACTAAGTATCTGAAAGAGTTGGCTACTGAAAACCAAAAAACATCAATGAAAAGAAACTGCACAAGACACCTGTTATTATATTTGGAATGGCTAATATCATTAAAATGTCTATACTATACAAAATGATCTGCAGATTCAACATAATCCCTTTCAAAATCTCATTGGCACTTCTTACAGAAATAGAAAAAAAATTCTAAAATTCACATGAAATCATTAAAAAGCCTAAATAGTCAAAACAAACTGAAGAAAAATAGCAAAGCTGAAGGTAACACACTTCCTGATTTCAAAAGATATCACCAAGCTACAATAACCTAAACAGAATCTTACTGGCATAAAGGCAGAAAAATGGAACAGAATAGAGCTCAGAAATAAATCCACACATATACAGTTAACTGATCTTTGACAATGATACCCAGAACACACAAAGTGGAAAGGATAGTTTTTCAACACACAATATTGGGAAAAGTGGATATCCATATGCAAAAAATGTGCATGTGTGGCACAGTGGTTAAGTCACCACTTGGAATGTCTACAACGCCTATTACAGCATCTGGTTTGAGTTCTGACTCTGTGTTTCCAACATAGCTTCTTTCTAATGAATACCCTGTGAGGCAGCATTGAACTGGGTCCCTGCCATCCACATGGGAGACCTGGACTGACTTCTGGGCTCCAGGCTTCAGCCTGGCCCAGCCTTGGCTGATGCAGGCATTTGGAAAGTGAACTAGCAGATGGATGATCTCCCTCCACCTGTCTCTTTCTCTGTATCTTTTTGTCTTTTAAATAAAATAAAAATATATAAATAAATAAAATTTAAAATTTAGATCTTTATTTTACAACATATAAAACAATCAAGACTACTTCAAAATATAAGACCAGAAACTGGAAAAATCCTAGAAGAAAACATACAGAAAAACCTTCATGACATTGGTTTTGGCAATTATTTCCTGTATATTATGCTAAAAGCACAGATAACAAAACCAAAAATAAACAAGTAGGACTCCATCAGACTGAAAAGCTTCTGCATAGCGACCGAAACAATAGACAGAATGAAAAGGCAAACTGTGGACTGAGAGAAAAATTATGTGCAAACCATACATCAGATAAGGGGTTAATCTCCAAAATATTTAAGGACTTCCTATAACTCAAAAGTTAAAAAACAAAACAAGAAACCAATAATGTGGTTGGAAAATGGGCAAAGGAAGTGAATAGAATCATTTTTCAAAAGACATACCACTGGCCCTTAAGCAGACAAAAAAAAGTTCACTAATCATCAGGGAAATGCAAATCAAAGAGTTAATTAACTCACACCTGTCAGAATGACTTATCAAAAAGACAAAAGTTAGGTGTCGGGGTTGTGCTGCAGTACTTTAAGCCTCCGTCTGTGGCACCAGCATACCATATGGGCGCCAGTTTGAGTCCCAGCTCCCTTGCTTCTGATCTGGCTCCCTGCTAATGTGCCTGGGAAGGCAGTGGAGGATGGCCCAAATGCCTGGGCCATGCACCCATGCAGGAGACCCAGAGGAGACTCCTGGCTCCTGGCTTTGGATCAGCCCAGCTCCAGCCTTTGCAGCCATTTGGGGACTGAACCAATGGATGGAAGACCTCTCTCTCTCTCTCTCTCTCTTTACCTTTTTCTGTCTGTAACTTTGCCTCTCAATTACATAAATCTTAAAAAAAAAAAAAAGATAGCAAGTGTTGGTGAGAATGTGGAGAAAAGGAAATCCTTGAATAATTTTGTGGGGATGAAAATGGTGCAGTTGCTATGGAAATCAGGATGAAGTTTCCTCAAAATATCAAAAATAGAACTACCACATGATCCAGCAATCCTACTTCTGTGTTTATATCCAAAAGAACTAAATCAGTATGTTGAAGAGATATCTAGGGGCTGGCATTGTGGCATAATGGATTAAGCCACCTGCAACACCAACATCCCAAATGGGCACCAGTTGGAGTCCCAGCTGACCCACTTCTGATACAGCTCTCTGCTAATGGCCTGGGAAAAGCAATGGAAGATTGCCCAAGTCCTTAGGCCCCTGCACCCATGTGGGAGACCCAGATGAAGCTCCTGGTTCCTGGCTTCAGCCTGGCCCAACCCCAGCTGTTGCAGCCATCTGGGGAGTAAACCAGCAGATGGAAGATCTCTCTTTTGTCCTTTTCTCTCCAACTCTGTCTTCCAAATAAATAAAATAAATAAGTCTTTAAAACAAGAGAGGGATATCTGCTCTCCAGTGTTTATTATAGCACTCTAACTAAGAAGAGCAAACAACTTAAAAGTCCATTAAACATGATACACACAGACACACACACACAGACACACACACACACACAGTGGAATACTATTCAGCCTTAAAAAAGGAGACTGCAATGTGTGACAATATGCATGTGTTTGGGGAGCATTTTGCTAACTGAAATAAAACCGACACAGAAAGACAAATATTACATGATTCCATTTATACAAGATATCTGAAACAGTCAAATTCATATAATCAGAGTGGTAGTGACCAGGGGACAGGGGAGTAAGAAGTGGGAAGTTACCAATCAGGGGACATAAAGTCTCAGTCAAGCAAGATGAGTAAGTTCTAGAGATTTGCTTTGCAACATTGTACCTACTCAATAATAATGCACACTTAAAAATTTGATAATAGGGTTCTGTTGGTTCACTCCCCAGATGGCCACATTGGCTATGGCTAGGCCAAGCCAAAGCTAGGAGCCAGGAGCATCACCTGGGTCTCCCTCATGGGTACAGGGGCCCAAGTACTTGGGCCATCTTCTGCTACTTTTCCCAGGCCATTAGCAGAGAGTTGGATCAGAAGTGGAGCAGTGCCGGCGCAGTGGCTCACTAGGCTAATCCTCCGCCTTGTGGCGCCAGCACACCGGGTTCTAGTCCCGGTCAGTGCGCGGCAGCAGTGTGCTGGCCGCGGCGGCCATTTGAGGGTGAACCAACAGCAAAAGGAAGACCTTTCTCTCTGTCTCTCTCTCTCACTGTCCACTCTGCCTGTCAAAAAAAGAAGAAGTAGAGCAGCTTGTACATGAATCCATGCCCACATGGGGTGCCAGCGTCGCAGGCAAAAGCTTTACCTGCTATGCCACAATGCTAGTCCCAATAAATAAATGTTTTTTAAAAAATTCGTTAAGAGGGTTAATCTCATGTTCAATGTTTTTACTACAAAACAGTTTTTTTTATTTTTATTTTTTGACAGGCAGAGTGGACAGTGAGAGAGACAGAGAGAAAGGTCTTCCTTTGCCGTTGGTTCACCCTCCAATGGCGGCCGATCCGATGGCAGGAGCCAGGAGCCAGGTGCTTTTCCTGGTCTCCCATGGGGTGCAGGGCCCAAGCACCTGGACCATCCTCCACTGCACTCCCTGGCCACAGCAGAGAGCTGGCCTGGAAGAAGGGCAACCGGGACAAAATCCGGCGCCCCAACCGGGACTAGAACCCGGTGTGCTGGCACCGCTAGGTGGAGGATTAGCCTAGTGAGCCGCGGCGCCGGCTACTACAAAACAGTTTTAAAACTCCATGTTGATTTTTATCATTTTTTTAGCATTTTGAAAAAAAAAAAGAAAATGAATTGAGACAAGCAAGGTCAAGGCAGAGAAAACATTTACAGGGTAATTATCTGGGAGTCCCAGATGAAATTCCTGGCTCCTGGCTTCAGTCTGGCTCAACCCTGGCCATTGCAGCCATTTGGGGAGTGAACCAGTGCATGGAAAATACCTTTCTCTCTTTCTCTCTCTATGTAACTCTGCTTTTCAATAAATAGAAATTAAGTTTAAAAAATCTTTAAAAAATGCAGAGCTAGACCAGATGAATTCTCAAATTAGAAGATAAAAAGGATAATAAACATCAATGTTACAGCAGGCATTGATCTTGCTCAGACTCAATTATTTCATATATTCCTGCATATCACATTACCCAAAGAGCATAGTAAAATGGCTTTTTATCAAACATGCTATCATCTACAAGGTGTCTATTTACTTTGCTACACAATTCAACTCAACATTTATTGGTCCTTGTCACATGAGGGCAATGTTTTGGGCTCTGTGGAAGTAGAGCAGTTGGCAGGGACAGGAGCAGGGTGGGGTGGGAGGTGGAGTGTCTTGGATAAGACCACTTTTTTAAAAAAGATTTATTTTATTTTATTTATTTGATAGAGTTACAGACAGAGGTAGAAACAGAGAGAGAGGTCTTCCATCCCGCTGGTCCATTCCCCAGATGGCCGCAATGGCCGGAGCTGAGCTGATCTGAAGCCAGGAGCTTCTTCCGGGTCTCCCACGTGGGTGCAGGGCCCCAAGCATTTGGGCCATCTTCCACTGCTTTCCCAGGCCATAGCAGAGAACTGGATCAGAAGAGGAGCAGCTGGACTAGAACCGGCGCCCATATGGGATGCCAGCACTCCAGCCAGGATTTAACCCACTGTGCCACAGTGCCAGCCCTGGATAAGACAACTTAAAACTTGAAAATGTTTATAATCTCAGAAACAGAAATAAGATAAAGTAGGAAGATTATTGTTTTAGTTTTTATTTTTTAATTATTTATTTATTTACTTGAAAGGCGGAGTTACAGAGAGGCAGAGGCAGAGAGAGAGAGAGAGAGAGAGAGAGAGAGGTCTTCCATCCACTTGTTCACTCCCCAGATGACCTCAATGGCCAGAGTTGTGCCAATCTGAAGCCAGGAGCCATGAGTTTCTTCTGGGTCTCCCATGTGGGTGCAGGAGCCCAAGCACTTGGGCCATCTTCCACTGCTTTCCCAGGCCATAGCAGAGAGCTGGATCAGATCAGTGCCGGACTCGAACAGGCACCCAAATGGGATGCTGGCACTGTAGGCGGTGGCTTTACCTGCTACACCACAGCACCAGCCCAGGAAGATTATTGTTATTCAAGGTCTATGATGGTTAATTTTATGTGTCAACTATAGTGGATTAACAGATTCCCAGGTAGATTATAAAACATTATTCCTGGGTGTATCTGAGAGGGGGTTTCCAGAGGAGACCAGCATTTAAATTAGTAGACTGAGTAGCAAGCTTGGTCTGACCAATGTGAGCAAGCATTATTCAATCCATTGAGAACCCAGATAGAACAAAAAGTCAGAGGAGGGAAGAATTTGCTTTCTTTTCTGGAATGGAATATCCATCTCCTTTTGCTCTTTTTTTTTTTTTTTTTTTTTTTTTTTGACAGGCAGAGTGGACAGTGAGAGAGAGAGACAGAGAGAAAGGTCTTCCTTTGCCGTTGGTTCACCCTCCAATGGCCGCCGCGGCCGGTGCACTGCGGCCGGCGCACCGCGCTGATCCGATGGCAGGAGCCAGGAGCCAGGTGCTTTTCCTGGTCTCCCATGGGGTGCAGGACCCAAGCACCTGGGCCATCCTCCACTGCACTCCCTGGCCACAGCAGAGGGCTGGCCTGGAAGAGGGGCAACCGGGACAGAATCCGGCGCCCCGACCGGGACTAGAACCCGGTGTGCCGGCGCCGCTAGGCGGAGGATTAGCCTAGTGAGCCGCGGCGCCGGCCTCTTTTTTTTTTTTTTAAGATTTATTTTATTTATTTGAAAGAGTTACAGAGAGAGGTAGAGACAGAGAGAGAGGTCTTCCATCCGCTGGTTCACTCCCCAGATGGCCGCAACGGCTGGAGCTACACCGATCCAAAACCAGGAGCCAGGAGCTTCTTGTGGGTCTCCCACATGGGTGCAGGGGCCCAAGGACTTGGTCCATCTTCTACTGCTTTCCCAGGTCATAGTAGAGAGTGGGATCGGAAGTGGAGCAGCTGGGATTAGAACTGGTACCTGTGGGGAGCAACTGAGACTAGACTAAGTTACTGGAATTAAGACTTACTCTATGCATTTGCTCTCCCACAATATGGTGCTGAAAGGGAGCAAACAACCTCTACGCAGCTGCCTCTCGCCAACTTGACTGATAAGCTGCAGGAGCTGATCCTGCTCCTGACTGGAGGAGAGCAGCGTGCTCGGCGTGTGGGTAACAAAGCATGGATTGGTGGAAGAGGACTATAAAGGAGGAGAGAGACAACATGCACCAGGAACACCTGAGGGAAACATCTGAGGAACATCTGAGCAGCCCCCAAGAGAGCCAGCCGGAGGTGTGCCGCTCCTCCGCGGAAGCGGGGGAAAGCGGCGGGGGGTGCCACCCCTCCACAGAGGTGGAGGGGCCGGCAGCTAACCCGGGAAGGGCTGAGCAGACAGAAAGAACAGCGCAGGGTCTAGTGTCGTTCCTCCGCGAATGGGGGAGCGACAGGTACCCATATGGGATGCCGGCACTTCAGGCCAGGGCGTTAACTCGCTGCACCACAGCGCCAGCCCCATCCATCTCCTCTTGCTCTTGAACATCAGAACCCGTGGTTTTGGGGCCTTCAGACTCTGGGACTTACCTTAGCAACTTTCCAGGTTCTCAGGCCCTTAGCCTTGGACCAAGAGTTATACTAGGGGTTCCCCTGGCTTCCTGGTTCTCAGCCCTTGAACTCAAACCACCACCTGCTTGTCCTCTAGCTTGTAGACTGCATATCATGGGTTTTCTCAGCCTGCATAACTGTATAAGCCAATTTGTATAATAAATCCCTTCTCAAGTAACTTGCATATATCCCACTGGCTGTGTCTCCAGTGAACCCTAATACAAGATCACATAAAATTAAAACCATACAAACAGTACAGATAAAATTCTAAGCAGGCCCAAAGCAGGTAGAGAGAAAATTAGAGGTCTGGGAAAATTTCAATGAACAATACATTTGTGGAACATAATTTTATTTTTTTAAAAGATTCATTTATTTATTTGGAAGTCAGAGTTTCACAGAGAGAAGAGAGGCAGAGAGAGAGATCCTCCATTTGATGGTTCACTCCCTAATTGGCAGCAATGGCCAGAGCTGTGCCAATCTGAAGCCAGGGGCCAGGAGCATCCTCTGGGTCTCCCACATGGGTGTAGGGGCCCAAGGACTTGGGCCATCCTCTACTACTTTCCCAGGCCACAGCAGAGAGCTAGACTGGAAGAGGAACAACCGGGACAGAATCCGGTGCCCCAACCGGGACTAGAACCTGGTGTGCCAGTGCCACAGGTGGAGGATTAGCCTATTGAGCCATGGCGCCAGCCATCTTTCTTCTTATTTTTAAAAATAAACAATATAAATTTATTCCTCCCAGTTCTGGAGAATATTAAGTTGTGAGCAGCATGTCAATGTGGCTAGGTTCTGGTAAGGGATCTATTCCATGTTGTATACAGCTGACTTCTCATTGTACCCTCACATGCTAGAGAGCAGAGTTAACTGACTTGCTTCTTCATGTCCATGTCCTAGTGTACAGGATTCAAATTTGGGTTTCCTCAAAATGATACATGACCATTTTTACTCAGGAATAGTCAAGACTTTGAGTTCTAAATCCATAAATATCATAGTCCATAAAAGTTTCATTTGACTGAATTTCTCAACATGAATCAGTCCAGAGAGAATTCTGCTTGTTTTAAGATGAAAGGGGGGGGGGGGGGGCAGCGCTGTGGCACAGCGGCACAGTGGCACAGTGGGTTAAAACCCCAACTTGCAGAGCCAGCATCCATATGGGTGCCAGTTCAAGTCCCGGCTGCTCCTCTTCCAATCCATCTCTCTGCTATGGCCTGGGAAAGCAGTGGAAGATGGCCCAACTCCTTGGTCCCTGCACCCACGTGAGAGACCTGGAGGAAGCTCCTGGATTCAGGTCAGCTCAGCTCTAGCCATTGCGGTCATTTGGGGAGTGAACCAGTGGAATGTAAGACCTCTCTCTCTCTCTCTCTCTCTCTCTGGCTCTACCTCTTTCTGTATCTCTGTCTTTCGAATAAAAAAAATAAATCTTTTAAAAAATAAAAAAAGATGAGAGGGAACAGTCCTTCATTTCTGTTCAAAACTTCTCAATATTTCTTCTGTTTTGATGAACCACAATATATACAGTATTTTGTCCTCTTTTTTGCTAACCCCACTCTTAGCTAAAACCAAGAGAAAATTAACTTGCAAATCAAGAGAAACTGGACAGGCCCAGTCCTTAGTTGGTCTTGTGGGCCGCTAGGAAGCATCACAAGAGCGGCTCACAGGAGCTCCCCGATCCTGGGTCTAGGAATATGGTCAGTATAGTCTTAGCGAAAAGTAGGATTCTACATTAGCTGGGGGAGCAAAACGACACTAACCTTCCAGTTAGTGTCCTTCCAGTTTCTCTCTCCTGCTGGCTCTGGCATCCCTTAAGCTGAAAAAGAGAAAATAAGATTGAAGGAATAAACAATTACAATTGCAAAAAACACAACAACAAGGACTCTGCGGTCTCCTCTGCTTGGCTCACTGCCAGAAATAGTTAGCATTGAAAAAACAAGACACAGTTACCAAAGCCCTGGTGAGTCATGGGCTGAAACGTAAATACTGTTTTCAGAAACTGCAAAGGAGGATATGCTAATTACTCTAATTTCCTCATAAGACAATGTATACATCGTCTTATGTATACATATTGTCATTATGTATACATATATATGTAACTGCAAAAGTTGTTCTCAAACAGTACTTTATACTTGTGTGTATGTATGCGTGCAAATAGTTGAAATCTTAGTATAGAGTTGGTCTTCTGTATATAAAGTTAATTAAAAATAAGCCGGGTATGGGAGGAAGAACCACTATATTCCTAAAGTTGTACCTATGAAATTTGCATTCATTAAATAAAAGCTTTCTTAGAAAATAAATTAAGTAAGTAACCTGAAAGTAGATCATTGTAAAAATTAAGAGAGGGATTAGGAGAGGAAGGAGGAGGAAGGGTGGGAGGAGCATGGGCAGCAGGGAGAGTAGGGTAGAAGTACAACTATGTTCCTAAATCTGAAACATGAAATTTGTATACATTAAATATAGTTTTTAAAAAATGATATTTGGGCTCATTTTTTAATCTTCTTAAATGAGTTCTTTGACATCATCACAGTCACAGACCAATTAAAATAAAACCAAAGAACTAATGCTAGAGAAAAAAAAACAAATGGATGAGGACCAATATTACTATTATTGATTTTCACATATTCTGTCCTATATCCAAGTTTACAGCAGAAAAGTATTGAGAGGAAATTTAACTTCTATGAAAAATAAGTAAATTACTCTGTAACTGTAAATAGGAAAAAACAGAGAGAGCTCCCTGGTAATGAGCCTGAGAAAGCAGCAAAAGATAGCCAATTGCTTGAACCCCTGTCACCCATGTGAGACACCTGGATGGAGTTCTGGGCTCTTGGCTTCAGCCTGGCCTGGTCCTGGCTGGGGAGGCCAGGGAGTGAACCAACAGATGGAAAATCTCCCTCTCTCTCTTTCTCTTCCTGTCTGGCTCTAACTCCTTGCCTTTCAAACAAATAAATAAACCTTTAAAGAGAGAGATTCAGATGGAAAGTTTGAAAGAAAACTACAAGCAACATTTGTATCAGATATACAACATGAGGGGACAATGATGTCCATTTAGCTGTCCTAGGGAGTCCCATGAGTGAGGCCCACAGTGTGGTGGTTGGCTCTGCAGCTGGGGAGCTATGTATCTAGACTCCAGTCCCACCATTTACTAGGTGTGGGTCTCTGTAAAGTTATTTAAGTTCTCTAACTCTCAATTTCCTCATCTGTAGAATGAAATGTAGATACCCTACCAGTAAGATTATCACAAGACTTGAACAATATAAGGCATGTAAACACAGCATGTAGTACCTTGCCTGACAGGTAGATCATGTTGAGTAAATGAACTGAATTCTTATCTCTCCATACTCTTTTCAGAAATCCACCATGTAAAAGTGGATCTAGGGGCCAGTGCTGTGGTGCAGCAGCTAAAGCACTATATGGGTGCCGGTTTGAGACCCAGCTGCTCCACTTCCAATCCAGCTCTCTGCTATAGCCTGGAAAAGCAGTAGAGGATGGCCCAAGTCCTTGGGCCCCTACACCCACGTGGGAGACCCGGAGGATGCTCCTGGCTCCTGGCTTCGGATTGGTGCAGCTCCTGCCATTGCAGCCAACTGGGCAGTGAACCAGCAGATGGAAGACTCTCACCCTCTCTCTCTCTCTCTGCCTCTGCATCTCTGTAACTTTGCCTTTCAAATAAATAAATAAATAAATCTTTTTAAAAAAAGTGGAATAACTGTGATTGAGTTGTCAGGTTATAACAGTCCGAGTATTTGGGTCCCTGCCACCCATGTGGGAAAGTAGGATGGAGTTCCAGGCTCATGGCTTTAGCCAGGCCCAGTCCAACTGCTGTGGACATTTGGGGAGTGAACCAGTGGAAAGAACATGGACCTCTCTCTCTCTCTTTCTCTGTTGCTCTGCCTTTTAGATAGATAAATAGATAGATAGATAGTAGATTGATCGATCTTTTGTTATATTTACCATTCACCACTTGCTAACTGCCTATGAAGAGATTCAGTGCTTGGCACAGGACAGGCTCCTAGTTAAGGTATGTTGGATGTATGGTGGATCTGTGTCTTCAGATCCCTGGAGGAAGAGACACTGGATTTGTTCTACATATTTTCAGAATACTCCATCTGGTACCAGAAAGCACAGTAATAATCTTTTTTTATTTTATTTTAAAAATTTATTTTCATCTCATTTGAAAGGCAGAGAAACAGATGGAAATCTTCCATTTGCTGATTCACTCCCCAAATGCTCACAATAGCCAAGGCTGGACCAAGCCAAAGCCAGGAACCCAGAACTCTATCTAGGTTTCCCAGGTGGGTAGCAGGGGCCCAACTATTTGAACCATCACCTGTTGCCTCCCAGAGTATGTATTAGCAGGGAGCTGGAGCAGAAGGGAAGCAGCCAGGACGGTAACCAAGCATTCTGATATGGGATACAAGTGCCCCAAGCAGAGACTTAGCTGCTATGCAAAATGCCCACCCCTCCTCCTTACTTTTTGATTAGAGAAGGTAGGCTTGACTAAACAAAGTTCAGGCTCTTGAGGAGGGCCCTTGGTAAAGAACAGAAGAGAGGGGCTGGTGCTGTGGTGTAGCAGGTAAAGCCGCCACCTGCAGTGCCAACATTCTCTATGTGCATCAGTTCAAGTCTTGGCTGCTCCACTTCTGATCCAACTCCCTGCTAATGGCCTGGGAAAAGCAGTGGAAGATGGCCCAAGTACTTGGGCCCCTGACACCTATATGGAGGATCCACATGAAGCTCTTGGCTCCAGGTTTAAGCTTGGCCCAGACCTAGCCATTGCAGCCATCTGGGGAGTGATCCAGTGGTTGGAAGATTGATCTCTCTCTTTCTTTTCCTCTCTCTCTCTCCCTCTCTTTCTGTAACTCCGACTTTCAAATAAATAAATAAATCTTTTAAAAAAAATAGAAGAGAAAAGGAGGTTTCTGTGAACAAGACATACACTCTCTAGGTCTTTACTGGAATCCCTCTTCCTATCTACAGATGGGAGGGGCTGATGAGCAGGACACCCTGGAGCAGTAGAGATATCCCCTGTGCCAGCTATGCAAGGCACAGCTTGGGTAGAGGGCCTCACTCATGACAGACCTCTCAGGTCCCAGGCCCAGATGTACTTAATTCTTTGTGGAGTAGGTGGAAGCTACAAAGAGGCAGTTTCACATAAAATCAAGAACAACATTCTAATAAAGCTATCCAAACACAGAAGGATTGCCTCCAGAACAGTGCGTTGCTCATCACCAGCCCCTGAGCTAGAAGGAAGGTTGCTATGGCAGTTGTTAGGTTTGAGAGGGAATGCTAGCTTTGGGTTGGTGAGGTTTTCTCATTTCCTTTCTGAGACGCTCACGCTCTCAGAATCAGGCTCTTGAATGACACCTAGAGGTTTACTGATAGAAAAGAGAGTATTATTACTACAAACTAAGCCCAAGGAATTTATTCTCCATTCTGTCAGTTTGGATTTCAACTCTACCTGTGAGTTGAGATCCTTTTCTTGGGATTTCCAAGGGTGGGGTCTCACAAAAAAGACCTGAATTATGATCCTGAAATATCACCACACCTTGGCACAGCTATAGGGCCCAGGCCTGAAACAGGTTGAAGCTCCTTCTTCCCAGGCATTTAGAGAAGGAAACTGGTCATCTACACAGCTTAACTAAAACTGTGATCAGTGCCATGAAAGCTGGATTAATAAAGAGATCCTTGGGGTTTGAGATGGAAGGGATTATACTGATGCAGTGAAGTTAGAGTTAGTTCTTGATGGAGAAATAACCCAGGCAGGTAAGATGGGATAGGAACAGAAGGCAGTAAGTATAGCCAAAGAGCCTGAACTTTAAAAAATACATATATTTGAAAGGGAGATGCGCACACACACACAATCTTCTATCTGCTGATTTATTCCCCAAATGGCTGCAAGAGCCAGGTCTGGGCTCGGCTGAAGCTGGGAGTCAGGAACTCCATCCTGGTTTCTCACATGGGTGGCAGAAGCCCTAGTACTTGAGCCATTTTCTGATGCCTTGCCAGGTACATTAGCTGGAAGCTGGATTGGAAGCAGAGCAGCTGGGGCACTGTGATATGGGGATGCTGGCATTGCAAACAGCTTAATATGCAGTGCCACAATGCCAGGCCCTGAGCCTGGACTTTGGAGACCAATGGACTATTTCTGATTCTGAATTTTCCCCATAAACTGTGGCTTTAGGTAGTCTCTTAAAGTCTCTGAACAGCAGCTTTCTTTTCCTACAATGGGGATATTCACATCTTCATTGATAGCTTGTTTAGGGACTGGAGATAATACACAAAAGAAGCACTCAAGTTGCAAATTGTACTGCTACGAATGGGATGGACCTGGTGTGGGCACAGCACTTGTGTAGAGGCACAGGAAGGGGGCCCAAGGGTGGCAGTGCTGAGGGCCTAGGACTAGGAGTCAGCCGACTTCAGTTTGATTTCTTCACTCCATGTCACTAGACAAGTCACTTATATTTTCTCTGAGCCTCTTTCTCCCATCTGTACAGTGAAGACGTTGGTCTAGAGCAGGGGTGGGAGGAATCTGTTTTCTGCTGAGGGCCATTTGGATATTTAAAACATCATTGTGAGCCACAAAAAATTATCAATTTAAAAACTAGCCTGCTAAAGATTTATTGAATTTCAAGTCCTGTATACGGTGCCACGGCAGGGCCAGAACAAATGAATTTGAGGGCCTTTTATGGCTTGTGGGCAGGATGTTCCCCCCACGGGTGTAGAGTAATAGTTTCCTATCCCAGGTTCATACTACAATCACCTAGAGAGCTTTTAAAAAGTCTGAACAAATGGGACACGTGTTTGGAGCAAGAGTTAAGTTGCTAGCATCCAATATCAGAGTCCCTGGATTCAAGTCCTGGCCCTGCTTTGGATACAGTTTCCAGATAATGCACACCAGTGAAGGTGTGCGTGGCTCAAGTAGTTGGGGCCTTGCCACTCCACATTGAGTTTCAATCTCCTGCCTTTGGCCTGGCCCAGCCCTAGCTGTTTGTGGGCATTTGGTGAGTGAACCAGCAAATGAAAGGCCTCTCTCTCTCCCTGTCTCTGCCTTTAAGATACATAAATAATTGTTTAAAAATTCTGACTATGCTGCATTCAAACCTCTGGTGCTGGGATCCAGAGAGTAGACTTCTTAAAGCTACCCAGTAATTCCAAAGTGCACCCGAAGTTAAGAACCATTAGACTGAATAGTCTCTAAGGTTTCTTACAGCTACTTTATTAGGATGTAGAGAAAAACAACAATAAATAATTATAAAAATAACTACTGGGGTGGGTGTTGTGTGGGCTAAGCAGCCACTTGGGACACCTGCATCCCACACTGGAGCACCTGATTTGAGTCCTGGCTACTCCATGCTTCCAATCAAGCTTCCTGCCAACGCATACTGGGAAACAGCAGATGATGGCTCAAGCACTTTGGTTCCTATTACCCATGTGGGAGACCTGGATGGAGTTTCTGCCTCCTATCTTTAGCCTGGCCCAGCCCCAGCCCCAGCTATTGAGATATTTGGTGAGTGACCCAGCGGACAGAAGATCTTTGTCTGTTATGCTGCCTTTCAAATAAATAAATCTTTTTATTAAAAAAAAGTACTATATAGTGGTTATTTATTGAGTGACAAGTGTCATGCACTTCACTAACAGCTCTATATATATGCTATTTAATAGTCACAGTAAACTTAGGAGGTAGAAATTTTACAAAAAAAGAAATGCTTAACAGCACTCTGACCTCAGAATCAGCCTTTAAGGCATCCTGGTCTGGCTGAAAAGCCCATGATAATATTTCAGGCATGGAAAGCCAAGACACTGTGGCAAAAAAATGTTCTACATGAAAGATCTCTGTGAGTGAGACCCCAGCGGAAAGCAGTGGCCATCAAAGAAGGATGTACTTTTCTCTGAAGGGAGGAGAGAACTTTCACTTTGCTTATGGCCTTGTATAAATACTGATAGAGTTTGTGGATTAAAAAGGCTTCTATAGCCTAGGCAGCTCATGTCAAGAGCCTTGGGTGGTCACTGACATCATACATATGACTGGTGTTAACTTAACAACAGGAGTCACCGTGCACTAACTTCCCACGCAAGGACCTCTGTCCTCAATGAGTTTTATTATGGGAGGTAACTGTAAAACTTGTTCTCAAACAGTTAGTATGTGTATGTATGTGTGTGTGTGTGTAAATTATTAAGATATTTACTTAGTTTAGAGTTGATCTTCTGTGTATGAAGTTAACTGAAAATGAATCTTAATGGAGAATGGGACTGAGAATGGGAGAGGGAGTAGGAGGGGTGGGAGTGTAGGTGGGAAGAATTGCTATATTCCTAAAATTGTACTTATTAAGTTTGTATCCATTAAATAAAAGGTTTCTTTGGGAAAAATAAATAAATAATAGTATCTGAAGCAGAAAGAAAAAGAAATGCTTAAAAAGATTTTCAGGGGCCAGCATTGTAGCAAAGCAGGTTAAGCTGCCACCCATGATGCTGGCATCCCATATAAGTAGCCATTCAAGTCCCAGCTGCTCCTCTCCTGATCTACCTCCCTGCTAATTACCCTGGGAAAAGCAGCAGAAGATGGGCCAAGTGTTTGGGACCTAGCCACCCATGTGGGAGACCTGGATAAAGCTCCTGGTTCCTGGCTCCGGTCTGGCCCAGCCCTAGATGTTGAGGCCATCTAGGGAGTGAACTAGTGGATGGAAGCTCACTCTCTCTGTCTCTCCCTCTCTATGTAACCTGGACTTTCAAATAAATAAATCTTAAATTTTTTTTCAATTGCCCAACACCATGTTGTGAAGTATTTATGCTAGAATTGTTTAATTAATTAATTAATTAAGAGGCAGAGAGGGAGACAGAGAGGTCCCATTTGCTGATTCATCCCTCAAATGCCCACAACAACCAGGGTTGGGGTGGAGCCGAAGCTGGGAACCAGGAACTCAATTAGGTCTCCCATGTGGGTGGCAGGGACCCAATTCCTTGAGCCATCAGTGTTGCCTCCCAGGGTCTGCATTTGCAGGAAATTGGAGTCAAGATCCAGAGGCAGGGCCGGCACCACAGCTCAATAGGCAAATCCTCCACATGCGGCACCAGCACCCCGGGTTCTGGGTTCTAGTCCCGGTTGGGGCGCCGGATTCTGTCCCGGTTGCCCCTCTTCCAGGCCAGCTCTCTGCTGTGGCCAGGGAGTGCAGTGGAGGATGGCCCCAGTGCTTGGGCCCTGTACCCACATGGGAGACCAGGAGGAAGCACCTGGCTCCTTGCTTCTGATCGGCGCTGTGCACCGGCTGTGGCAGCCATTTGGGGGGTGAACCAATGGAGGGAAGACCTTTCTCTCTGTCTCTCTCTCACTGTCTAACTCTGCCTGTCCAAAAAAAAAAAAAAATTCAGAGGCAGATATTGAAACCAAGCACTGTGGGGCTGGTGCTGTGACACAGCCAGTTAAAGCCCCAGCCTAAAGTGCTGGCATCCCATATGGGTGCCAGTTCAAGCCCCAGCTGCTTCTCTTGAAATCCAGCTCTCTGCTATGGCCTGGGAAAGCAGTAGGAGATGGACCAAGTCCTTGGGTCCCTGCACCTACGTGGAAGACCCAGAATAAGCTCCTGACTTCTGACTTCAGATAGGTTCAGCTCCGGCCATTGCACCCATTTGAGGAGTGAACCAGCAGATGAAAGACCTCTCCCTCCCCCTCTCCCTCTCCCCCTCTCTGTAACTCTTTCAAATAAATAAAAATGGAAGGAAGGAAGGAAGGAAGGAAGGAAGGAAGGAAGGAAGGAAGGACTGTGATATGCAACATAGGTGTCCTTACCTACATTTTAACTGCTAGGTTACATGCCCATTTTCTGAGCTGGAATTTTTTTTAAAGATTTATTTATTTATTTGAAAGTCAGAGTTACACAGAGAGAGGAGAGGCAGAGAGAGAGAGAGAGGGAGAGAGAGAGGTCTTCCATCTGATAGTTCGCTCCCCAGTTGGCCGCAATGGCTGGAATTTTAACTCAGGTCTCTCTGATGCCCCAGATGGAAACTTTCATCACTGGGTTTCACTATTTTGCATAAATTCCACATGGTATTGAAAATGGTTTCTTGGGGTCCGGCATTGTGATATAGCAGATAAAGCCACCGCTTGCAATGCTGGCATCCTCTAAGGGTGCTGGTTCAAGTCCTGGCTGCTCCACTTCCAATCCACTTCCCTGCTAATGTGGCCCCTGCCACTCATGTGAGAGACCCAGAAGATGCTCCTGGCTCCTGGCTTTGGGCCAGCCCACCTCCAGCCATTGCAGCCACTTGGGAAGTGAACCAGTGGATGGAAGAGCTGTCTCTCCCTGTTACTCTGCTTTTCAAATAAATAAATAAGTCTTTAGAAAAAAAAATCCTAAAGCCTATGAATGGGTGAATCCTTCTGTGAATTTAGGGGCTTTCACATTATTCTCAGAGTCTATTCTCTTGTCTGAGAATTTGTGTTTAATTGAATCCCTTTCTAAATATGGGGTCTACCTGATACATTTTTCATTAAGTATTTTTTTTTAAAGCTGAAAAAGTTGGCCAAGGTCACCCAACAAATGAGTGTAAGCTGCTGCCATCTTGTGGCAGTTTCTGCAGCGCCAGGCTGTAACCCAACTGAAAACACAGCAGACAGAATTCTAGCCAGCCGTACCTGCCACTCTGCCATTTGCTAAGGCCTCCCTACCCACAGCATCATTTTGTTTTTCCACAAATAACTTCAAAAAAACATTTACTTTCACTTTACTTGAATGGCAGGAAAAGAGAGAGAGAGTGCACGCTTCCATCCACCGGTTCATTCTCCAAATGCCCGCAGCAGACAGGGCTGAGCCAGGCTGAAGCCAAGACCCCTGACCTCAAAGTGGGTCTTCTTCATGGGTGACAGGGACTCAGTTAATTTGAGCCATCATCTGCGGCCTCCCAGGGTGTCCATTAGCAAAAGCAGAGCCAGGACTCAATCCAGGCTCTGTGATATGGGACACAGATGTCCTGAGCAGCATCTTAACTAGTGAGCCAAATACCTTCCGTTCTCCAAATATATTAAGAAAGAATTAATGACAGCAGAGAAAACTGTTAAGAACTGAAGACAATCTCTCTGGGCTTGGACTTAGGTGGCGGCGCTATGGCGAAACGCACCAAGAAGGTCGGGATCGTGGGTAAATACGGGACCCGCTATGGCGCCTCCCTCCGGAAGATGGTGAAGAAGATTGAGATCAGCCAGCATGCCAAGTACACTTGCTCCTTCTGCGGCAAAACCAAGATGAAGAGACGAGCCGTGGGGATCTGGCACTGTGGCTCCTGCATGAAAACAGTGGCTGGTGGTGCCTGGACATACAACACTACTTCTGCCGTCACAGTGAAGTCTGCGATCAGAAGACTGAAAGAATTGAAAGACCAGTAGAGATGCCATATGAGACATCAGCAGCCTATAATAAATGGGTTAATTTATATATATATAAAAAAAAGAACTGAAGACAAAATAACAAAGCTGTCATCTTCTTCTATTTGCTAGTAGTGTACAATCTTTGTCTAGCTACTTAGCTTATCTGGTTTCAAATGTTCTCATCTGTAAAATGAAAATGATCTCCCCACACAGGTGACCAAGATGGAGTTCTAGATTCCTGGCTTCAGCCCAGGCTCCCTCTCTTTAACTCTCCCTTTCAAATAAATAAAATAATCTTACTAAAAAACATGTATATTGGCCAACGAACCCCCCATTTCAGCATGTGCACAGTCATGGGTACTGCAATACAAAATACCTCCCCTTGGGTTTTGTGAACAATTTTTCCAGCACAATAGCACACACAACCAGCCCTACTTCCTATCCCTTTTGTTAAGTTTTAATTTGTAGAACCTCTTACATAAACTCATTATATAGTTAGCATTTTCTGACTCCCTACCCCTCCATAAGCACTCAGAAGACAGAGACCTTATCTGTTCCTGATGCTTTTCACAGCACCCAGCACAGAGCAGGACTCACCATTTGTTGAAAAGTGAGCAAAACTAGATGGCTGAGAAAGGATCTATAAGTTAGCACTGTGGAGGACAAGCCTGGAATCTGGCTTCTTTCTAATTACACTGTTCTAAGGGAACAGATTAGCCTAGAAATTTTACTAAAGTAGGGATGCCTCGGGGCAGTGATTCTCAACCTATAAACTAATGGCATTTTAGGTCAGATAGGCTGTCCTCCCATGTATTGTAGCAGCATTACTGGCCAAGGCCCACAAGATTCCAGCAGCACATCTTCCCCCACCTCAGCCCCACAGCTCTGATGATCAACAGTTTCTCTACAGATAATGCTAAATGTCCCCTGGCAGGTGGAAGGTCCCTGTGTGTGTCTGTTAAAAAATATAGCTTAAAATGCCCTGCAAAATGTATAGGCTCATGTGTGGTATACTGATTTATGGATGGAGATTTAGGATAATAGAGAACAGCCCCTTAGGTACAGCCATTTGCTTACCGTCCACAGTAAGAGCACAGAAGATTCTTTGGAATGCTCAAGTAGCATCCATTCTTGTTCAGATCCAGGAACTGCGTTTTCATATTGTCTTTTATTTTAAAATTTGTATTTATTTATTTAATGTGAAAGGCAGAGAGAGAGATTTCCAGTTTGCTAGTTTCCTCCACAAATGGCCACAATAGCCAGGAACCCAGACCCATATATTTGAGGTATCACTTGCTGCCTCCCAGGGTACACATTTTCAAAGTTACCATTCCTACTCCTGAAAAAGGATAGCATTGCTGTTATTACTCCCAATGCCATAACTCTGAAACTTGTTTATTGTTGTTTGAAACAACACATATCTTGTTTCTGTTGATTTTCTTAAACTATTTACTCATGCCATAGCTCCCTAAATCATACCACCATGGCTTCCAATGACTCTATCATAAAGACTTACTATGCTTCATTAGTAATAACCATGAATGCAGATCTTACCCAAAAGTCTGCATGGAAAGGCAAATGACAACGCGTTTTCTGGTAATATTAAGTTACTTAAACTCTGTTTCTCTTGAGTTCTTTTTCTTTTTTTCCCATCTCTTGAGTTCTTCAGGCTGTAATCATTGCATTCCTCAAGTGTGATCTTTCTCAATGTGGATGGTACCTCTGCCTTCCATCAAGCAGTGGAGTGGATGAGGGATTTGTTCTGCACAAAGACTGTCTTACTGTCTGGCATTCCTTAAACCTAGCTGGAAGAGCACAGTATCCTCACACTGCCTGGAGCAAGAGATGACTCAATATGAAGGGCCTATCCCAAGAAGATAAAGGCCTGACAGTACTCTGAGGATCACCTGACATGTGGTGTAACCTTGCAGAAGGGGCGATGTGATTGTCTTGGATGCCAGCCATAGGAAATATATAGGGTAAAAGGCACCCGTTACCACTCCTGTCACCCTTGGGTGCTATTGATAGAGTTGTTCCTGTGGTCAGAGAATAGATGCACAATTACCAATACTCAGGCCCACACATGCAACTCAACTCCAATGGTCAGTGGTAGAAAAACAGCAGAGACTCCAAGATACATAAAAAAGAAGACTTACAAAGAGCTAAGGAACAGCAACTCAGTGTCACACTATGAGCGAGAGTCTCACAAAATCTGATGACTTAATCTTACATGACCCTGTTAAAGAGACATTGTGCTGGCCAGTAGGGATGATTTTTCTCACAGGCTTCCTTCTAGATCTGAAGCCTGGCACCGAGCTCTGAAACAACTCCATAGGTACAAGGGCTGGAGCTCCTCAGACGTCTGGGTTGACGCCAGGCACTGGCAATGTTAGAGAGAACCTGAAAGGACAAACTCAGGTTGGAGCATCCCAGCTGGAGAAAATCACTAGTCCTGGTCTGTCCCAGCCAAAAGAGGGGAGATTTAGAACATTTCAAGGTAGGTTCTCCACATGTGAGGGAGGGTAGCAGGATAATTCTGGTATGAATCCAGGTTTGACCTGTTGAACTCAAAATTGGAGATGTAGGCATTTATCCAAACTACCAATCTCATCTCTAATGACATAAGGGGAGTTGAAAAACCGGTTGGTTGAGATTTGTATATCTAATAGATTAGGAAAAATGAAAGGGAGTTCTGGCATCTGTGGACTTAGCTTTAACTTCTATTAAAAAAGCAAAAGTAAGAGTCGGCATTGGGCCTAGAGGTTAAGACGCCAGTGAAGACATCCATAGCATCACAGTACTTGAGTCTGATGTCTGGCTCTGGTTCTCAATTCCGGCCTCCTGCTACTGTGGGCCTGGGAGGTTGCAGCAGTGATGTTCAAGTAGGTGAGTTTCTGCCACTCCTGGGAAAGACCTGAGCTGCATTCCCAGCTCCCGCTTTAGGCTCTCAGTCAGTTATGGACATTTACAAGTAAATCAGCAGATAGGAGGTCTGTCTGTGTCTGTCTGTCTCTCTCTCTGCCTCTCAAGTGAATAAAAAAAGCAATAAACAAACAAAAACAAAATACTCTTTGGTCAAGGCCATTAAGTTTCATTTGGAGTATGCATGTAGACAAATACATATATCCATATATATGTATATAGGTTTTATAGATTTCTATGTTTTATATTTAACAGACTTCAAAGAGATTTATTGGGGCTGGTTCCATTTTGGGATACTGTAATCTGCTATTTTTTTTTAAGATTTATTTATTTGAGAGGCAGAGTTACAGACAAAAAGAGGGAGAGACAGAGAGAGAGAGGTCTTCTATCCACTAGTTCACTCCTCAAATGGCTGCAACAGCCAGAGCCAGGCCAATCGGAAGCCAGGAGCCAGAAGCTTCCTCCTGGTCTCCAATGTGGGTGCTGGGGTCCAAGCACTTGGGCCAACCTCCACTGCCTTCCCAGGTCACAAGCAGAGACCGGATCAGAAGAGGAGAGGTCAGGACATGAACTGGCGACCACGTGGGCTGCTGGTGCTACAGGCAGAGGCCTAACCCACTATGCCACAGCACTGGCCCTTAAATTATTTTTCAAAATGTGCAAGCAGCTC
Source organism: Oryctolagus cuniculus (assembly GCF_964237555.1). Classification (NCBI taxonomy): domain Eukaryota; kingdom Metazoa; phylum Chordata; class Mammalia; order Lagomorpha; family Leporidae; genus Oryctolagus; species Oryctolagus cuniculus. The sequence goes on from NC_091432.1 coordinate 68,702,916, forward strand.
CGGCCGTTGCAGCCATCTGTGGAGTGAACCAGTAGATGGGAGACCTCTCTCTCTCTCTCTGTCTCTACCTTTCTCTGTAACTCTTTCAAATAAATAAAATAAATCTTAAAAAAAAAAGTGCAAACATTAAGGTTCTGTGGGTTGTGAGAAATGCAAAGCATCATAAATCTACCATCACAGTATCATACAAAAGTTTCATCACCCTAAAATATCTTCTGTCTTCACCTATTCAATCCTCCAGGACGGAACCCCTATGATGTTTTCTACTTCTATCATTTCCCCTTTCCATAAAGTCATATAAATAGAATCATATAGCACTCTTTCAGACTGGTGTTTTTATCAATACATATTTAAGATTTTAGTATGATGGCACCAGCATTACGGCATAGTGGGTTAAGTTGCCATCTGTGGTGCTGGCATCCCATATGGGTACCGGTTCCAGTCCTGGTGGCTCCACTTCTGATCCAGCTCCTGGCTAATTGGTGTGGGAATGCAGTGAAGGATGGCCTAAGTGCTTAGGTCCCTGCAGCCACATGCGAGGCCCAGAGTAAACTCCTGGCTCCTGGCTTCCATCTGGCCCAACCCCAGTCATTATGGCCATTTGGGGAGTGAACCAGCAGATGGAAAACCTCTCTCTCTCTTTGCAACTCTGCCTTTCAAAAAAATAAAAATAAATCTTTAAAAAGAAAAAAAGAACAAACACTTTAGCTTGATTATGTATCTGTTAAATTTTTTTTAAATTGCAGTAAAATATGTATAATTCTAACCATATCCAAATATGGTATGTGTATACGCAGTGCCATAAGTACATTCACATTGTTTTACAAGCATCAATGCAATCCATCTACAGAACTCTCTTAATTTGACTCTATACCTATTAAACAGTAATTCCTCGTTATTCTAATCAATTACCTTCTACCCTAGAACTTTCCATTCTGTTTTCTATCTCTGTGATCTGATTATTCTAGGTACCTTATATAAGTAAAATCATACACTATTTATCTTGACTAACTTATTTCATTTGACATAACATCCTCAGGATCCACTTATACTGTAACATGTTGTTAGAATTTCCTTCCTTTTTAAGGCTTAACAACATTCCAATATGTGTATATCCCATATTTCGTTCATCCACTCATCAGTCAATGGACACATGGGCTGCCTTCACAGTTATCTTTTTAAAGAGTTATTTATTTATTTGAAGGGCAGAGTTACGGGGTGGGGAGGAAGAGACCTCCCAACTGCTAGCTTACTCCCCAAATGGCCACAACGGTCAAGGCTGGGTCAGGCTGAGGCGGTGCCAGGAGCTACTTCTACGTGTCCCGCATGGGTGCAGGGGCCCAAATATCTGGCCATCTTCCACTGCCTTCCCAGGCCAGTGGGAAGTGAGCTGGATCGGAAATGGAGCAGCCAGGACTTTAACCAGCACCTTAATCTGCTATGCCACAACACTGGCCCCTGCTTCCACACTTTTTGTTTGTTTGTTTTATTTGACAGAGTTAGACAGTGAGAGAGAGAGAGACAGAAAGGTCTTCCTTCCGTCGGTTCACCCCCTAAATGGCTGCTACGGCCGGAGCTATGCCAATCCGAAGCCAGGAGCCAGGTGCTTCTTACTGGTCTCCCATGTGGGTGCAGGCGCCCAAGCACTTGGGCCATCCTCCACTGCCCTCCTGGGCCACAGCAGAGAGCTGGACTGGAAGAGGAGCAACCGGGACTAGAACCCGACGCCCATATGGGATGCCGGCACTGCAGGTGGAGGATTAACCAAGTGAGCCACGGCACCGGCCCCTGCTTCCACACTTTTAACTATTGTAAATAATGTTTATATAAACATGGGTGTACAAATATCCCTTAGAGACCCTGCAGCCAATTGTTTCAGGACTAAAACTAAAAATGAAACTGCTGGATCATATAATAATTCTGTTTAACTAAAATAAATTTTTTTAACATCGATTTGAGAAGCAGACAGAGTGAGTAAGCTCCCATCCCTTGGTTCCATCTCCAAATGCCCACAAATGGCAGAGGCTGGGCTGGCCTAAAGCCAAAACTGGGAAATTAAATCAGGTCTCTCACGTGGATGGCAGGAATCCAATTACTTGAGCCATTAGCACTGCCTCTCAGGCTCTGCTTTAGCAGGAAGTGAGTCTAGAGCCAGAGTCAGGTACCAAACTCAGGTACTCTAATGTGGAACCCAGGTGTCTTCACTAGCATCTTAACCACTAGGCAAATTGCCGACCCTGCTGTCTAATTTTGGGGGGAACAGCTCACACTATTTTCCATAGCAGCTGTACCATTTTACATTTCAGCCAACAATATACATGTGTTTCAATTTTACATCCTTGCCAACACACTGTCATTGCCTTGTTGATACTGATAATAGCCATCCTAAATGGGTATGAAGTGGTTGGTATCTCATGATTTTGATTTGCATTGTCCTAAAGAGTTCTTGAGCATCTTTTCAAGTACCTACAGGTTACTTCTATATATTCTTTGGAGAAATGCATATTAAGGTTTTTTGTCATCCGCCCCCTGACTTTTGACAGCTTGGGCTGCTTCCACCTTTGGCTACTGTGAACAGCTCATCCCTTAATACTAACAGTATTCCTCTGAATGGATGTTTCTATTTGGTTGACTCCAGACACGCATGCATCCTTGGGGGCTGGTCTGGAAAGTGATCTAAATGGCAGAGAACTTGCTCTATTCACCAGTCCCCTCTCCTTTCTGGCAATGAATCACCACCCTTGAACCAGGCCTGGGAACTGGGCAATGTTGGTGTCTCTCACGTCTCTCTGGATGACTCCTGGAGCCACTTAGAAATATAGTCCTAGGGGCCAACGTTGTGGTGTAAGGGTTAAGCTGCCGCCTGTGATGCCAGCAACCCATATGGCGCCTGTTGAGTCCCAGCTGCTCCACTTCCAATCCAGTACCCCGTTAATGTGCCTGGGAAAGCAGCAGAGGATAGTGCAAGGGCTTTGGCCCCTGCACCCATGTAGGAGACCAGGAAGAGGCTCCTGACTCCTGGCTTTGGTGTGGCCTAGTGTTGGTTATTGTGACCATCTGGGGAGTGAACCAGCAGATGGAAGATATCTCTCTCTCTCTCCCTGTCTCTCCAACTCTTTCAAAATAAATGAATAAATATTTTTAAAAAAAGACCTTACAGGTGTTCTATCACTTGAAGCACTAATTATTCCCTTCACCTTCCTTCCTCTCTCCTTCCCCCTCCAGCTCTGTTAAGTGTGGACTTTGGTCAGTAGAGCCAGGTGGAGGCAGAGCAGAAGATGAAGAGGGCTGAGGCGTCTGGAACTCCAACGAAACCAGGATACCATTCCTTGCTAGGTGCAAAGTCTGAGGTTATGCCAGACATGATTTTCCACTTTGCACCCACAGTGGGCCACCCCCCAAGGCAAGAGAGCTGCTGGGAGTGGGGTGGAGACAATGGACTTGGGCTCCCGAAATCTCCTGTTCCAGCTTCATGCTACCACTTATTGACACTTCTTATGTGCGAGGCTCTGTGCTAAAGGTTTGTTTTTAAAAACAAATCACGAGTGGGTCACGTGTGCCACAGCAGATCAAGATTTCCCAGAGTTGTGCTTTGTGCTTCCTTCCTACATGGGATGCGGTTGCATATATTAACTTTTAAATTATTATATTTAAACAATTCATGCCTTTCAAACAATCTTTTAAAAAAATCACCAAATTCAAGACTTACTGATGGCAGTTGAACAAGGTGAACGTAATTAACAACACTGAGTTACACACTAAAAATAGTTGAAATGGGGGTGGTGTTGGGTCTATACAGTAAGACAGCAAAGTTGCACTTTGGACTACCTGGGTTACCTGGGTTCCAGATTCCAGCTTCTTGCTAACGCAGACCCAGGGAGGCAGTGCATTTTGGCTCAGGTAGTTGGGACTGGCCACTCTGATGGGAGGCCTGGATTGAATTCCTGGCTTCCGCCTCTGTGCCTAATTCATGGCCAGCATTTGGGGAGTTGACCAGTAGACAGAGGCTGTCTCTCAAATGAATACTTTAACAAATAGTTAAAATGGCACACTCCATGCATACTTTACCATTACAATTTCTTTTAGTCAGAAGAAAACTAAGGCTCAAAGAGCCCCTGGGGCACGCCCTTCCTTACACAGGTCAAACCTTGGTTTTCCAACTCTGCTCTCACTAAACCACCTCCGTCCTTGGCGCTGAACGGCCGTCTCTTCAACCCCAGCGCCCCATTAAGAAAACTTTGAGGGACCTTCGCGGCTCAACAGTTCTAGTTTCACGTTTGGGGTCAACCGGAGCGCGCTTTCCCGCCAAGCCCGCGGTCCTCGGATCCAGATCTGGCCGCTCCCCCTCCCCGCCCCCGGGCGCACGGACCACAGTGCGCGTGCGCAGTGGCCCGCGGCCGCACGGCGTGCCTCCGCGCTTTGCCCCACCCGCGTCCGCTTCCAGTCGCTAAGGGAGGCGGTGGAGGGCGTGTTTGTGTCTGGCTGGGCTGACCGTTGGCCCCCTCTCCTCGCCTCCCCTCCTCCCCGGCTCGGTCCCGGCTCGGGTCCCAACACCCCAGCACCGAGCCGGGGAGCGGGGGAGGAACCTGCCAGCGTGACGCCCCGCCGCCAATCGACCCGCCCCGAGGGGCGTGAGGAGGGGGCGGGGCTGCGGACTTTGGATTCCGGCGCCTGGACCGCCTCCCTGCCAGCCGCAGCAGGCAACCTGGCCAGGCAAACGGAGAAGCCATGTCGGCGCTGCTGGGTCTCTGGCCCGAGGTGCGGGACACTTGCACCTCGCTGGGCCTTATGCTGTCGACCGTGCTATTCGTGGGGTTGGCCCGCGTGGTCGCCCGGCAGCAGCTGCACAAACCCACGGCCCACGGCTTCGTGCTGGAGTTTATAGCCACCTTCCAGCTTTGCTGCTGCACACACGAGCTGCAACTGCTGAGCGAGCACGACCCCGCACACCCAACCTGGACGCTAACGCTAATCTACTTCTTCTCGCTGGTGCACGGCCTGACTCTGGTGGGCACCTCCTGCAACCCGTGCGGCGTTTTGATGCAGATGCTGCTGGGGGAAATGTCCCCAGAGATGGGTGCGGTGAGGCTGTTGGCTCAACTGCTTGGCGCTCTAGCCAGCAGGTACTGCATAGGCGCCCTGTGGAGCCTGGGGCTGGCCAAGTATCACTTCAGCGAGAGGAGCCTGGCTTGCAAGCATCCCATCCACGTCGACTTGCCTAAAGCTGTCACCTCAGAGGCCATCTGCTCCTTTATCTTCCACAGCGCTCTGCTGCACTCGCAGGAAGTCCGGTCCAAACTCCGTATCCACCTGCTGGCTGCGCTCATCACTTTTCTGGTCTATGCAGGTTTGTCCTTCCCACCAAACACTTGGCACGTCTGGGGAACGCTTTGTTCTGAGGCTCTGAGTGCTTTATCAGACACATTTGAACCCCTCCTCCACCGTGTTGCAGACATTGGTATCCCCATTTCGCAGCCCATTATTAGCTCAAGGAGCCCACACAGCCCTCATTTGAACCCTCAGAGATACGTCTGAGCTGAAACAGATCTCCTGAGAGGTTGCCAAGGGTTCACATAGCCTACAGAGGGATGGTTTGAATGTGAGAGAGAAAAGGGTAACTTCTCAGTTACCTCTTTCTTCCTGCCAAGGTGCTATAGCTCTATAGCTATAGAGTGTCTGAAGACACTCTCACTGAAAGAGGATCCTGGGTTTAAAAAGTTCCTTCCAATTGAAAGCACAAGGCAGATGATTGGCTAGTAATACGAGCAGGGAGCAGAAATTCTGTAGTTCAGTTTTGTAGTCTTTCTCTACAAATTACTTAAAGCCATTTCTTATTTCCTTAATAATTCGTTCTGAGTTATGTTAACTTTTAAATAGCCTACCAAGAAATGCGTAAAGTTAAAACATGCTTAAAATTAAAATACTTTTTAAAAAACAAGTAACTGCAGAAATGGGTGGATTTCTTTTTAAACGATTTCTTTACCTCGACAGATCTCAGATGCAGTGGGTAATGAAGATATTCTACATGGGACAAGGAAACAGAAAAAGTGCTTAATGATATATTATTTAAAATGGTTACAACAGTGTGTCTTTACTGGGACTGAATCTGAGTTATGAAGTCTTTTGGAGGCAGGACATTTGCAGTAATAGTCTGTCTTCTGCCCATTAAAAGTAAAACTGTGAGTAGGAGCAAGTCCTAAGCATAAGCGGCTGTAGAAATGAGACTTCCCAATCTATTATCCCTTCTCATTTATTTTAAATAAACGCAGATGAAAATAAATGGTATAGGAGAGAGGGACATTTGAAGGGTTGGTGAATAGTTGCTTATTTACTAAAAGTTTTGGCTAAAGCAGAAATATCCTATGAGGAGAATCACCCCTGTCAGAAACAGTTATGCCAGTTTATCTCTGTATTTATACAATGAAAGGCAGTAAAAAATTGCGATATTTAAAAAGAACTATTCTGAAGTTCACGAGTCTGTCCTTATTCTTTTACTAGCTATGATTCTGTAAATAATACTTTATATATTATATGTTTATGTCCCTATTTCATGTGACAACAATTCTGAGATGAGAAACAATATTGAAGTTATAGATAAATGTAAGGAACACTCTTGGAAAGAACTTGTAAATATCGATTTAAGGGATCCAAAACACTGTTGTTTTTTTTTTCTTTCTTTTTTGGAATGTGGGTACTGATGGATGGAGGAGAGGGAGAAAGCAAAGAGAGCACTAGAGCAGTGGGTGCCGACATTCTGTCTGCTTTAGAAGCACGTGGGAAGCTTTCTAAACTTACCTGTTCTGGATGTAAATTGAAATTGCAGGCATTTGAGGAGTGAACCAGCCCATGGAAGCTCTCTATGTCTCTCCCTCTTTCTCTTTCTTTCTTTCTTTCTCTTTCTTTCTTTCTTTCTTTTTCTTTCTTTCTTTCTTTCTTTCTTTCTTTCTTTCTTTCTTTCTTTCTTTCTTTCTCTTTCTTTCTTTTCTCTCTTTCTCTTTCTCTCTTTCTCTCTCTTTCTCTTTCTCTCTTTCTTTCTCTCTTTCTCTTTCTCTCTTTCTTTCTCTCTTTCTCTTTCTCTCTTTCTTTCTCTCTTTCTCTTTCTCTTTCTCTTTCTCTCTTTCTTTCTCTCTCTCTCTCTTTCTCTCTTTCTTTCTCTCTTTCTTTCCTTCTGATCCGAAGGCAGGAGCCAGGTGCTTCTCCTGGTCTCCCATGGGGTGCAGGGCCCAAGCACTTGGGCCATCCTCCACTGCACTCCCTGGCCACAGCAGAGAGCTGGCCTGGAAGAGGGGCAACCGGGACAGAATCCGGCGCCCCGACCAGGACTAGAACCCGGTGTGCCGGCGCCATTAGGTGGAGGATTAGCCTGTTGAACCACAGCGCAGGCCTCTCCCTCTTTCTTTATCACTCTGCCTTTCAAATAAATAAGCCACAAAAATAAAAAAAATTTCAAATTTTTATTGTATACAGGGCTGAATGGTGGCATAACTACTTTTGCATATAAAAGGAGTATTTCTGCTTTAGCCATAACCTTTAGTAAACAAGCATTTCATATAAGTGGAGTCATACCATATTTGTTCTTTGTGTCTTGCTTAGTTTAATATTTTCAAGATTCATCCCGAAATTCATTCCTTTGAGTAGCTGACTACTGGGTATGCTTTTGTAACTTTGGAGGAGCACACTGATGATGCTGACAATGAAGTGTGATGGGAGCAGGGAAAGGGAGAGAGACACTGGGGGTGGGAGGAGAGGGAGTTAAATGGGGAAGGGAGAGATGGTTATTGGCAACACCCAATGCACAGTCAGGCTGAAGCCAGGAGCCAGGTGCTCTATCTGGGTCTTCCCCGTGGGTGGCAGAAACCCAAGTGCTTCCGCAATCATCTTTGCCTCCCAGCACATTAGCAGGAAGTTGGATTGGAAGTAGAATAGCTGGGGCTCAACCAGCACTCAGATGTGGGACGTGGGTGTCCCAAGCAGTGGTTTAACCCAGAGCCACAACACTTGCCCTCAAGATTTTTTTTTGAAATAATAAAACATACCTATGTCCCTCCTTCCTCTGTTGATTATCTTGAAGTTGGTTTTCTTTGTACCTGTTTTTATTTGTTTGTTTATTTGAGAGGTAGAGTTACAGACAGTGAGAGGGAAAGACAGAAAAGTCTTCCTTCCGTTGGTTCACTCCCCAAATGGCCGCAACAGTCGGAGGTGCGTTGATCCGAAGCCAGGAGCCAGGTGCTTCTTCCTGGTCTCCCCTGGGGGTGCAGGGGCCCAAGCACTTGGGCCATCCTCCACTGCTTTCCCAGGCCACAGCAGAGAGCTGGACTGAAAGAGGGGCAGCCGGGACTAGCGCCCACGTGGGATGCCGTCGCCACAGGCAGAGGATTAACCTACTGTGCTGGCCCCTCTTTGTACCTGTTTTTATAGCAGAAAAGCTGTATGAAATATATGCAATGGCCAAATTAAGAAAGTCAGAAAGTAGAATAAAATTCATAGGGACTGGAGAGGAGGGAGGAATGGGAACTTTTACTTAAAGGGTACAGTTTCTGTTTGTGTTGATAGAAAGTTTTTGGAAATACAAAGGTACTTCAAAACGCTCATCTAAAATGTAACCAAAAGTTTATTTTGATCTATAAAATAAAAGTGCATGACTCCTCTGGCTTCAGCCCATTCCTGGCTGTTACAGCCATTCGGGGAATGAACCTGCAGTTGGAAGATCTCTCTATCTTCCTCTCTATCTACATAACTCTTTCAAAAAAAATAAATAAATCTTAAAAAAAAAAAAAAGGAAATGCACACAGTTTTTCATAATACATATTGTCCATGAACTCTTCGAAGCCCCACATAGATATTGCTGGTCAAACAGCATTGTGAAAATAAAGATCACTGGATGACATTATTTAATATTATACATTTTACCACAAGTGAAAAATGCTTTACTTACAAAAGGATCCTGTTGCTAGGTAAGTTTGGGAAACACTGGATTAAACACATTTAGTAATTTTAAGGTCCCACTCACAGAACCGTGACTGTCCTCTGTATAGTGTGAGATTCCAAGAGGATGTGGCACACAGATTTTCAAACTCTGAGACCCTTTTTTCTAGGAGCATTCAGAAAGGAATTGCTCTGGGAAATGGTGCACTAAGCCATATCACTCCCCAGGATTTTTTTTACGGATTTAAGTCACAGTTTTGGAACACAGTTGTTCCAAATAGAAGTCAAGGTTAATTGCTTTTTTTTACGTAAATTCCTAAGTGTTCCCTCCAACATCTGAAAACAGTCTAACATCTTTCTTCCAGGTCTACCAGAATAACTACTCTAAAAACAGCTAGTTCAGTACCATTAGCTTATCATAGACTGTAAACCAGCAATGAGAAGTAAAGTGTTCGGAAATGCATTTAAAAGCATCTGCCCAAGGTTATCCAAGGGGAGTGGGATAGAGATTGAATCTGGGGAAAACAAGCAGACTTCTCCTTAGAGATAGTGATGTTTTATCAGATTCACCATGGCCTGGCAACTCTGCTTTTGCTTTGATTACATGCTCACCAAATAACTTCTGATGATGGATGTGGCTTTCCAGGGGGGCCACTTAACCAGGAAATGGGCACCCTGGAGAGCGAAGACAAACATTCTGGTTATTGAGAAGGGCTGGTTATCTTCCACCACAAATTGGTAACTTAATACACGAGTCTTAGGGGATTTTAGCTACTAATCTTCTGTCACCCAGAATGTGATTCTCCTTAGGAATATTAAGAATCATTAGTGTCTAGAATCAGCAGATTGGAGTACCAAAGCCTTTAGCTGTGGTAATTTCACCAGGTTAATGCTGTCCTGGCAACCAGCCAGCTGGGTCTCTCTGTGATCCCTCTTCTTCAACATGCACTATTATGGTGTCTTCCCTTTAAATGTCAATAGATAGCAATTTGCTTGCTGAAGCCATTTCCGGGTAGTTTTGTGCCTGTGGACTCTTAGAACATCATGTTTAGTTATACATTAGTCGGTTCTCTTTGTGAAAAACTGAGGTTCCTTTTGACTGCCACCCTGCATGCCCAGCCCCCTCCTTTCTTGCCTCCTCTGCCCACTAAGGGTAATTCTTCTTGCATGTGGTATGTGTCATGTCCTTCCAAACTCTATGTGCACCTATTATACATATAATAAGACCTTGTAAAAATCATATTGATACACATGAGGGGTCTTCAAAAACTTCAAGAAAAACATGTTACAATAAATCGACACATGAACTTCTTTTATATCATTTTCTATGCTTCTGAAGTACCCTCATATGTGTTCTTTTGAGTTACTACAAAAAGTATCATCCCTTACTCACTGCAGTTTGCTTTTTTTGGTGGTGGTTGTTCAATGAGATATCTCGGAGGTCTTTGTTAATAAAGATATTTCTCTCAGTATTTCAAAAGTACTGCATGATATTCCAAAGTAGCAATATACTTGTTTAGTTAGCTGTTTTTCTGTGAATGGACACTGAAGTTTTTCCTAGTTCCTTGTGACTATATAAACAACTCTGTATAGATCTTCTTACATATAAGTACGAGTGTTTCTTTGGGACAGTGGACTGTTAATAATGTAGGGACAGGGTGTGCTTCTGGCATCTAGTGGTTAGGGGCCAAGGGTGCTGCGAACCATAGGCTAGGTCCCCACAACAGACTTATTCAATAAAACAGTAAAGCTAATATCATATTTTGGGTTTTCAGTAACACAGAACTCATGCCTGAAACAAGCTTCTGTATCAGTTAACTATAAATGTTGTAACAAAACATAAAATAACAATTTATTATTTTTCATGATTCCATGGGTTAAATGGACAGTTCCTCTGAGATCACCCATGAAGTTGCATTCAGCGGGACAGCAGGGGGACTGGAAGAGCCAAGGTCCCTCACTCGTATGTCTAGCAGTTAGTGCCAGCTGTTACATGGGAGCCTTGGTTCTCCACATGGCCTCTCATCCTCCAGCAACCGACAGCAGCTTACTTACATGGTCTCAGCATTGTTCCAAGAGAGCAAAAAGTGGAAACTAACTGATGGGTTTATTGAGACTTGTACCTAGAATTCAGTGTCGGGTCTGCTACATTCTGTCAACACAAGTCACAAAGCCAGGTCATATTATAGAGAGAGAAAACAAACTCTACCTCTGGTGTAGGAGGAACAGCTCCCACCAAGTCCCACTGAGCAGAACCGGCAGGGTGAGGAAGTGCAGCAGTTTTAGGATGGTCTAAGGCTGATACTGTTCATCTTAGACCTGATGGAGAATCTTCAGTGTACCCTGGCCTACGATACTGAAGTAAACTACGAGGCCAGTGGTTGAGTCCCTTTTTTCTGACAAACACCTGAAGTCACAGGTCACAGTACATTAGATTGTAAATCTGTGTGAGTCCTTATCGTTCTGCCCGTGGTGTCTAGTACACAGGAACTCAGTCGTTTTTGTGGCATTGAACTGCAATGACCAGCTGCCAAGCAAACAATTCTGTTGACCTCTGGCAGCTGCAGGTTTAACATTCCAGGACTTGACCATTCAAGAATGATTTTGAAGGTCCATGAGGTGATGTCACTTAATGGTTGCCAGAGCACACATATGAATCATGCTGTGAGGCCTGTATTTTGGGAAAAAACTCTTAGCCACAGAGTGAGCTAAGTCCATTGCTCAATATCTTCCTCTCCACACAGCTACATTGTTCTTCACCTATCAAGTATGAAACCTCATCAGTGAAATCTTGCAAAAGGGTCATTTGATGTCCAATTTTACTTTACTGTATTTTATGAAGACAACATGCTATAAGTGTACATTGAACTTGTTAAGATCTTGGGTCTATCTCTGTGACTGATAATGGGGCAGATGTTTGTACCTAGCCTTATAGTTTGAAAAGCAGAGCCCCAGGTCGGCTGAGTACTGCTGGACAGTCATCCAGCCTCCTCTGCCTTTCCTTACCTGCCAGAACTATAAAATTCTAGGTCCATGTCAGGATTACCCTAGAGCCAGGACATCAATCCTAAAGAGTAGGTAATAGTTAAAATTTGTGTTTATTTTTCATGAGTACTCAGTCACTGCTTTTAAATTTTTACAACCACTTTATTGAGTTGTACTTCTTAAGGGCTCTGTTGTCAAAAACAGAACTAGCGAAAATGCTTTGGTCCTTTTACTTTTGTTTTCAATATAAAGATATGCTAATGCCAGGAGGATTCTAGGATACTATATTTTAACCCTCTTTTCATTTTATTTTTATTATTATTTGTTCATTTAAATTGATAAATGTTAACAGCAGCCGGCTCTAATTTAGAAAACTGTGGGAACAATAATAGAACATAGTTGCTTTCAATATGTATTTTAAAGTATATAGGAGAATCACCAAGCTAAAAAACCTTAATGTCGTCTTTTTTCTGTTGTGTCCTTGGCATATTCTAATCTATAATCTATCATTAAACTCTGGCGATTCTGCAAAGGAAGAGCATAGAATACTTAAATATCTAAAATAAAAATTATATTTAATAACCAATTCATTTCTAGTTCAATGAAAATGTAAGCTATATCCTTTGGAGTCACTTTGTTTAAAATGTATTACAGGAGGAAGTCTAACGGGAGCTGTATTTAATCCAGCTTTGGCACTTTCACTACATTTTTCATGTTTTGATGAAGCATTCCCTCAATTTTTTATAGTATATTGGCTGGCTCCTTCTTTAGGTAAGCATATTTTTATTTAATATGTCTAACAGATTAGAGTATTTTAAAATATGATATGGAATGTCACTGTACCATGTCAATTTCCAAAGCTAGAGCAGGTCAAAAAAGAAAATGAAAAAGGTGGTTAGCATGCCTGAAATAGTATTTTGTGCAGTGTCCTATAAAACTTTTTATCTTCTAAGAAACAAAATTATCTAGGGAAGGGCAGTCAGCTCGAGGTATGATATCACTTTAAGATACTTAGAGATAAGAAAGCAAAGAAAGTGATATAATAATAATCATTTTTGCTAGTTTTTTAAAATCAAATTTGTGAGTTCCAGATAAAATGTCTTTAGTTCACTTGACTCATTCTGCACAAAAGCCTCTCATGAACCAATGAGTACCTGAAGTAAACAGAGTTTTTAAATTATCCAGTTTCCATTCCTGTTATTTCTAACTGGATCAGATATGTAAAAATATTCTATAAAGATGAGTCAAATAACACGAAAAAATTATATGGTAATTATAAGCATATTATGTGTTTCCTTAAGTTATTGGCATTTTTTGGTTTTGTTTATTTATACATCTTAAGCCCTAAACTCACTACTGTAAATGAATATGAGGCCTTATTCATTATAAAATGAATATAAGCCTGCCCCTCCACTACTTCCCCCTTCTTTCTGTTATTAGCACTGTGTTTTTTCATTCATTTCTTATTGGGGAAAAAAAAGCACATGTAGAAGGAGCATTGGCACAGCTGTTTTGAATGGGCTTTATTCCTCCTCTCATCTTCTCTTTCTTTATCTTACATTTAGTGTGTATTATGCTTAGTATGTCTCCAGGCCTAAATATGAAGAGTATCATACAACCTACATTTTTTTATTTTTTATTTGACAAGTAGAGTTATAGACAGTGAGAAAGAGAGAGAGAAAGGTCTTCCTTCCATTGGTTCACTCCCCAAATGGCCACTACAGCTGGTACTGCGCCCATCTGAAGCCAGGAGCCAGGTGCTTCCTCCCGGTCTCCCATGTGGGTGCAGGGCCCAAGCACTTCGGCCATTCTCCACTGCCCTCCCGGGCCACAGCAGAGAGCTGGACTGGAAGAGGAGCAACCGGGACTAGAACCCGGCACCCATATGGGATGCTGACACTGCAGGCGGAGGATTAACCAAGTGAGCCACAGTGCCGGCCCCTAAACCTACATTTTAAAATGCTGGTAATAGTGGCTTTTTTCCCCTCTGATTTTTACATATTGGTAGTTTTTCTTTTAAAAATTTTTATTTTTTATTTTTAAGAAGTTAAAAAAGATCATTGAAGTTAAAGAAGGTTTTTTCTTTTTTTTTTTAAAGATTTATATATTTATTTGAAAGGCAAAGTTACAGAGAGGTAGAGGCAGAGAGAGAGAGACAGGTGCCCATGGGGGATACTAGCACTGCAGGCAGCAGCTTTACCCACTACACCGCAGTGCTGGCCTAAACGAAGTTATTTTGGACCAGACTACTGGTAGTTTTTAATTTGAAAAAATTTTCTCAGTACATCTTATTTGAAACCAACATATATTCTTATTTATTTTTTTGTTTGTTTATTTGAAAGGCAGAGTTAAAGAGGTACAGGCAGAGAGATGGCCATCCAGATGGCCACAACAGCTGGAACTGTGCCAGGCTGAAGCCAGGAGCTAGAGGTTTCATCCAGGTCTCCCATGCGGGATGGGTGCAGGCGACTTGGGCCATCCTCCACCGCTTTCCCAGGCATATTAGCAGGGAGCTAAATTGGAAGTGGAGCAGCAGAGACAGCACCAGCCACCAAGGAATTTCTCACCAGTACAATTGGGATGGGTGCTGGCGCTGTGGCATTGTGGGTAAAGCCGCTGCCTGCAGTGCTAGCATCCCATATGGGCACCAGTTTGAGTCTCCACTGCTTCACTTCCAATCCAGCTCTCTGCTGTGGCCCGGGAAAGCGGTAGAAGATGGCTCAAGTCCTTGGGCCCCTGCACCCACATGGAAGACCTGGAAAAAGCTCCTGACTCCTGGCTTTGGATCAGCCCAGCTCCAGCTGTTGCAGCCATTTGTGAAGTGAACCAGTAGATGGAAGACCTCTCTCTCTCTCTCTGCTTTTGCCTCTCAAATAAATAATAAATAAACCTTAAAAAAAAAAAAAAAGAATTGGGATCAAACTTTTTTTGAATTACATATAACCCTTTCTACCTTGTTAAAAATAAGCATTAAAAAGATTCTTAGTTAGCCTCAGAACTTGTAGCTTTTATCTTTTTTTAAAAAGATTCATTTATTTGTTTGAAAGGCAGTTATGTGCAGAGAGATTTTTTTTTCTATTTGCTGGTTCACTTCCCAGGGGCCTCAACAGCCAGGGCTGGGGCAAGCCAAAGCCAGGAGCCAGGAATTCCACCCAGGTCTCCTATGTGAGTGACAGGGGCCCAATTCCTTGGGCTTTCTTCTGCTGCCTTCCCATACACATCAGCAGGGAGCTGGACTGGAAGCAGCATAGGCAGTGGCCTAAATCACTTGGCCACAACTACTGTTCCTTTTTTCTTAACAGAACTGACAAAAACTTTTCTATCTTTTGGTTTAAAGAGAGATGTTCCTTCTCTTTCTCTCCATCTCCTTCTCTCTCTCTCTCTCCCCCCCCCCCCTTATGCTCTCCTTCTCCCTCTTTTTCCTTCTTTGCCCCTTCCCTCCAGTCTGTTAGGTTTCCCCCAACAAACCCTTTCCCTTAAAAAAAAAAAGAGGTATGTTCCTATACTTCTTTATGAGTCTTATGAATGTGAAACAGTAAAGCCATCTTTCAATAAATATGGCAGTTTTTAGAATTGTCATTTACTGAAGTTATATTCCCATTGGGGTAAAAAGGCTCCAAATGAAATAAACTCACAATTAAGCTCTAAGAATAGAAAAATAAGAAATTATCATTTACAAGAGTTACTTATAGAATTAAGAGACAAGCAAAACAAAACAAAAACCCACTGTCAAAGCTACATTAGGCAATAGCACAGAGTGAGATGGAAGAAAGAATCCCCAAATATCCACCTTCTTCCCCTTTCTAATTTATTAGAGAAAGAGAGGATGCAATAGGGAGCTCCCATCTGCTGGTGCACCCCTCAGATGCCTGCAATGGCTGGGACTGGGTTAGGCTGAAGCCAGGAGCCTGGAACTCAATTCAGGTCTCCAACATAGGTGGCAAGAACCCAAGTACTTGAGTCAACACATCACTGCTGCCTCCCAGGGTCTGCCTCCGCAGGAAGCTGGAGTCAGGAGCCAAAGCTTGGTACTGAGCCCAGGCACTCTGATGTGGGACAAGGGCATTTCGAAAACGAGTGTAAACACCTGCCCCTTCTTGAACAAGTGGGGGAACAAACTATTTTTGAGAGTCATCGTCCTTGTTCTTTTTCATGATTTTTTATCACAGCAGAGAATTATCATTCCTCTAATAGCTCCTGCCATCTTCCCAAATTCTCTAATTCATATATTTCATATAATGAAAACTGGCAAATTTGCTTTTATGGAACTGCAATTCCATTTTTGAAAAAGGTTTTTAAAATGTAATATCTTGGGCCGGCACCGCGGCTCACTAGGCTAATTCTTCACCTTGTGGCACAGGCACACTGGATTCCAGTCCCGGTTGCCCCTCTTCCAGGCCAGCTCTCTGCTGTGGCCAGGGAGTGCAGTGGAGGATGGCCCAAGTGCTTGGGCCCTGCACCCCATGGGAGACCAGGAGAAGTACCTGGCTCCTGCCATTGGATCAGCGCGGTGCGCCGACCGCAGTGGCCAATGGAGGGTGAACCAACAGCAAAGGAAGACCTTTCTCTCTCTCTCTCACTGTCCACTCTGCCTGTCAAAAAAAATTTTTTTAATTAAAAAAAGAAAAAAAAAGAAAATGTAATATTTTATAAAGAAAAAGACAAAATTGGCGGTTACAGGGATTGCTTCTGATTTTCTTTTCCATTTAAAGTCACTGGTTACAGATTCATCTTTTAAAAATCTTGCTATACAAAAGCTAGCCAAATCTTAAAAGTTTCTGTCAAACAAAAGTAAAGTAATTCTAAATCTCCAT
Source organism: Oryctolagus cuniculus (assembly GCF_964237555.1). Classification (NCBI taxonomy): domain Eukaryota; kingdom Metazoa; phylum Chordata; class Mammalia; order Lagomorpha; family Leporidae; genus Oryctolagus; species Oryctolagus cuniculus. The sequence continues at coordinate 68,719,640 of NC_091432.1, forward strand.
ATGACAAAAACTCACTTAACTATTTATTTTTTGGGGAGAAGGGGCCAGTGTTGTGGCACAGCAGGTAAAGCCACTGCCTGTGACACTGGCATCCCATATGGATGCCGGTTCATGTCCTAGCTGCTCTACTTCCAGTCCAGTTCCCTGCTAATGGCTTGGGAAGAGCAGGGAACAGTAGCCCCAGTGCTTGGGCTCCTGATTGGCCCAGCCCTGACCACTGTAGTCATCTTGGGAGTGAACCAGCAGATGAAAGATTTCTCCTAGCTCTTTCAAATAAATCTTATTTCATTTTATTTTGAAAGGCAGAGACAGAAAGAGATCTTTTATCTGCTGGGTCACTCCTCAAACAGCAGACAGAGTGGGCCAGGACCAAGCCAGGAGACCAGAACTTAGTCCAGGTCTCCCACATGGGCAGCATGGACTCAAATACTCAAGCTATCATTGCCTGCCTCCCAGGGTATTTGTTAGTAAGAAGCTAGAATTGGAACAGAGTAATTGAACCCAGGCACTCTGATATGAGATGTGGCCATCACAGTGGCTTCTTAACTGCTGTGCCAAACACCCTCCTTGCCCCAAACCGATTCTTAATCTGAATTTAAACTGACCTACCTAGAACTTTAAATACATGAAGAATGTATTTCTTTAGGATCATCCATCACCTTCCCTCCCTGTCTCATCTTGTTTTCTGAGAGTTAACAATCAACACCTGAGTTTTATGTTATGAGTCTTTTCTAGCAGCATTTATTTATTTATTTATTTTGACAGGCAGAGTTAGAGAGAGAGAGACAGAGAGAAAGGTCTTCCTTCTGTTGGTTCACTCCGCAAATGCCGCAAATGGCCGCCACGGCCGGTGTATCCCTATTTCACATTGAAAAATTAACAAGCAGCTACACGCTAGATTTGTCTGGTGTAGTGCAGTCTCAGAAATGAAGATTTACTGGCCGGCGCCGCAGCTCAATAAGCTAATCATCTGCCTCCGGCGCCGGCACACCGGGTTCTAGTCCCGGTTGGGGCGCCGGCTTCTGTCCCGGTTGCCCCTCTTCCAGGCCAGCTCTCTGCTGTGGCCTGGGAGTGCAGTGGAGGATGGCCCAAGTCCTTGGGCCCTGCACCCCATGGGAGACCAGGAGAAGCACCTGGCTCCTGCCTTCGGATCAGCGCGGTGCGCCGGCCGCAGCACACCGGCCTCGGCGGCCATTGGAGGGTGAACCAACGGCAAAGGAAGACCTTTCTCTCTGTCTCTCTCTCTCACTGTCCACTCTGCCTGTCAAAAACTAAAACAAAAACACAAACAAACAAAAAAAGAAATGAAGATTTACTAATTAGTGAAATTTTAAACATACTTAAGATTTAAAATTTCAGCTTACTAAAATGTTTTAAATATTTTGCTTGATAGATCTTAAAAGCTGTTAATGACCGAAATTGATTTAAAAATGAGATAAGGAAGAAAGTAATCTAATATTGTTATTTGAGGATTCCAAAGAAAACTCAAAAGTGTTCTCAGTACTTTATTCTCTGGGGACATACTGGTACAGAGAGGGACAGGAAGTGTTGTTACCCTGTTGAGAAAGAAGCAGAGACTCAAGTTCAGGTTTTCTCACTGAGCAAGACAGTAATGGAGCCAGAATTAAAATTTTAATAAATGTTTAAAGGCCAGCATTGTGGCATAGTGGGTAAAACAGCTGCCTACAATGCCGGCGTCCTGTATGGGCACCGGTTCATGTCCCAGCTGCTCCACTTCTGATCCAGCTCCCTGATAATTGCCTGGGAAAAGCAGCAGAGTATGACCCAAGTGCCTGGACCCCAGCTACCCAACACGGGGGACATAGAAGATGATCCTGGCTCCTGGCTTTAACTTGGCCCAGCCCTGGCCATGTGGCCATCTGGGGAGTAAAACTAGCAGATAGACAATATTTCTCTGTCTCTACCTCTCTCTACAACTCTTTCAAATAAGTAAATCTTTAAAAAAAACTTTAAGTCTTAGGATCTTATTTGTCCTTTGCATTCATGATTTAGATTCTACTGGTTTTACTATATATTATTTTTAGGAATTTATATTAAAATATCTATCATGTTTCATGTAGAATTGACATACTTCTTTAAGCATAACTTTCCAAATCTCTGGGGGTATGTAAATGTCAATAATCTTAAATTATACCTAATTAGTGATTATGAATTTCTTTATAGATTGTTTTTACTGTATTTTGTCTTTCAGGAATATTGCTGATGATCTTGATGTTCAGCTTTTTCCTTCCATGGCTGCATAACAACCATACAACTAATAAAAAGGAGTAACTCTTTCCAAAGACACAGACTAAGACGAGACAGTCCAGTTGGATGTGACAAGATTTTTTTTTCATCTCAAATTCAAAACTGCACTGGATTCATCAATGTTAACTTCCTTTGAGAAAGCTGTCTTATTATAGTTTTCATTACTGGGACTTAAAATTACTGTGAAAATGAAGTATCCTGTATTTCTCAGTTAAGACTTGTTCTTTTGAGTGATGTATTAAATGCTGCTAGATGGCCGGCACCGCAGCTCACTAGGCTAATCCTCCACCTGTGGCGCCAGCACAGGTTCTAGTCCCGGTCGGGGCGCCAGATTCTGTCCCGGTTGCCCCTCTTCCAGGCCAGCTCTCTGCTGTGGCCCGGGAGGGCAGTGGAGGATGGCCCAAGTGCTTGGGCCCTGCACCCACATGGGAAGCATCTGGCTCCTGGCTTCAGACCAGCGCAGCGCACCGGCCGTGGAGGCCATTTGCGGGGTGAACCAACAGAAGGAAGACCTTTCTCTCTGTCTCTTTCTCTCTCACTAACTCTGCCTGTCAAAATAAATAAATGCTGCTAGAAAAGACTCATAATATAAAACTCAGGTGATGATTGTTAACTCTCAGAAAACAAGATGAGACAGGGAGGGAAGGTGATGGATGATCCTAAAGAAACTATGTATTGGGGCTGGCACTGTGGAGTAGCAGATAAAGCCGCCACCTGCATTACCAGCATCCCATATGGGCACTGGTTCAAGACCCAGCTGCTCCACTTCCAATCCAGATCTCTGCTATGGCCTGGGAAAGCAGTGGAAGATGACCCAAGTCCCTGGGCCCCTGCACCCACGTGGGAGACCCAGAAGAAGCTCCTGGCTCCCAGCTTTGGATTGGCACAGCTCAGGCCATTGTGGCCTTCTGGCGAGTGAACCAGTGGATAGAAGACCTCTCTCTCTCTCTCTGCCTCTCTAACTCTTCTTTTAAAATAAAATTTAAAAAAAGTGTCAAATGGCCGGTGCCGCGGCTCAGTAGGCTAATCCTCCGCCTCGCGGCACCGGCACACCAGGTTCTAGTCCTGGTCAGGGCGCTGGATTCTGTCCCGGTTGCCCCTCTTCCAGGCCAGCTCTCTGCTGTGGCCAGGGAGTGCAGTGGAGGATGGCCCAAGTCCTTGGGCCCTGTACCCCATGGGAGACCAGGAGAAGCACCTGGCTCCTGCCTTCGGACAGGCGCGGTGCGCCGGCCGTGCCGGCCATTGGAGGGTGAACCAACAGAAAAGGAAGACCTTTCTCTCTGTTTCTCTCTCACTGTCCACTCTGCCTGTCAAAAAAAAAAAAAAAAAGTGTCAAATGTCACCAAAATAACAAGATTTTTGACCACAGTATAACCAAAGCTTATAAAACTAAGAGAATATTTTAGCCATTACCTCCCGCAAATACTATCCACAGTGTTATCTTTCAATAGGAAAGTTGCTTTTAGAGGTGGATTATATATCCACGTAAACTCAAGATGTTTCTGAAATTTTACATAAATTAACGTACTATCTAAAAAGTTTTCTGAGACAAGCTAATGACTTTCAGGAAAGTTCTTATTATTTGAGTAACTTACTAAGACAAAGCACTCATACAAAATGAGGATTTCAGCTTTTCACAATCTCCATTTGATCTCAACAGCTACCTTGTGAAGTAGGCAGGGTGTGTATTTTAATCTCAGCTATACAGATAAGGAAATTAAGCCTAGTGGGGGTTGCTGCTCTGCGCAAGATGATACGGAGCCAAGCATCATCTTTAGATTTCTACTTCAGTCCATAAATTCTCGGTCATAATTATGACCAAAGGAAAACTAAAGGTTCTGAAGAAACAAAGAATATGTTGTAATAGTAACATTTATTTAAGAATTAACTACTAGTTTTTGAAGTTTGAAGAACCTTCCGGCTTCCCTCTATATGAAAGGAAGCATTATTTTATTATTTGAAGTTTAAAGTTCAGTGTGTTTCTCCTTAAGGAAAACTCCTCATCAGAATTCAAAGTTTAAAAAAAGGAAAGATATAATGTAGTAGTCAATTAACAAGCGGTGATGAGGATCCAGGAGCTTACATGCTGCTGTGATCAGCTTACAGTCATTCTGCTTACACCTGCGGTCTCGACAGGCGCAGCCTGTTCCCAAACCTGCCCAACAAGGCAGCCGGCTCGGTGATCACAGGTTTTTTTTAACTTTCAATTACATACCATAGTAGTTTGTATGTTTAAAGAGCAGAGTTCACGAAATTATGACTGGAATGGCTAAAGCATACATGTTTTATTGGGCCTATGAAGTATTTAAAAAGCCAAAACTTTAAGCTTTTTCACACAAGAATCCCAATTCCATCTTGTCTTAAATCAAAAAATCTTGCAATACTTGGCCAGAATCTGCAAAGGCAATACAAAATAATGGCTGTTCTCTTTAAAATGACCCATGCTCTTCCAAACTGTTTCATGGCCTTTTTTTTAGAGATCTACTTTATGTGAAAGGCAGAGTTACACAGAGGAAGAGACAGAGTGTGGCCTATCAGCCAGAGCTGGGCCAGGTTGAAACTAGGAGCCTGGAGCCTAGAACTCCATCTAAGTCTCCCACCTGCATGGCAGGGGCCCAAGGCCTCTGGCCATCTTCCGCTGCTTTCTCAGCAGGAGCTGGATTGGAAGTCGAGCAGCCAGGACTTCAACCTGTGTTCATATGCTGGCACTGCAGGCACAGGGGATCGACCCATTGTGCCACAGTGCTAGCCCCTGACTGTTACTCTTATCATATAGAAAAAAAAATTTTTTTGTGGAAGACACTGCTTTCCCTGCAACCCTCTCAAATGGCAGCCACTCTATGTCCCATACTACGCCTGGAGGAGGAATAGGGTTCTTTGTCCTAATTGCTAGTTCCTCTATAAAAAAAGACCATCAGCTACCTGGGTACTTGTTGAAGTTATCTACTGTGTAGTTTCCCCAATTCCTCCTCATTCCTTTAAGATTTTAGGTCCTGTCTCACTCCCAATGCTACTTCACTTACATTTTTGGTGATAAATACCCACAAAGATGATCCTCCCAATATTGTGGGCTCTGAGTTTGTCAGCTGTCTATCCTGATGACTTTGACTTTTGCACTGCCTCAGCTACAACTTAAGCTTACAAACTATAAGCTTGTAACCTTGAGTTCATCATTACCAGTAACTGAAACCTACAATCTCAAACAATGCTATCTAACTATAACTCCTTCCAAACTCATCCTCCAATGGTCATCTTACCCCTGTGTGGAAATTCTGACCACTGGGTACCTCTTCTTATCTCTCTTAAGTACCTTAAGCAGCTTACATTACTTGGCCGGCTACCATAAACAAACTTGCACACACCCCAAACTCTCTTGTTCCTCTCTCTCTCCATCATACTCACAGGGCTTAACCACAACTTGATTTAATCCAATTATCCACTGACTCCAGACCTCCATCCATGCAAAAGAACACAATCTCAACTCTGTCTAAGATTTGGGGTTTCAGCAGACAGCTGTAAACTTTTTGCAAGCAAGCATTTAAGCACCCTTCCTATTCTCACCACTGTGAGAATCTGGACAGGGACAGTATCATTTCACTATAGAAACAAAGAGCCGGATACTCCTTCTACCCCTGTCATCTAAGGTAAAACACGGTTCCAACCAGAACTTTGGAATATTTTTTTTAAGACTTATTTATTTGGAAAGCAGAGTTCCAGAGAGGCAGAGACAGAGTGAGAGAGAGAGAGTCAGTCTTCCATCTGCTGCTTCACTCCCCAAATGGCCACAACAGCCGGAGCTGGGCCAATCTGAATCCAGGAACCTGGAGCTGCTTCCAGGTCTCCCACACGGATGCAGGGGCCCAAGGACTTGGGCCATCCTCTACTGCTTTCCCAGGCCAGAGAGAGCTGGATCAGAAGAGGAGCAGCTAGGACCAGAACCAGTGCCTATATGGGATGCCGGCACTGCAGGTGGCGGCTTTGCCTACTACACCATAGCACCAGCCCCTTGGAATCTTAAGTCATTACTGAGACATGGGGACAATGAAAAAAATCAGTTTAATAGCAGAAGAATCATAATATCTTATGCAAATCACTCCTCATTCCTAGCCATTTTATGAACCTGGTTTATTTCAGCTTTCTAACTTTTATTGAATAAATATAAATTTCCAAAGTACAGTTTATGAATTACAATGGCTTCCCCCCCATAAGTTCTTTTTTTTTATTTAATAAATGTGAATTTACAAAGTGCAACTTTTGTATTGTTGTGGCTCCCCCACTCCAACCTCCCTCCCTCCCGCGGCCCTCCCCTCTCCCACTCCCTCTCCCATCCCGCCCTTTATCGAGTTTCATTTTTTTTTTTTTTTTGACAGGCAGAGTGGACAGTGAGAGAGAGAGAGACAGAGAGAAAGGTCTTCCTTTTGCTGTTGGTTCACCCTCCAATGGCGCCGCAGCCGGCGTGCTGTGGCCAGCGCACCGCGCTGATCCGATGGCAGGACCCAGGTGCTTCTCCTGGTCTCCCACGGGGTGCAGGGCCCAAGCACTTGGGCCATCCTCCACTGCACTCCTTGGCCACAGCAGAGAGCTGGCCTGGAAGAGGGGCAACCGGGACAGAATCCGGCGCCCGACCAGGACTAGAACCCGGTGTGTCGGCGCCGCAAGGCGGAGGACTAGCCTAGTAAGCCACGGCGCTGGCCCGAGTTTCATTTTCAATCACCTTCATATACAGAAGATCAACTTAGTATACACTAAGCAAGGATTTCAACAGGCTGCACTCACACAACCGCACAAGGTATAGGGCATTGTTCGACTAGTAGTGTTGTTTTTAAGTTTCATAGTAAAACACATTAAGGACAGAGATCCCACATGTGGAGCCTGTACTCAGTGACTCCCGTTGTTGATTTAACAATCGGCCCTCTTATTTATGACATCAGCAATCACCCGAGACTCTTGCTATGAGCTGTCTAGGCTATGGAAGCCCCTTGAGTTCACCAACTCTGAACTTGTTTAGTCAACAGCCAGCAGGACCAAAGTTGGGAGCCAAAAGCTCAACCCAGGATTCCCACATGGTAGGGACACATGATCCATCACTTGCTGCCTCCCAAGGTACACATTAGCAGGAAGCTGGGATCAAAAGTGGAGCTGAGGCATAAACTTTGGTACCCTAGTATGGAGTGGGCATCCCAACCAGCATGTTAACCACTAGCCTAAATGCCCACCCCATCAGTGAATATTTTTTAATGCCAGTCAACAGCCAGGGCTGGGCCAGACTGAAGCCAAGACCCTGGAACTCAATCTGGGTGTCTCACGTGAGTCGCAGGAACCTAAGTACTTAAGCCACCTTCTGCCTCCCAAAGTATGTATTAGCAGGAAGTTGAATTGGAAGCAGAGCATGTTCACTCTCCAAACAACTACAAGAGTGGGGACTCAACCAGGCTAAACCAAGAGCCTAGCATTCCATCCAGGTCTTCCACATGATTGACAGGTACTCATGTACATGAGCCATCATCTGCTGCCTCCCAGCATGTGCACACCAGGAAGCTGGATGGGAAGCAAACAGCTGGGACTCCAACGAGGCACTGATACAGGATGTAAGACTCCCAAGCAGCCACTTAACCCACTGTGTCACAATACTTGCCCCTTTCTGCCTTGTAGATTTTAAAATTTCAAGCTGTTCAGATGTATTTATTCTTTTAAGATTTATCCATTCATTTGAAAGGCAGTTACAGAGAGGCAGAGAGAGGGAGAGAGAGGTCCTCCATCCATTGGTTCACTCCCCAGATGGCCACAACGGCCAGAGCTATGCCAATACAAAGCCTGGAGCAAGGAACCTCTTCTGGGTCTCCCATGTGGTTGCAGAGGCCTAAGTACTTGGGCCTTCTTCCACTGGTTTCCCAGGCCACAGAAGAGGGCTGGATCGAAAGTGGGAGCAGCCAGGACCCAAACCAGTGCCCGTGTGGGATGCTGGCATCGCAGGCGGCGGCCCTCCCTGCCACGTCACAGTGCCAACCCCCAGATGTATTCTTAGTGGTGGGTTAATGTTATATTGGTAGCCTTTTTCTTTTATGAAAGGAAGTAATCACTACTGGTAATAGAACAGGATTTGTAGGAGAACTAATTAGCAATGAGCCTCCTGAAATCTCGCAGATAAATCAACATCCAAACATCCAGTAGAGGCCAGTGTTGAGGCACAGTGGGTTAAGCTGCCACTTGTGAGGCCGATATCCCAAACTGGAGCACCAGTTCAAGTCCCAGCTGCTCTGCTTCTAATCCAGCTCCCTGCTAATGTGCTTGGTAAGGCAGAAGATGACCCAAGTACTTGGGCCCCTACACCCATGTGGGAGATAAGAAGCTCCTGGCTTTGGCCTGGACCTCTCTGATGTCCTCTCTCACTAACTCTGCCTTTCAAATAAATAAATCTTAAACAAACAAACAAACAAACAAACAAAAAACCAGTTCCTCACATAAGTACAGAGGTCCCTGCCACCCATGCGGGAGACCCAGATGGAGTTCCAGGCTTCTGGCTCCTGGCTTTAGCCTGACCCAGCCCTCGCCATGGTGGTCATTTGGTGAGTAAATCAGGGGACTGAAGATTGAGGATCTGTCTCTCCTCTGTCATTCTAATCTTTCAAATAAAAAACCTAATTCTTTAAATAAAGTGACCGCCATTGTGGCACAGAGTTAAGCCACTGCCTGCAATGCTGGCA